>NC_084617.1:35930158-36255158 GCF_033978795.1 Nerophis ophidion
TGTACCTCTGTGTACCTTTCACAATGTATTTCAAACAAATACTTCTACTTCACTCTCCTAATTGTCAATAATTGGCTGGCATTTGTAAACAAGTCCTGTCCAAAAGATTACGTTTAGAGCAGGGCCGTCAAAATGAATGTGATTCATCTGATTAATCCATCATTTTTGATAATAGGATTACAATTTTTAAAGTGCAAAATGGTAAATGGGCTGTACTTGTATAGCGCTTTTTTACCTTCAAGGTACTCAAAGTGCTTTGACACTACTTCCACATTCACCCATTCACACACACATTCACACACTGATGGAGGGAGCTGCCATGCAAGGCGCTAACCAGCACCCATCAGGAGCAAGGGTGAAGTGTCTTGCTCAGGACACAACGGACATTATGAGGTTGGTACTAGGTGGAGTTTGAACCAGGGACCCCCGGGTTGCGCACGGCCACTTTCTCAACTGCACCACGCCATGACAGCCATTAATCTAAATAAACATTGACGACACAGCACATGAACAACACTGACAGGTCTAGAACTGCTGAGTTAGGAGGGCAAACGATCGACTTACGGTATTTAGCACTTCATTTAAACAATGAAATGAACCTACCTGAAGAAAGTTGTATAGCTTGCTACATTTTTTCCCAACAGCCTGTAATTGTTTGTGTTTTCTTTTTTTGATTCGTTCCTTACTCGGCATTTTGATAGCCGCCCAACCTTAATTCCCTGAACACTTGACGTCCTTCCAGACCCTAATGCAACTAGTATATTTCTCGGAAAATATCGGAACAACTCGGCTGTTCTCGTTGTCGGTTTACCTTTGACACACGCTTCCAAAATGTTTATACCGATTAACGTTAAATATGCTATGTCTTAAACAGTTGAAAATGTCAGAATGTCGGGGTTGTTTTAATCAATTTATTAGACGAAACAACTGCGTTACAATAGTCCATTAACAAGAATAAATAAAGTCAAGGGCGGTCACGACATGATCTTGTTTTAATTTTTTTAGGTCTTTACGGCAAGTGACAAGGGTGGTCACAGCACTTACTGCGTTTGCCGTGGTTAAATTTGAACCCTTTACAGTGGTAACTCAGCCTTAGCTTAGAGTTTTTCAGGATACGAGCTGTCTCCCAGCTAATTGTTATTCTTAGGCTACGGAAAAAGTGAGTTACAAGCCTCCCACTGCTCGTTTGTGTGGCGAATGCTACATTGAAGATCCAACCATAACATCCAGTGTCTTACTCGCTAGTATTAACTAGTAGCTAGGGATCAACTCTGAACTAGAAAAGATAGTGTGGAGGACACTGCTGAGAAGAAGAAGTGGATGATATTAATTGAAATAAACAAATAAATAATCAAAAACAGGTCTTGGCAAACAGTTTGAGCTTAATTTTTGTGTTTTTTGACGTTTTTTTGACAAGGAATGGTGTACTCCGATTAGTTGCATTGTTAGCCACTTCATACTTGCCATAGTTTACGACTTACAAACCCCAAAACCATTGAAGTTGTCACGTTGTGTAAATGGTAAATAAAAACAGAATTTCAACCTATATTCAATTGAATAGACTGCAAAGGCAAGATACTTCAAGTTCAAACTGGAAAACTCATTTTTTTGCAAATATTATCTCTTTTGGAATTTGACGCCTGCAACATGTTTCAAAGAAGCTGGCACAAGTGACAAAAAGACTGAGAAAGTTGAGGAATGCTCATCAAATACTTATTTGGAACGTCCCACAGGTAAACAGGCTATTTGGGAACAGGTGGGTGCCATGATTGGGTATAAAAGCAGCTTCCGTGAAATGCTCAGTCATTCACAAACAAGGATGGGGCGAGGGTTACCACTTTGTCAACAAATGCCTGAGCAAATTGTTTAAGAACAAAATTTCTCAACCAGCTATTGCAAAAAATTTAGGGATTTCACCATCTACGCTCCGTACTATCATCAAAAGGTTCAGAGAATTTGGAGACATTTTTCACGTAAGCGATGATATTACGGACCTTCGATTCTTCAGGCAGTACTGCATCAAATACCGACATCAGTGTGTAAAGGATATCACCACATAGGCTCAGGAACACTTCAGAAAACAGCTGTCAGTAACCACAGCTGGTCGCTACATCTGTAAGTTAAAACTTTACTCTGCAAAGCGAAAGCATTTATTAAAAACGCCCAGAAACGTTGCCCGTGTCCTCCGGACCAAAGAGGAAAAGAACCATCCGGATTGTCATATGCGCAAAATTGAAAAGCCAGCATCTGTGATGGTATGGGGGTGTATTAGTGCCTAAGGCATGGGTAACTTACACATCTGTGAAGGCACCATTAATGCTGAAAGGTACATACAGGTTTTGGAGCAACATATGTTGCCATCCAAGCAGCGTTACCATGTACGCCCCAGCTTTTTTTTTAGCAAGACAATGCCAAGCCATGTGTTTAAACAGCGTGGCTTTATAGTAAAAGAGTGCGGGTACTAGACTGGCCTGCCTGTAGTCCAGACCTATCTCCCATTGAAAATATGAAGCCTAAAATAGCAGAAGGGAGACTGTTGAACAACTTAAGCTGTACATCAAGCAAGAATGGGAAAGAATTCCACTTCAAAAATGTATCTCCTCAGTTCCCAAACCTTTACTGAGTCTTGTTAAAAGGAAAGGCCATGTAACACAGTGGTAAAAATACCCCTGTGACAACTTTTTTTGCAATTAAATTCTAAGTTAATGATTTTTTGCAAAAAAATATGAAGTTCTTAGTTGAAAAATTAAATATCTTGTCTTTGCAGTCTATTTAATTAAATATAAGTTTAAAAGGATTTGCAAATCATTGTATTCTGTTTTATTTACCATTTACACAACGTGACAACTTCACAGGTTTTGTAGAATAAAACGGAGGTTGATTAGTATCCAAGGATTTTTTGGTGGATTCATGAGGTTCCTCCATATCTAAAAGGCAAACATATATCCAGAAATGTCTCACTGAATATGAGTACTTATTGACTTCAATTAGACTTAAAATGTTTTGGGTTTTTTTTTCAGGAAGAACAAGAGTATTCCCAACACCAGTCAGCCCTGGTCAACAAAGCCTACAAGACACTTCTAAAGCCTTTGAGTCGTGGCCTCTACATGGTGAGTTGAAGTTCCCAGATCAGCTTCTGTCTGGAAGGCGTCGCCGTGTCAACTTCACTGTCTGTGTTCCAGCTGGAGCTGGAGGGGATGCGCATCGACGATGGCACGGAATTCCGGGGCGGATGCTGACTTGCTGATGGAGCTGATGGAGATCAATGAAGCGCTGGCAGAGGCACGGACAGCAGAAGAAGCCGATAAGATCAGCCGAGACACAAAAGGTAAACAAATTAAGTCTTGTCTGCACAGTTTATTGAGTCTATCGCACAAACGTGATCTTTGGTCCTCAGTTAGTACAGGTAATGCATTAAAGCTGTCTTGTGGTACGGGTGTTCACACACATCCTGAGGAGCCCAAACAGACAAGCAGGACAAGGCAATTATTATAAAAATCAGCTAAAACATTGTGTTATAAAACTAAAAAGGCACATATTTAAGGGAAAAATCTCTGTCGTGGTTGAGGTGTGTGGATGTTGTCATTCATCCAGGTTATTGTCTTCTCGGCGCATTCAGTCGATCAGGGATCAGGGGTACTTTGTTTGCACGTTTAACCTCCTTCACCTGGTACTTATTGGTCTGCCACACCCTGCAGCATGTATCTGTATGCATCATTTCACAACACTTTCCAGACATTGTATTTTTTTTCTATTGTGCAAGGTGGTGATTATCTTTACTTGCTAATACAAAATAATGTTGCTTTAATTCAGTCATCTTGTTTACATAACATGTCCTGTGATGAGGCGGCGACTTGTCCAGGGTGTACCCCGCCTACCGCCCGAATGCAGCTGACATAGGGTTCAGCACCCCCCGCGTCCCCAAATGGGACAAGTGGTAGAAAATGGATGGATGGATGCTTGTGCATGAGTCAGTAAAACTTGGGATTTTAACTTGTGACCCATTTTGAGTCATTGTTGTTGTTGTTTTCAATGACTGTAATCAATCATAACTGGCGGGAGGAGCACATTGATTCAGCACCACTGAATCTTAATTAGCAATTTGGAATGGTAAGGCATCAGAGGATCAATCCTGACCTGGTTAGGGATGTAGGGATGGCTACCGTTCACATTTTACCAATTCTCGGTATTTGGGAATCAACTCAACGGTGCCAATTTTCATTATTTCTGTGTGTTAATACAAAACCCCAAACCAATGAAGTTGGCACGTTGTGTAAATGGTAAATAAAAGTAGAATACAATGATATCATTTTCCACCTATATTCAATTGAATGGACTGCAAAGACAATATATTTAATCCTCCAACTGGTTAACTTTGTTTTTTTTGTTTTTTTAGAAATATTAGGCTATTGAGAGTTTGATGCCTACAACGTGTTAAAAAAAAGCTGGCACAAGTGGCAAGAAAGACAGAGAATGTTGAGGAATGCTCATCAAACACTTATTTGGAACAGCCCACAGGTGAACAGGCTAATTGGGAACAGGTGGATGCCTTGATTGGGTACAAAAGTAGCTTCCATGAAATGCTCAGTCATTCACAAACAAGGATGGGGTGAGGGTCACCACTTTGTCAACAAATGCTTCAGCAAATTGTCCAACAGTTTAAGAACAACATTTCTCAACCAGTTATTGCAAGGCATTTAGGAATTTCACCGTCTACACTCTGTAATATCATCAAAGGTTCTATTTTACCAATGTGCCAACTCCACTGGTTTTGGGGTTTGTAAATATCAAATGTTTTTGATGATAAAATTAATTTTATTTTACTTGAGTTTATGATAACGAATGTTAAATAATGTTATATATTGTTTTATTTGAACATTTTGAGTCTCAATCACAGTTGCAAGTCCAAGACATTAATTGCAGTATTGTATAGTCTATGGTCTGTTAGCGAGTTAGGTCTGTCTTTCCTGTCTCGTCTTCTCTTGCGCCTAAAAAGTGTTGATACTGTAAGCATTGTACTTATTAAGCACCGTCTATTTTATTGTACATGCATCTTTAATTCACCGGTACACCCAGAACCGCCCATATCACCCCCCTTTTATCCAGTCTTCATTGGCTTCCAGTCAAATTCAGTTTAGGATTTTAGTCCTAACTTTCCGTGCAAGCCCTCAGTACATCACTGACTTGTTATGCCCCTACTCTTTAGTTACATGGTGTGGCCCCTCAATGCATCACTGACTTCGATATGGCCCTACTCTTCGGTCTTCAGACCAGGGTCTTCTAAAGATCCAAAAAACTAATTTTAAAACCCGTGGAGACCTGGCATTCCAGGCTATAGCTCCCAGACTCTGGAACAACTTGCACCAGTCTCTCTGTGATCTTGACTGTGTTTACACTTTTAAGAAACATTTGAAAACTTCTCTTTTCAGGAAAGCTTTTAGTTAATGCACCTTTTAACTATCCTTTTTAATCCACTTTTTATGATGTAACCCCTGTTGTTTTAATTGATCTGTTGTTGTACAAACCCCGTTTCCATATGAGTTGGGAAATCGTGTTAGACGTAAATATAAACGGAATACAATGATTTGCAAATCCTTTTCAACCCATATTCAATTGAATGTCACGTGTTGCTGGCATCAAATTCTAAAGTTAATGATTATTTGCAAAAAAAAAAAAAATGTTTATCGGTTTGAACATCAAATATGTTGTCTTTGTAGCATATTCAACTGAATATGGGTTGGAAATGATTTGCAAATCATTGTATTCCGTTTATATTTACATCTAACTCAATCTCCCAACTCATATGGAAACGGGGTTTGTACTTCACCTATGTTTTGTACAGCGCTTTGTGATTTTGTCTGTGAAAAGCGCTTTATAAAAAAAGTGTACTTACTTACTTACATCTTAGTGGTAGTTTTCTTTGACACTTTTGGAGGTTTTGCAATTGCCATGTAATATCGCTAATGCCAATCAGCAGCATGCCAATAGCCACCCAGGTGCCGTTACATGACACCGCTGGTTTTATGTGAATTGGGGTTGTACGATTTACCTGTACTAGTATAGCATCGCGATACTAATGAATCAAATACGGTACTATTCTCTGAATTGTAACAGTTCCTGGGCATGACGGCGCGTCGTGACATTGCTGGCTTTGCGTGCAGAGGAGCATGTTTGGCAGCGCGGGCACAGAGTACTTACAAGCCGACACAGTGTGTAGACAGAAAAGGGAGAATGGACGCATTTTGGTGTCAAAAGTAACTATAAAGGTAAAGTTATAACACTGAAACACCCTCAGGAAGAGGTGCTTTAAGACATGTTAGCTAGCTAGCTGCTAACATCCATCGGCAGTCGGCAGTGTTTTAGCTACTTCTAAATCACTACTCCTGGGCTCCGTAGCGATAAATAAAGTATGTTTTGTACAAGTAGCATTATCACTGGAGGACGAGGAATAGACATACTAGGAGGATACAATAGCTCACCGGCGTCACCGCTAACAAAAGCTAACGCGCCTGAATGTAAAGAAATGCCATGGGTGGATCCACACATGACTACCACTGTAATGATACCAAGTACTTACTCGATACTACTATGATTACAAAGATATTTTTTTATCGTCACAAAAAAATGTTTTTATTCATATCATGTTATAAAGTCAGGACTTTGAATATGACCAATGTGTGATCTTGCAACTACTTGGGATCGGATCGATACCTAAATGTGTGGTATCATCCAAAACTAATGGAAAGTATCAAAGAAGAGAAGAATAAGTGATTATTACATTTTAACAGAGGTGTAGATAAAAAATGTTAAAACAGAAAATAAGCAGATATTAACAGAGATATTAAATATTAACATTTTTACAATTTGTCCCTCATAATGTTGACAAAATAATAGGTAGATAAATGACACAATATGTTACTGCATACTTCAGCAGACTAATTAGGAGTCTTTGTTCGTTTACTTACTACTAAAAGACAAATTGTCTAGTATGTTCACCATTTTATTTAAGGACTAAATTACAATAATAAACATATGTTTAATGTACCCTAAGATTTTTTGCTACAATAAAGACAATTACTTTTTTTGTTGGTGCTCTTTATTTAGAAAAGTAACAACATATATTTTGGTATCGAGACAACCCTACCTTGAACCTTTTTGAAAAAATTGTATTACATGTTTATCTCATTCGGTGAATCACAACCATATATATTCATGAAGACTGTGGAGTATATATTTATTTATTATTTAATATTAACTACCTAAAATAAGGGTGTTTATTTTTATTTTGAAAACACTGATAATTTGCACTTTCAGAGTAAACTTTTTCAAGCACAAAACTTTAGCCCCTAATTTAGCTCTGCAAAATCCTGGATTTATGTTCACCTTTTGAGTATTTTTCATGGAAAAACACTTGCTCCATAGGCAGACGCCCTCTGATGCAATTTTAGCTCCTCTAGAAAAGAATGGGTCCATTTCATGAACTTGTCGCATCCTCCTCGCTTTCAGGGAAACTCTCCGTTTTGACGGAAAAGATAGACGCCGCCCTCCGTGCAGGTAAGACCTCAATGAGTACTTTTGAAAGCTCCTCCACATTCCTCCCACTTACTGCCTGCTTCTTTTGTCATCTTTCAGTGTCTCAATGAGTCACCAGTTCAACCATCATGTCTTTTCTTTCTTTTTTTGTATTTAATCCTGGCAGGAGAGCTCCACGCTGCCAAAGCACTGCTCGCCCAAATGAAATACTTCTCAAACATTGAGGACAAAGTTAAGGAAAAACTTTCTGACTTGATGTAATTGCTTTCTGTTGTGTGTCACTTTGTATTTTTATCCACTAAAGGGGTCATATTATGATTTTTTTCGACATTTAAAAGACTTCCTTGTGGTCTACATAACATGGTTCTTTGATCAAAATGTTGCATACATTATGTTTTACAGACCATTTTCAAGACTCAATTTACCGAAAATACCGTACAACAAGCCGCTACCTTTTTCTCACGCTTTGAATACTGCGGCTTACAAAACACTGCAGCTAATTAATTTATTTTTTTCCGCGAATGACCACAATTTTTTGTGTTCAATAGTTTTTACTAAACCCACAGAGAGTACTGAAATGGTGTGTTATTGTTTGTGGTACAATGCCATCTTTTGGACAAGTTTGATCACTGCTCAAAATGCACTTCCTGTTTTAATGCCTTAAGCCGGAAGTAAAATCGTCCATAGCGTTCTGCTTGAGAGGATTCTTCATTTATCACTCCAAGCAACATTTGTACGATTGACGACATAAGTACCGTATTTTCCAGACTACAGAGCGCACCGGGATATAAGCCGCATCAACAAAATTTTAGAAAGATGAAATATGTTTCCGTAGATTAGCTGCACCTAACTATAAGCCGCAAGTATATACGTTGTGAAATGATTTATTTACACAGTACAATTCTGTAACTGTTTTCAAATGGTGTCTGTAACACGGCGTTAAAATGGATGATCAAACAAAACAGAAGTCATCGTCGTGGACCCACTAGCTGCGGAAGCTAGCTCTCCAATCAGTCAAAAAGACTCAATAACTCAATGATGGACGTTTTGGTGATTTTACTGAGGAATTTATGAAACTGAAACAACACAAAAAGAATGCAGTTGTAAGTTAACAGTACTAACACAGACACTCGTAAGCTTGTTAGCATATTAACTAATGTTAACAACGCTAGCACCACTACTTTACAATAGCACCTACAAATATGAATGGAAAGAGTCCTACAGACATCACCCATGAGACAGTTTAGTAAGTATAACAGTTTAAGTTATATTGTAAAACTTATAAACGTTGCTTGGAGTGATAAATTAAGAATCTTTACGAGTAAGAACGTTACAGATGGCGAGAAGACTAAACGACACTTTGATTGAAAGAAATAAAAGCCCTGCACGGTAAATACAACACTGCAGCACCATATTTTCATTATAGCTGCCAGCAAAGAAAAATCCATAAATTATTTGCTAAGTCTTATAAACCGCAGGGTTCAAAGTGTAGGAAAACATAGCGGCTTATAAACAATTCTTACCTACTAAATCGTGGCATGTGTGATGTCTGTAGGAGTGTTTTCATGCATAGTTATCTATCGTAATGTAATGTAGCTAGCGTCGTTAGCATGAGCTAATATGCCAACACGTCCACAAGTGTCTGTGTTAGTATTATTAACTTACAATTTATTGTTTTTGTGTTGTTTTAGTTTCAAAAATTCCTCAGTAAATTCACCTAAACGTCAGCGTGGAGGTATTTAATTCCGTTTAGCTGATTGGAGAGCTAGCTTGCCCAGCTCGCGGTCAGGCCGGTCGAAGCGACGTCAAATCAGAAAACTCACAAAATTGTATCAAACATCCCAGTCCTCTACATGTCACAACTACTAGTAACGTTAATATGAGCAGACTATCGTTAAAAACGGCTGTGTTAGGTCGTAGTATCATGCGACGTGTCTGTCAATCACCTTAAATAAAGCTGCTGAAATTACGTATATGAAAGCTGTCCGTTCGAGTGGAAACATGTTTGTGTGCGAGAGAGAGATTAAAGTCCAGTTTTTTAACAGGGACACACGAAGGAGATAAAGAATAGCAACACAAGATTTGTATCCCTGAAATATTTTGTATATGCTGCAGTCATATTTTATATATATATATGTATGTATGTATATATGTATGTATGTATGTATGTGTGTAGGCTGCCTAATAATGTGGATTGTTATGATTATGCCTCCATAAATATGTTAATGTCACCTATGATATTTATAATAATGGTCTATACATCTAGTTTTTTTTTCATTTTTTCAGTTTTGTAAAAAAAAAATGTAATATCGCTGTCTGTCAATGTCAACAATTTGGACTATTTCCTCATTTATTTATTAAGAGATAGAAATGAGTTCAGGGATACACAGCTACAAGGAGCTATTTGCTTATTCACATTAATATTCTTTTTTTATAAGAGATGCAAATGTGCCAAGGAACTTTTGTTTGTTTTTATTTACTTTTCTTTTCAAATAAACATGCTTTGTGTATTTAAACAAAAGCTCAGTGTTACTTTAACTGTCACTATTCCTGGAAATGAATATCAGCTCCAAATATTGGCCTCCTTTAAAATGGTAAATGGTTGTACTTGTATGGCGCTTTTCTAACCCTTTTTAAGGAGCCCAAAGCGCTTTGACAGTATTTCCACGTTAACCCATTCACACACACATTCACTCACTGATGGCGGGAGCTGCCATGCAAGGCGCTAACCAGGACCCATCAGGAGCATGGGTGTAGTGTCTTGCCCAAGGACACAATGGACTTGACTAGGATGGTAGAAGGTGGGGATTGAACCAGTAACTCTCAGATTGCTGGCACAACCAACTTCGCGACGCCGACCCCAACCCTTTAACAGGGTATTCGCTGGGTCTTAAAGTCTAAAAAAAAAGTCTTAATTCCAATAACTTGAATTTAAGGCCTTAAAATGCCTAAAATTCTCCTAAAATCTCATTTAAGGTCTGAAATATGATTTTGAAAGGTCTTGAAAATCTATTGACGTTACCTTTATTTAAAACATGCATAAACTTCGGGCTCGCTTTGAAATGTTTCGATCTTCGAGGACGCTAAAACGCAACGACAAAACGGAACTAAAGTAGGCTACCTGTGCTGACCCTGTAAGAATTTATGGAACACCAGCAGTTAGTGAGCTGTGTTGTTACAGCTAAGCATAGCAGTGGAGAACACTCAATAAAAGCCCACAGCAAAGCCAAATGACTTGCATAAGATTGCAAAGTAAAAGTTCAACAATTTGTGTCTCCTGAACCATCAATTGAATGCATGGTTGAAGACGGTGGGTGGAAACGTATCAAATCAAATCAACTTTATTTATAAAACACATTTAAAATGTACCACAGGGGTAGCCAAAGTGCTGTACAATGGACAGGTTAAAAGATAATACGAAGACCGAGCAAACTACACAACACAAACAGAACATGATAAAAAATAAATAAATAAAGGTTCACAGCAGGTGTATAATGGGGTGCCATTGCAGGATGGATATCACTTAGTGTTAAAAGCCAAGGAATAAAAGTATGTTTTTAAGAGAGATTTAAAAACAGGAAGAGAGGAGGCTTGTCTAACACTCAGAGGTAGGTCGTTCCAGAGCTTGGGAGCAGCAGCAGCGAAAGCTCTGTCACCTCTAAGCTTCAGCCTTGTGTCAGGGACCATCAGTAGCAGCTGATCGGCTGATCTTAGGGACCGAGTGGGGCAGTAAGGCTGAAGGAGGTTGAAGTACCCGGAAGTGCAGCCGTGGAGGATGTAAGCTTTGTAAACATGGCGTTGAAAGTGAATGGAATGATCTTGTAAAAGTCAAAAATCCTGGATAAGTCCGTGTCAAAAGATGCTGAAAGGCCACAAACACTTGCACAACTTTACAAAGATAAAGGTAACCACCCCCCAAAGGAGTTACGTACAGTTATTTCTCTGTGCTAGTAGTGTAAAACTGTAAAACATCATTCTCTTATATTATTTCTATTATTTGTTACAATCATTTCATGTCAGCTTCTCATGCCTAATCTTTTCTTCAACTTTATACAAGCGACATTAAAAGTGTTTGCACTCATCTTATTGTGGGCTGAGGAAAGCATCTTGTCATGCCTAAATAACAACTAATCCTTTTCAATTAGCAATATGTTTTCAAAAAAGTCACAAAAAGCTGGTACAAAATGTATCCATACACAGCAGACACAAAACATTTCAATTTCCTCCACATGATTCACATCCAAATTGTGTTTGAGGCTTGCAAGCCATAATGGCCTTCCTTCTTTTTAGACAATCACTCTGTTTTTCGCTACTTTGTGCAGATACAGTAGTACTGTAGATGTTTTTATCGGTTTGCTACATTCTGATCGCCCAAACAAAAACATGACCAAAATGAACTATTTAGCTTTAGCAGCGATGCTAACTGTCCCTTTCACAGACAATACTTTCCTCTACCATCACTGATGTTCATTTTGATGTTGCATGAAAACACTTAATATAAAGATTCAAAATTATTTTTTTTTGTCCTATCCAGCTTCTCAGGCAAATCATAACGTTGATGTAGATGCCCATAAAGCAAAGTGTAGGATACTTCTCTTGTTGTTCTCTTGTGTTTGACTTTATCAAATTTTATTTGGTGCAGCCAAGCCGGAGCAGGAGGAGATAGAAAGAGGAAAAGAAAAGGAAGACAGAGGGTGAAATTGTGGGGACAAGAGGGGAATAAGACAGAGAGACAAAAACAACAACAGCAAACACAACAATAACTACAACAACAGTAGTGCAAAATCAGCAAATAGGATATGTACAAATATGATGGTAAAGTTATAGCAAAGAAGCAGTTAGCGAAATAAACAAAAATACAGAAGTGACAATGAGCATTATTATACTACAAATGGAGCAATACAAATACCAATAGAAATAGCACTATTGATAATGAACGATACCAATAATTTACCTCTATTATTAACAATACAGTTGTTCAAATGCAATAATACATATACATAATGATAACTAGACATACGGGGTACGGTGTGGCGAAGTTGGGAGAGTGGCCGTGCCAGCAACCTGAAGGGCCCTGGTACAATCCCCACCTTCTACCAACCTTGTCACCTCCGTTGTGTCCTTGAGCAAGACACTTCACCCTTGCTCCTGATGGGTCGTGGTTAGGGCCTTGCATGGCAGCTCCCGCCATCAGTGTGTGAATGTGTGTGTGAATGTGGAAATACTGTCAAAGCGCTTTGAGTACCTTGAAGGTAGAAAAGCGCTATACAAGTACAACCCATTTACCATTTATAAAGATACAAAAGAATGCCGAAACATGGAAGGGACGAAAGAGAAGGAACCTATGTTAACCTTGTACATTCTTATAAAAACAATAGGTTAAGTTTTGTCAATGTGCCATGTGTTACCCAGTTTCCCCTCGGGCAACAAGCGCTGTTCAGCATAAGGTGCTTTAAACATGGCTAGTTGGCTAGCAGCTAACATCCATCCGCAGTCGCCAGTGTTTTAGCTACTTCTAAATCACTAATCCTAGCCTCCATGGCGACACAAAGTACATTTCTTACAAGTACCATTATCACAGCAGGACGAGGAATAGCTAAACATGCTTCAACACACACCTGAGGAGGATACAATAGCTCACTGCTAACAGCATGCTTGCGCTCCTGAATGTAAACCAATGCCATGGCTGATCTACAGACTTCAAGGACAAGAGCCGTATAAAATCAATGCTACAATGATTTTGAAGCTAGCGGTGCGTCTGACGAGTTTATTTCCATAATCGTCGTACCTTGTGCCAATCAGACCTATGTCAGCCGGTCTTATGTGATCAGAAACACTTTGAATGTGTCCAACCTCTCACAGCCTCGCTGTATCGCCTCGGGTCGCTTGACAACCACTGAGCTAGCATTTTAGCTATGAAGTTAGCCTACAGCCCTTTCACTGCGAGGATTTTATTAGCGAGGGTGGATTTGTTTTTTAGCAAGTCTTTAATTGTGACAAGACCGAAACATATGCCAGAGCGGACCTTTACTGCAAAGGAGCAGGCACACGCCGATGAAGGATCACCTGACAATGCCAGTTTGGGCTAATGCTAGTGGCGACGACGTAAAGCCACTGCCTGTATATAACTTGAAAAAGCCCGGCATGTTCAACAATGCCACAAATATTGTTTTTTGTTTTTGATGTTGTGTTGTTTGGATAAAAAAGATTGTTGAGCTATTACTCCCAGTTTTAACCATATTATGGATTATGTTTACTCTGATTTTTATAACCAAATTAATGATTATGATGCATGTTTACACTGCTTCTTATGACCAAATGAGGGATTATAATGTACATTTACACTGATTTTTATGACCAATTTAGGGATTATGATGTACATTTACACTGATTTTTATGACCAATTTAGGGATTATGTTGTACGTTTACACTGATTCTTATATCCAAATGAGAAATTATGATGTATGTTTAAACTGATTCTTATGACCAAATGAGGGATTATGATGTATGTTTACACTGATTCTTATGACCAAATGAGAAATTATGATGTATGTGTACACTGATTCTTATGACCAAATGAGGGATTATGATGTACGTTTACACTGATTTTTATGACCAAATGAGGGATTATGATGTATGTTTACACTGATTCTTATGACCAAATTAAGGATTATGATTTATGTTTACACTGATTCTTATGACCAAATGAGGGATTATGATGTATGTTTACACTGATTCTTATGACCAAATTAAGGATTATGATGTATGTTTACACTGATTCTTATGACCAAATGAGGGATTATGATGTATGTTTACACTGATTTTTATGACCAAATTAAGAATTATAATGTACGTTAACACTGATTTTTATGACCAAATGAGGGATTATGATGTATGTTTACACTGATTCTTATATCCAAATGAGAGATTATGATGTACGTTTACACTGATTCTTATATCCAAATGAGGGATTATAATATATGTTTACACTGATTCTTATGACCAAATGAGAGATTATAATGTACGTTTACACCGATTCTTATGACCAAAAAGGGATTATAATGTACGTTTACACTGATACTTATGACCAAATGAGGAATTATGATGTATGTTTACACTGATTCTTATGGCCAAATTAAGGATTATGATGTATGTTTACACTGATTCTTATGACCAAATTAAGGATTGTGATGTATGTTTACACTGATTCTTATGACCAAATAAGGGATTAAGATGTATGTTTACATAGGGCTGGGTGATATATCGATATACTCGATACATCGCGGGGTTTGTCTCTGTGCGATATAGAAGATGACTATATCGTGATATTCGAGTATACATTCTCACGCAGTTGCTTTTAGCTGCTGGCATTACACTGCACGCGTTCCCCACTCTTTCTTGTCTCTCCTTCTCACAGAGACGTAAACGTAGCGCACCTTCTTACACACGTCACGTGTGCAAGGTCACACGCTCCCGCTGAGCAAAGAGGTAGCGGAATGGTAACGTTAGCTGTGATGCTAACGGTGAGGTGCGGGTGGTAATACAAGAGAAAGAAGGTGCGAATCTGGTAACAAATGAAGGAAGAATTAATTACCAAGAAAATAAGCACGGGATCCATCGTCCGGCGGTGGTTTGGCTTCAAGCGGAAATATGTTCAACATTTATGCGGCAAAAGCGTTGCTACAAAAAGTAGCAGCACTGCTAATTTTGCATCATTTGAAAAGTCACCCGCTAGAGAATGAAGAGTGCTTGAAACTCTGCATGTCAACATCTCCGGCCGGTGCATCACCAACAAAATGCCGAAGGAACTATTTCCACATCAACACCGTATGAAAAAAAAAAGGCAACAACAGAAGGAGATAACGTCCTCAGGAACCTATTGTGCAGCTCATTTTTATTTGACAGTTATTGAAATATCTTGTGTGACATCATGCACAAAAGGGCACTTTGTTTTTAACTATTGTAGTGGCGTTCTGTACAAAAGGTACACTTAAGTGTTGTTTTGATATGTCATCTTGGTGACATTCACAAAAGTGCACTAATAGCTTGTTTTAAAATGTCTGACAGTCTTGCACTCTCTGTTTTAGAAATGACATGAATGTTTGTGCCACTGCTTAATAACTGTTTAATAAATACAGTTTTGGTAAATTGACTTAGTTGTGGTTTCCCTCTAAAACATTTGCTTATATTATTGCAGTATGAAGAAGAATGTTTAAATGTAGACACATAGAATCATCACACTGGTGTGATTATATGCATCAAGTGTTCATTCAAGGTTAAGGCATAATATCCAGATATATATTGTGTATCGTGACATGGCCCAAAAATATCGAGATATTAAAAAAAGGCCATATCACCCAGCCCTATGTTTACTGTGTTCAGATCAATGTTCCAATGTACGTTTCCAGGAAAAAAATTCAATACAAAAGAAAAAAGACAAAAATGTACAAAGTAAAAATAAACAAGTTGAATGAAATTTCAACTAGACTGTAGTGGGAACAGACTGAGAGCCATCTTGTCCCCTATTCCACCAAGACTGCATCTCATTATGGCCCAGATGCAGGCCCCAGTGTCTCATTAAAAGGGGAAGCTAACAGGGAAGTGACTGTTGTTTATTGTAATTGTTGTTGTTGCTGATGATACGTCTAATAAGAGGTAATATATATATATATATATATATATATATATATACAGTATATGTATATATATACACACACACACATATCCATCCATCCATCTTATTCCGCTTATCCTAAGCAGGGAGGCCCAGACTTCCCTCTCCCCAGCCACTTCGTCCAGCGCCTCCTGGGGGATCCCGAGGTGTTCCCAGGCCTTCCTTTAGACATAGTCTTCCCAACGTGTCCTGCATCTTCCCCGTGGCCTCCTACCGGTTGGACGTGCCCTAAACACCTCCTTAGGGTGGCGTTCGGGTGGCATCCTGACCAGATGCCCGAACCACCTCATCTGGCTCCTCTCGATGTGGAGGAGTAGCGGCTTTATTTTGAGCTCCTCCCAGATGGCAGAGCTTCTCACCCCATGCTTGCCAACCTTGAGATCTCCGATTTCGGGGGGGAGGGGCCGGGGGGTCGGGGTTGTGGCGGAGGCGTGGTTGGGGTGGGGGTGTGGTTAAGAGAGAGGAGTATAATTCACCAACTCGGGTATTTCATATATATATATATATATTAGGGGTGGGAAAATTAATGCGTTAATTACGCGTTAACTCATCAATCTATTAACGCCGACAATTATTTTATCGCACATTTGCGTATGTTGTTTACATGCTTTTATTTTGTTAACGCCTTTTCTTAACAAGATGGCATCTCCCGGATGTACTTCGGCGTCGAGGGACTCTTGGTAAAGATGGAACATTTGGCAAAAATACCGGACAATTCTGCAAATTTCATGGCTGGCTTACAGCGTGGTCACTCCGGGATCACTTACGATCGCCAGACAATTCTGGATGTGGATAGATCGGGCCGTTTTGGACTGAATGATGCACGCTTGCTAGACCGGCTAGCTAGCATGGGAATACTTTGCCGGCTACATCCAGCGGCCTGTGAATCAGTGGAGTATATGTGTTGTCTGTTTATTTATGAATAATGCAGACGAGGAGTGTTGGCTGAGTTCTTAACGTTTGCTTTAAGAGCGTGCATATCACAACATACAAGATGCTGTCATGGCGACACAACCTATACCGGGCTACCGCGCATGCTCGTCACTCCTGTTGCATGCTGGGTAGGGTAGTTCTTTTTTTCCCTGGCTCATAACATCACAAATAGTACCATGTATATGATGCGTTCAGTTTATCAAAGCACCAAGCAAACAATCGGAAAATTCCCATCATATCAATTCCTAGATATGGTCATAATTATTTTAAGTGCACTACGCAGAATAAACACAACATTATTAATATTGCTACCACGGATAATTTGATCAAAAATTCCCTAAAACAGCCCACTACCTATAATATAGGTTTTTTAAACATAAGACCCTGATAAAAAAAATGTTTCTGCTGTTACCTCAGAAATTGCCTGTTCAGATGTTATGATTGTGGCTCAGACATTTGTATGTAGATTATATTTATTTTCCATAACAAACAGGATAACTTAAATACCCCGGCCGTGGCAATAAGCTTAAATCTTTGTATTTACATTTTTTTAGTTGATTTTCATAAAATATGCTATTTAACTGCTACTGTTTAACAAGGACTGATTTAATATATATTTGCACAACAAATGTTTTGGCGCTTTTGTTCATGTGGGAGAATATTCCAATAAAGGTGCATTACACACTACTTTTGAAGTCATTATTGGGCTTTGCGTATACAATGCAGTTAATCACGATTAATCTGAGAAATAGTGCGATTAACTTCGATTAAAATTTTTAATCGTTGCCCAGCCCTAATATATATATATATATATATATATATATATATATATATATATATATATATGTGTGTGTATATATGTATATATGTGTGTGTATATATGTATATATATGTGTGTATATATGTATATATATATGTATATATATATATATGTATATATATATGAAATACTTGACTTTCAGTGAATTCTAGTTCTATATTTTTTTTTTATATATATATATATATATACACATAAATATATAAATAAAAGAAATAGTTGAATTTCCGACGGAACCTATCAGATACACAATAATAAAAACACAGTTGTTCTACTAACTGTACTGTGCTTGCTGTTTACTAAAAAAACAACACTTACCTTTCACTATTTGAGTAACCTTTGTTCGGCCATATGCGTATTGGCGAGCGATCTCCGAATCCGGGAACATATCCTTCACAGATTTGTTGTAGACATCCGCAAATGAGGACGAGATGTTGCTTCCAGCTATCAGCATAGCCATCTTTGTCTCAGCATAAGTTACACCATCGGGTCTCCATTTTGTGAGGTGGCCCATAATACTGGGTTGTGAACGATGCTCTGCTGCGGACGCTTTGTTCTTCGCTGACCATTCATGGTTGAGTATATCCGTTCGGCCGCCGTGTTCAATGGAGAAGTCTGTTCTACAAAATTTACAGGCAACATACCCCTTCCCCTTCAAACTCTCCTGAATAAACTGAAATTCTTGTTTCCAATCGTTCTGGAACTTGCAAGCATATTTCTTCATTTTGCTCGTCGACGGTGTAATATATTGGGTTGGAGTCAATAACCAGGCGACGTGATGAAGTTACGTCTCTTTACTGTGGGCTTCAGAACAGACTCCCTAGTGCATGTTCCTTGACTGCACTTAAATGTAGAATATATGTAGAATATATTTACATTCTATTCTATTCTATGTACAGTAGATGGCAGTATTGTCCTGTTTAAGGGGGTTACAACATTGCTGAGTCAGGTTCTCATGGAGCTGGACGGGGCGTGTCCTCCAGCTCCGCCTGAATTTCGGGAGAAAATTTGTCCTGGGAGGATTTCGGGAGAATCGCTAAATTTTGGGAGTCTCCCGGAAAATCAGGGAGGGTTGGAAAGTATTTCTCACCTTATCTCTAAGGAAGAGCCCTGCCACCCGGCGGAGGAAACTTGTTTCGGCCGCGTGTACCTGTGATCTTGTCCTTTCGGTCATAACCCAAAGCTCATGACCATAGGTGAGGATGGGAACCTAGATCGACCGGTAAATTGAGAGCTTTGCCTTCCGGCTCAGTTCCTTCTTCACCACAACACATCGATACAGCGTCCGCAACACTGAAGACGCCGCACCGATCCGCCTGTCGATTTCACGATCCACTTTTCCCTCACTAGTGAACAAGACTCCTAGGTACTTGAACTCCTCCACTTGGGGCAGGGTCTCCTCTCCAACCCGGAGATGGCACTCCACCCTTTTCCGGGCTAGCACCTTGGACTCGGACTTGGAGGTGCTGATTCTCATCCCAGCCGCTTCACACTCGGCTGTGAACCGATCTAGTGAGAGCTGCAGATCCTGGCCAGATGAAGCCGTCAGGACCACATCATCTGCAAAAAGCAGAGACCGGATCCCGCCGCCACCAAACCGGAACCCCTCAAAGCCTTGACTGTGCCTAGAAATTTTGTCCATAAAAGTTATTAACAGAATCTGTGACATAGGGCAGCCTCGGCGGAGTCCAAACCTCACTGGAAACGTGTCCAACTTACTGCTGGCAATGCGGACCAAGCTCTTACACTGATCATACATGGAGCGGACTGCCACAATCAGACAGTCCGATACCTCATACTCTCTGAGCACTCATCACAGGACTTCCCGAGGGAAACGGTCGAATGCCTTCTCCAAGTTCACGAAGCACATGTAGACTGGTTGGGCTAACTCCCATGCACCCTCAAGGACCCTGCCGAGATTATAGAGCTGGCCCACAGTACCGCCCCAACGTCCACGCAATGCTGCAGAATCTTGTCAACCAAGACAGCCCCACAGCATCCAGAGCCTTAAGGAAATCGGTGCGGATCTCATCTACCTACTCAGTGAACTAGTGGATAGAGTGTCCGCCCTGAGATCGGTAGGTCCTGAGTTCAAATCCCGACTGAGTCATACCAAAGACTATAAAAATGGGACCCATTACCTCACCGCTTGGCACTCAGCATTAAGGGTTAGACATGGGGGTTAAATCACCATAAATGATTCCCGGGCGCGGCAGGGCTACTGCCCACTGCTCCCTTCACCTCGCAGGGGGTGATCAAGGGTGATGGGTCAAATGCAGAGAATAATTTCGCCACACCTAGTGTGTTTTTGTGACAATCATTGGTACTTTAACTTTAACTTCAACCCCCGGGGCCTTGCCACAGAGGAGCTTTTTAACTACCTCAGCAACGTCAGCCCCAGAAATAGGAGAGCCCACCACAGATTCCCCAGGCACTGCTTCCTCATAGGAAGATGTGTTGGTGGGATTGAGGAGGTGTTCGAAGTATTCCCTCCACCGATCCACAACATCCGCAGTCGAAGTCAGCAGAACCCCATCCGCACCATACATGGTGTTGACAGTGCACTGCTTCCCCTTCCTGAGGCAGCGGATGGTGGTCCAGAATCGCTTCGAAGCCGTCCAAAAGTCGTTTTCCATGGCTTCCCCGAACTCCTCCCATATCCGAGTTTTTGCCTCCGCAACCGCTGAATTCGCACACCACTGATGTATGTTTACACTGATTCTTATGACCAAATATATATATATATATATATATATATATATATATAAAAATGTGTGTGTATATATGTATGAATACACATTAATACATATACATATACACACATATGTATACATATATACACATATTTATACATATATATATATATGTATATATATACATACATATATGTATATATATATGCATATATGTATATATATATACATATATGTATATTTATGTACATATATGTATATATATACATATATGTATATATATACATATATACACACACATGCATATGTACATACACACACACGCATATATACACACACATATTATAAATGTGTGTGTATATATGTATGAATACACATTAATACATATATACACACATATGTATACATATATACCCATATATTTATACATATATATGTATATATATATATATATGTATATATCTATCTATATTAATCTATATATATATATATATATATATATACATATATGTATATATCTATCTATATATATTATATATATATATATACATATATGTATATATCTATCTATATATATATATATAGATATATATATATATACATATATATGTATAAATATATGGGTATATATGTATGTATATACAACTACCGTTCAAAAGTTTGGGGTCACCCAAACAATTTTGTGTTTTCCATGAAAAGTCACACTTATTCACCACCATACGTTGTGAAATGAACAGAAAATAGAGTCAAGACATTGACAAGGTTAGAAATAATGATTTGTATTTGAAATAAGATTTTTTTACATCAAACTTTGCTTCCGTCAAAGAATCCTCCATTTGCAGCAATTACAGCATTGCAGACCTTTGGCATTGTAGTTGTTAATGTGTTGTGGTAATCCGGAGAAATTGCACCCCACGCTTCTAGAAGCAGCTCCCACAAGTTGGATTGGTTGGATGGGCACTTGTTGCGTACCATATGGTCAAGCTGCTCCCACAACAGCTCAATGGGGTTCAGATCTGGTGACTGCACTGGCCACTCCATTACCGATAGAATACCAGCTGCCTGCTTCTTCTCTAAATAGTTCTTGCACAATTTGGAGGTGTGTTTTGGGTCATTGTCCTGTTCTAGGATGAAATTGGCTCCAATCAAGCGCTGTCCACTGGGTATGGCATGGCATTGCAACATGGAGTGATAGCCTTCCTTATTCAGAATCCCTTTTACCCTGTACAAATCTCCCACCTTACCAGCACCAAAGCAACCCCAGACCATCACATTACCTCCACCATGCTTAACAGATGGCATCAGGCATTCTTCCAGCATCTTTTCAGTTCTTCTGCGTCTCACAAACGTTCTTCTTTGTGATCCAAACACCTCAAACTTGGATTCATCCGTCCACAACACTTTTTTCCAGTCTTCCTCTGTCCAATGTCTGTTTTCTTTTGCCCATCTAAATCTTTTTCTTTTATTGGCCAGTCTCAGATATGGCGTTTTCTTTGCCACTCTGCCCTAAAGCCGAGAATCCCGCAGCCGCCTCTTCACTGTAGATGTTGACACTGGTGTTTTGCGGGTACTATTTAATGAAGATGCCAGTTGGGGACCTGTGAGGCGTCTGTTTCTCAAACTAGAGACTCTAATGTACTTATCTTCTTGCTCAGTTGTGCAACGCGGCCTCCCACTTCTTTTTCTAGTCTGGTTAGAGCCTGTTTGTGCTGTCCTCTGAAGGGAGTAGTACACACCGTTGTAGGAAATCTTCAATTTCTTAGCAATTTCTTGCATGGAATAGCCTTCATTTCTAAGAACAAAAATAGACTGTCGAGTTTCAGATGAAGGTTCTCTTTTTCTGGCCATTTTGATCGTTTAATTGACCCCACAAATGTGATGCTCCAGAAACTCGATCTGCTCAACGGAAGGTCAGTTTTTTAGCTTCTGTAACGAGCTAAACTGTTTTCAGATGTGTGAACATGATTGCGCAAAGATTTTTTAATCATCAATTAGCCTTCTGAGCCAATGAGCAAACACATTGTACCATTATAACACTGGAGTGATAGTTGCTGGAAATGGGCCTCTATACACCTATGTAGATATTGCACCAAAAAAAAGACATTTGCACCTAGAATAGTCATTTACCACATTAGCAATGTATAGAGTGTATTTCTTTAAAGTCAAGACTAGTTTATATATTACACACCTACACACACACATATATTTGTATATATATTAAATATGTTTGTATTTATATATATGCGTGTGTATATATATATATATATGCATATATAAATATATACATACATACACACACGTATATATATATATATATATATATATATATGTATGTATATATATATATATACATATATACACATACACAAACACACATTTACACACACGTATATATATGTATAACACGTGTATATATACTGTGTGTATATATATATATATATATATATATATATATATATATACACACACGGGGCAGCATGTGTTATACACATATAGAAGAGGGGTTTGTGCGTCTGCCTTACAATATGAAGGTCCTGAGTAGTTGTGGGTTCAATCTCGGGATCTTTCTGTGTGGATTTTGCATGTCCTCCATGTGACTGCGTGGGTTCCCTCCGGATACTCCGGCTTCCTCCCACTTCCAAAGACATGCACCTGGGGATAGGTTGATTGGCAACACTAAATTGGCCCTAGTGTGTGAATGTGAGTGTGAATGTTGTCTGTGTATCTGTGCTGGCCCTGCGATGAGGTGGCGACTTGTCACGACCCCGCCTTCCGCCCGTTTGTAGCTGAGATAGGCACCAGCGCCACCCTCGACCCCAAAATGGATGGATGTATACATACATACCTATATATATATATATATATATATATATATATATATATATATATATATATATATATGTATATGTACATATATATATATATATATGTATATGTGTGTGTGTGTGTGTGTATATATTTGTGCATACACTGTATGTGTATGTATGTTTGTATATTATTATGAATATATTTCACAATCATTTTTATGCCATTACTTAACAGATGTGTAATGACATATTAATACAACACATTTGTAACTGATCATTGACAGCAGGTCTAAGTCTCAGTTCCTCAGGGTTCCTGTAGGTGGCGACATGACACCTGTGCAGCCACACAGTACATGTTTGCAGACTGCATGCCAGGCCGGTGGGAAGTCCTTTATTGCTGCAGACAACCTTTTGAATAATTCATGACAGGCTCACATGTGGCATTAACGCTATGATAATCAGCAAGACCCTCTGAATGACAATCACTGCAGGATCCACGCATCTGTGGGAGTTCCGCCCCACCAAAAGTGCATCATAATGGAAATTGATACTCTTTTTGCAGGAGAATGCTCACAGCCTATAATCTCTTTGCAAGTGGCGGTTCAGATTGCACCAAAGTGGCTAATATGAGGGCTGTGGGATATTGAACTTGTTAGGTAATATGTGTGGGCTTCTCTACACACCTTCTTGGTTGGACTAGACCACAGCGCGCAGTTTGCTCTAACACGCTAACATGCCCACTGGAAGGTGATGTCCACAACACCAGTCTGACTTCTGATGGACAACAAGACCTTCAACACACATGACAGGACAAATAATTTAATAGGGAGTTTCTGAAGGCGTCATGTATTATTCATGTGGTTATCACAAGTCACCCTCACCATATTTGAATGAAAAAACAACATGTGACTGACCAACACTGACTTCTCTCACAACTCTTTGGAAAATGAAATGAAAGACTCGCTTTATAGCACCTATGTGCGATACTGTCGATTTTCTTTCAGATCCGACACAAATACTACATACCGTACATTATATGTACATATATATACATGTATGTATACATACTGTATATACACATACATCTACACACACATATACATATACTGTATATATATATATATATATATATATATACGTCTAAATATATACATACATACATACATACAAATATATATATATATATACACATACATACATATATACACATATACATTTGTATACACATACATATACAGTGGGGCAAAAAAGTATTTAGTCAGCCACCAATTGTGCAAGTTCTCTCACTTGAAAAAATGATGACAGAGGTCTGTAATTTTTATCATAGGTACACTTCAACTGTGAGAGACAGAATGGGAAAAACAAATCCAGGAATTCACATTGTAGGAATTTTAAAGAATTTATTTGTAAATTATGGTGGAAAATAAGTATTTGGTCACTTCAAACAAGAAAGATCTCTGGCTCTCACAGACCTGTAACGTATTCTTTAAGAAGCTCTTCTGCCCTCCACCACGTTACCTGTATTAATGGCACTTGTTTGAACTCGTTATCTGTATAAAAGACACCTGTCCACAGCCTCAAAAATTCAGACTCCAAACTCCACTATGGCCAAGACCAAAGAGCTGTCGAAGGAGACCAGGAAAATAATTGTAGACCTGCACCAGACTGGGAAGAGTGAATCTACAAATTGCAAGCAGCCTGGTGTGACAAAATCAACTGTGGGAGCAAGTATCGGAAAATGGAAGATAAACAAGACCACTGATAAACTCCCTCAATCTCGGACTCCACGCAAGATCTCATCCCGTGGGGTCAAAATGATCATGAGAACGGTGAGCAAAAATCCCAGAACCCCACGGGGGAACTGGTGAATGACATGCAGAGAGCTGGGACCAAAGCAACAAAGGTTACCATCAGTAACACACTACGCCGACAGGGAATCAAATCCTGCAGTGACAGACGTGTCCCCCTGATTAAGCCAGTGCATGTCCAGGCCCGTCTGAAGTTTGCCAGAGAGCACATGGATGATACAGCAGAGGATTGGTAGAATGTCATGTGGTCAGATGAAAGCAAAATAGAACTTTTTGGTATAAACTTAACTTGTCGTGTTTGGAGGAAGAATAATACTGAGTTGCATCCCAAGAACACCATATGTACTGTGAAGCATGGGAGTGGAAACATCATGCTTTGGAGCTGGTTTTCTGCTAAGGGGACAGGACGATTGAACCGTTTTAAGGAAATAATGAATGGGGGCATGTATCGTGAGATTTTGAACCAAAACCTTCTTCCATCAGTGAAAGCTTTGAATGGTTGACCAAATTCATTGTATTAACATGTCATTACACATCTGTTAAGTAATGGCATAAAAATGATTGTGAGAGCTTTGAATGGTTGACCAAATACTTATTTTCCACCATAATTTACAAATAAATTCTTTAAAATTCCTACAATGTGAATTCCTGGATTTTTTTTTCACATTCTGTCTGTCACAGTTGAAGTGTACCTATGATGAAAATTACAGACCTCTGTCTGTTACCTCAAATTCTGCGTGGACGTGATCTACCCTGCTAAGACTGTTCGGTGCTACCCTAATAACAAACCTTGGGTAACACAAGAAGTTAAAGCTGTCCTCAACAAGAAGAAAGCTGCCTTCAGGAGTGGAGACATGGAGGCAATGAGAGCAGCACAGCGTGAGGTGAAACGACGCGTGCGGGAGGCTAAGGACAGCTACAGGAAGAAGCTGGAGCAGAAGCTGCAGCAGAACAACATGAGGGAGGTCTGGGAAGGTGTGAAAACCATCACAGGCCACAAGACAAAGACCAGAGCTGTTGTGGGTACAATAGAGAGGGCCAATGAGATGAATAACTTCTTTAACCGGTTTAACCAGCCCGTGTCCTCTCCGTCCCCCACTTCCCATCACAGCCAACCCCTCTTCTGCTCCCCTCAACGCACCTCCACCCCAGCCATGGCAGCACCCCCCTCCACCACCTCTACGCAGACATTAGTCATCTCTGCGGACCAGGTCAGAGGTCAACTGAGGAAGCTACAGCCAAGGAAAGCAGCAGGCCCAGACAAGCTGTGCCCCCGACACCTGAAGACCTGTGCTGCAGAACTGGGTGAACCACTTCAAAGGATCTTCAACCTCAGCCTGCAGCTGGGAAGAGTGCCCACCCTCTGGAAGACGTCATGCATCGTTCCAGTTCCCAAAAAGAACTGCCCCAGTGAGCTGAACGACTACAGACCAGTGGCGCTCACCTCTCATCTAATGAAGACATTGGAGCGGCTATTTCTCAGCCTCCTCAGACCACAGGTGCAACAGGCCCAGGACAGCCTGCAGTTTGCGTACCAGGAAGGCGTTGGTGTGGAGGATGCTATCCTTTACCTGCTGCATCGAGCCCACTCACACCTGGATAAGGGAAATGGCACTGTGAGGATCCTGTTCCTGGACTTCTCAAGTGCCTTTAATACCATCCAGCCCCGCCTCCTTCAGGACAAGCTCTACAAAATGCAAGTGGACCCCTGCCTGGTTGCCTGGATTTCGAACTACCTCACCGACAGGCCACAGTACGTCAGACTGAAGGACATCACGTCTGACACTGTGATCAGCAGCACCGGAGCACCGCAGGGAACGGTGTTGGCCCCTCTTCTCTTCACCCTGTACACCGCTGACTTCTGCTACAACTCAGAGCTTTGTCCCATCCAGAAGTACGCGGATGACACAGCCATCGTCGGGTGCATCAGGGACGGCAGAGAGGAGGAGTTTAGGAATCTGGTGAGGGACTTTGTTGTCTGATGCCACACGAACGTCTTGCAGCTCAATCCGTCAAAGACCAAGGAGCTGGTCATTGACTTTGGGAGGTCGAGTCCACGGTCACAACCTATTGTGATCGAGGGAGTTGAGGTACAGACCGTGGACTCATTCAAGTACCTCAGGGTTTGGGTGGACAATAAGCTGGACTGGACTGTTAACACGGTCCACCAGTACAAGAAAGGACAGAGCAGGCTGTACTTCCTCAGGAGACTGCACTCCTTCAACATTTGTAGAACACTCCTGTGGATGTACTACCCGTCTGTGGTTGCCAGTGTTCTGTTCTACATGGTAGTGTGCTGGGGGGGCAGTACATCTAAGAAGGACAGCTCCAGACTTGAGAAACTGATCAGGCGGGCCGGTTCTACAATCGGAATGAAACTGGACTCACTGGTGACGGTGGCACAGAAGAGGACTGTTGACAAACTAGTGAGCATCCTGGATGATGCCAGTCACCCTCTGCATAGCGTTATCAGTAGCCAGAGGAGCCTGTTCAGTGCTAGACTGCTTCATCCAAAGTGCAGGACTAATAGACTCAAGAACTCCTTTGTCCCACACGCCATTAGACTGTACAACTCCTCTCTGGGACGGGGGATGGGGGGTACAAGGATGACAGGGGATGCAAAACAATAACAGTGCAATACATTTTCATAACATGGTCACTACTGCCTACTTTGTCTTGTTATATTCTTATTTTTCTGTTATATTGTTATTCCCATTGTTTTTATTCTTTTTGTAATATTTCTCTATTTTGTTTCCTTTTAAACCCCCATTATTTACTTTTTACTTTTTTTCTTTAAATTGATCTCAACTCTGTACACTGCTGCTGGAATTTTAATTTTCCTGAAGGAACTCTCCTGAAGGAATCAATAAAGTACTATCTATCTATCTATCATTTTAAGTGGGAGAACTTGCACAATCGGTGGCTGACTAAATACTTTTTTGCCCCACTGTACATACATATGTACACAAACATGTATCTATCTATACTGTATATATATATATGTATATACATACATATCCATCCATTCATCCATTTTCTACCACTTATTCCCTTTGGGGTCGCGGGGTGCGCTGGTGCCTATCTCAGCCACAATCGGGCGGAGGGCGGTGTACACCCTGGTCAAGTCGCCATCTCATCGCAGATGTATACATAAACATATACATACACACATACACAGACATATATATATATATATATATATATATATATATATATATATATATATATATATATATATATATATATATATGTATGTATATGTATATATTTATATATATATATATAATATATACATACATATTCATACATACAAACCCCATTTCCATATGAGTTGGGAAATTGTGTTAGATGTAAATATAAACGGAATACAATGATTTGCAAATCATTTTCAACCCATATTCAGTTGAATATGCTACAGAAACAACATATTTGATGTTCAAACTGATAAACATTTTTTTTGCAAATAATCATTAACTTTGTAATTTGATGCCAGCGACACGTGACAAAGAAGTTGGGAATGGTGGCAATTTATACTGATAAAGTTGACAAATACTCATCAAACACTTATTTGGAACATCCCACGGGTGTGCAGTGTAATTGGGAACAGGTGGGTGCCATGATTGGGTATAAAGGCAGCTTCCCAAAAAATGCTCAGTCTTTCACAAGAGAGGATGGGGCGAGCTACACCCATTTTTCCAGAACTGCGTGAGCAAATAGTCAAAACAGTTTAAGAACAACATTTCTCAAATTGCAATTACAAAAAATTTTAGGGATTTCAACATCTACGGTCCATAATATCATCAAAAGGTTCAAAGAAACTGGAGAAAATCACTCCACGTAAGCGGCATGGCCGGAAAACAACATTGAATGACCGTGACCTTTGATCCCTTAGACGGCGATGTATCAAAATCCGACATCAATCTCTAAAGGATATCACAACATGGGCTCAGGAACACTTCAGAAAACCACTGTCACTAAATACAGTTTGTCGCTGCATCTGGACATCAAGTTAAAGCTCTTCTATGCAGAGCGAAAGCCATTTATCAACAACATCCACAAACGCCACCGGCTATTCTGGGCCCGAGATCATCTCAGATGGACTGATGCAAAGTGGAAGTGTTCTGTGGTCTGACGAGTCCACTTTTGTTATTTGAGATAATGTATATCATAGTGCGGGAGGTAACTAAATAATTTAGATTGTGTCTAAATAAGCGTTTCTTAACCACAGCGCCCCGTAGAGAAGTGCCAAAAAAGAAATGTTTCCCAGGAACGGTCCACATGGGCTGCGACGGTATTCGGTTTCTCACCACTTGTGGCAGTAACGACAATATTATATTAGCACTATGGTTTTTCGTATTGGGGGTTGGGCAGGCCGCAACCGCCGCTGTTTCATCTACCTGCGGCCGCACCTGCCCCCCTGCCAAGTGGTACCCCATATACTGTACTTCCCTCCGGCCAACTGCACACTTTGCCGGGTTGGCGGTGAGCCCCGCCTGCCTCAGGGACTCGAGCACTGCCCCCACCCGCTGCATGTGTTGTTCCCAGCCGCTACTCTGGATGATGACATCATCCAGGTAGGCGGCCGCGTATGTAGCGTGGGGTTGCAGCACCCAGTCCATTAGGCGCTGGAACGTGGCATGCGCACCGAACAAGACAAACGGGATTGTGACAAATTTGTACAAACCTTTCGGAGTGGAAAAGGCCGTTATTTCCTTGGACTCTGGTGACAAGGGAATCTGCCAGTAGCCCTTGGTCAAATCCAGTGTCGTGAAAAAACGAGCAGTGCCCAGCCGGTCTAGGAGCTCGTCGACCCGGGGCATGGGGTATGCATCAAATCGTGATACTTCATTCACCTTGCGGTAATCCACACAGAACCGCACAGACCCATCTTTCTTCTCTATAAGAACTATGGAGCTACACCAGGCACTGCGGGATTCTTCTATTACTCCCAATTCCAGCCTGGATTTTAAATCCTCCCGAACTATTTTACGTTTGTGTTCGGGGAGCCTGTATGGCTGAGAGTGCACCGTAACCCCCGGGCTGGTCTCGATATGATGCTGAATGAGATTCGTCTGAACGGGCCGAGGGGAGAACACGTCAGAGAAGCGAGGCTGCAGTTTAGCAACATCCGCCTTCTGTGCTAACGTGAGCTGGTTATCACAGGGGAGAGGAGAGGGAGGGACAGAGCGCGGGATCTCTGGTCCCAACTCCTCCTCCTCTCTCACTACCGTTACCATGGAGACAGGCTCCGCCTCGCTCCATGCCTTCAACAGGTTGAGATGGTAGATTTGCATGTCTCCGCCCCGGTCCGAGCGTTGAACCTCGTAATCCACATCACCCACTTGCCGTGTGACCTCAAAAGGTACTTGCCATTTTGCAAGTAATTTTGAGCTGGATGTTGGTAGTAATACAAGGACTTTTTCTCCCGGTGAAAATTTTCTTAGCTTGGTCCCCTTGTTATACGTGCGCTGTTGTCGTTCCTGGGCACAGAGCAAATTCTCACGTGATAAGTGTGCCACCGTGTGGAGTTTTGCTCGCATGTCCAGAACGTACTGCACTTCATTTTTGCTGGAGCTTGGACCTTCCTCCCAACTTTCTTTAATTACGTCCAACACTCCGCGTGGTTTCCTGCCGTATAACAGCTTGAAAGGCGTAAAGCTAGTGGAGGCTTGGGGTACCTCCTGCATCGCAAACATGAGGGGATCCAGCCATTTATCCCAATTTGGTTTGTCCTTGTGCGTAAATTTACGGATCATGGTTTTTAGCGTTCTGTTTAATCGCTCCACCAGCCCATCCGTTTGTGGATGATACACGCTGGTGCGGATCGCTTTCATTCCAAATAATCTGTACAGTTCCTTTATCGTGCGTGACATAAAGGACGTGCCCTGGTCAGTCAAAATCTCTTTCGGGATTCCAACTCGGGAAATGACCTGAAACAGCGCGTGCGCCACACTCTTTGCAGAAATGGAGCGCAGGGGCACTGCTTCGGGATACCGCGTTGTGTAATCCACTAGGACTAACACAAAGCGATACCCCCGTGAGCTCGGGTGAAATGGTCCGATGAGGTCCATCCCAATTCTTTTGAATGGAACCTCCATGAGCGGCAATGGGCGCAAAGGGGCCTTCGGGGTGGCCGCTGGGTTCACTAGCTGGCAGTCCGGACAGGCCGCGCACCAGCGGCGCACGTCTGCCCGGATGCCCAGCCAATAGAACCGGACCATGACCCGATTGAGTGTTTTATCATACCCCAAATGTCCAGCCATAAGATTAATATGCTCGGCCTGGAAAACCATTTCCCGGCGGCGTTTCGGCACCAACAATTGGGTGATTTCCTCTCCTGTTTGAGTTTCACAGCTCACTCGGTACAATCTATCTCTCATAATGGAGAAGTGAGGAAATATCCGCGCTGTTCCCAGGCGCATCAGCTGACCGTCGATGTAATCAACCTGGTCCCAGGCTGCGCGCAAAGTTTCGTCTCGAGACTGCTCGAGGGGAAAATCCTCCGTAGGATGCCAATAAGGGGCCGGGGAGGCTTTCCGCGAAGCCCCCGCCGGATCCCGCTCGGCAGTGTCGGATGGCCCCGCCTCGCCACTAAGAACTGCGCGGATACTCCCTTTTCCTACAGTCTGTGAACGCACCCCTACGCATTGTGTCAGTAAGCGCCTAAACCCCGGCCAATTTGGGCCCAAAATTACGGGGTGTGAGAGGTGCGTACTTACAGCTACCTCTACCCTATGCTTTTGGCCCTCGTACCAAATCTCTACTGGCACCATCGGGTACTCGTGCACATCCCCATGAACACACCTGATTTTTAGCCGTGTTGCATGCCTCAAAGCCCCAGGTCAAACCAGGTTCTGGTGGATCATGGTCTGTCCGCAGCCCAAATCCCCCATCGCCTGGTATGTACTCCCTTGTATTATTACCTTGATACCGTACGTCTCACCCGGGTCGGGGGAGGGCACTGAAAGGCCGGCCGCCACGGCCGCGTGCCCCACCTCCACCTGCTGAGGTCCCTGACGCACGCGACCGGGCCGCCCACGCCTCCAGCACGCCTGCCCGAGCGCTTGAGGGGCCGTCTGCGCGGGAGATGTTCTGGGGGCAGCAGTCCGGACCTGAGGGAAAAGAACATACGGGGAGTCATGCGGTTTAAGGCAGGGAATGTACACTGCTCTCTCCTTTTTTTTCTGTGCGCTCCGTCCGTGCGCCCTCGGTGCAGGTTGTCTCTCGCGGTGGATGGCCAGGTGGTCCTCAATGAGGGTCACCGCAGCTGCCTGGTCCAGTGGCCGGCGGTACCGGCCCCAGTCGGTCGTCCTTTCGGGATCGCCTCTCCGAGCTGGTCCCGGATGTTCTGGTCTGGCTTTCGGCCATCTCCCTCTCCTGGCTGCAGCCAGCGTGTTGCTGCCTTTTGGAGCCGCTGGAAAAAGGCAAAAGGCCGGTCCTCCTTCCCCCGACGCAAGGACCGGACCCCGCGTCCATGTTCTTCGGCAGTTCCTCCCATCCGGTCCAGCACCGCCCTCCTCCTCATCTTGATCGGGGGATTTTGGTCCTTTAGACATTCCCCCATCGCGGGGCGAGACAACGGCGGGGCGCCGAGGTGGGTCCCGCTGCCGTCCTCGGCGTTGCCTCCCACTCTCCGGCTGTCAGCTCGCCCTGCTGGTCTGCAGACGCCTCGCCGCCTCCCCTCATATTGTCCGCCAGCGCCTTCATGAACTGACAATTTTTCTTGCTGGTTGCCATCCGTTTGCTGCACTGGCCGACCAACGCCCGGAGGAAATCTTCTTCCCTTGCCTCCAATGATCCACCCACGTTCGGCGCCACTGTGGAAGGCTTCCTGCCATCATCGTGTGGGTTGCGTGTATCATGGAGGACAGACATCGCTGATCAGGTTTGACTCTTGTTTTATTTTTCAATAAAGCTGTCATTCATCCGCTTTAGCAAATGTCCTTCGTGTGTTCGCCAGCAATTGTCTCTTTCGTTTTTGCCGTGTGCTCCAACTCCAACTGCTTGACCTTTCAGACTGCTGCCTTTTAACAGAACGACAGGTGATTAGATGAACACTTTCAGCTGTGTCATCCACTCACCTGTCGCCATCATCGAAGCCGGCCCTGCCACACCCCGCTTCCCTGCAGGCGCGCAGGCCACGCCCACCACAAAAGCCAATAATGCCTTTTTGTGTGGTCGAAAAGTATCAAAATACATTTTGGTACCGGTACCAGAATATTGTTATCAGGACAACATTAGTCTACACTGTATTGGTTTTGACAATGCTTTGATTCTTCAGTGTGTGGCCTGCAGTGGAAAAACTTAGGACACCCCTGGTACTTTCTCTTCATCTATATTACTAACAGAATGCATGGTGGAGCGGGGAAATGAACTTATCCAAGCTAAATGGGGCGAGGAATGACTTAAATAACGGCTGCACCATCACTTGTACGCACTTGCTGCTTCAAGTTCCAGCAGTTTGGTTAACGGCGCAGGGTAATGATGGCAGTGTGAACAATATGGACTCAACATATTGAGACTAATGTGTTCACACATGACAAGTCCGCCAGTCACCTTCTGAAGATGATGCCTGCGATACAAAGTCTCTGGCTTGTGCCTTGTACACAACTCTACTTTTAGTCATAGATTACATGCATAACTTGCAAAATGGCCGAAATCTGTAGATTTTCTCACAGAAAGAAAGAAAGAAAGAAATCTTAGTGAATGTCTTACATATTATTGTTTAAGCATCGTCTAGCACAGGGGTAACCCAAATGTTTTGACTCGGGGGAACGCATTGGGTTAAAACTATTCAGCTGGGGGCCGGGCTGTGTATATATATATATGTACATATATATATATATATGTACATATATATGTACATATATATGTACATATATATATATATATATATATATATATATATATATATATACACACGCATACATACACACATACATAAATATATATATATCAATCAATCAATCAATGTTTACTTATATAGCCCAAAATCACTAGTGTCTCAAAGGGCTGCACAAACCACTACGACATCCTCGGTAGGCCCACATAAGGGCAAGGAAAACTCACACCCAGTGGGACATCGGTGACAATAATGACCCAGTGGGACGTCGGTGACCGTGATGACTATGAGAACCTTGGAGAGGAGGAAAGCAATGGATGTCGAGCGGGTCTAACATGATACTGTGAAAGTTCAGTCCATAATGGATCCAACACAGTCGCGAGAGTCCAGTCCAAAGCGGATCCAACACAGCAGCGAGAGTCCCGTTCACAGCGGAGCCAGCAGGAAACCATCCCAAGCGGAGGCGGATCAGCAGCGCAGAGATGTCCCCAGCCGATACACAGGCAAGCAGTACATGGCCACCGGATCGGACCGGACCCCCTCCACAAGGGAGAGTGGGACATAGAAGAAAAAGAAAAGAAACGGCAGATCAACTGGTCTAAAAAGGGAGTCTATTTAAAGGCTAGAGTATACAAATGAGTTTTAAGGTGAGACTTAAATGCTTCTACTGAGGTGGCATCTCGAACTGTTACCGGGAGGGATTTCCAGAGTACTGGAGCCCGAACGGAAAACGCTCTATAGCCCGCAGACTTTTTTTGGGCTTTGGGAATCACTAATAAGCCGGAGTCCTTTGAACGCAGATTTCTTGCCGGGACATATGGTACAATACAATCGGCAAGATAGGATGGAGCTAGACCGTGCAGTAATTTATACGTAAGTAGTAAATCCTTAAAGTCACATCTTAAGTGCACAGGAAGCCAGTGCAGGTGAGCCAGTATAGGCATAATGTGATCAAACTTTCTTGTTCTTGTCAAAAGTCTAGCAGCCGCATTTTGTACCAACTGTAATCTTTTAATGTTAGACATGGGGAGACCCGAAAATAATACGTTACAGTAGTCGAGGCGAGACGTAACAAACGCATGGATAATGATCTCAGCGTCTTTAGTGGACAAAATGGAGCGAATTTTAGCGATATTACGGAGATGAAAGAAGGCCGTTTTAGTAACGCTTTTAATGTGTGCCTCAAAGGAGAGAGTTGGGTCGAATATAATACCCAGATTCTTTACCGAGTCGCCTTGTTTAATTGTTTGGTTGTCAAATGTTAGAGTTGTATTATTAAATAGAGTTCGGTGTCTAGCAGGACCGATAATCGGCATTTCCGTTTTTTTGGCGTTGAGTTGCAAAAAGTCAGCGGACATCCATTGTTTAATTTCATTAAGACACGCCTCCAGCTGACTACAATCCGGCGTGTTGGTCAGCTTTAGGGGCATGTAGAGTTGGGTGTCATCAGCATAACAGTGAAAGCTAACACCGTATTTGCGTATGATGTCACCTAGCGGCAGCATGTAGATGCTGAAGAGTGCAGGGCCAAGGACCGAACCCTGGGGAACTCCACACGTTACCTTAACGTAGTCCGAGGTCACATTGTTATGGGAGACACACTGCATCCTATACAAACATATACATACACGAATATATATACACACATATACATATACATACATATATATATATTTATATATATATATATTGCCAATCAACCTATCCCCAGGTGCATGTCTTTGGAAGTGAGAGGAAGCCGCACTACCCGGAGGGAACCCACGCAGTCACGGGGAAGACATGCAAACTTCACACAGAAAGATCCCGAGCCCCGTATTGAACCCAGGACTACTCAGGACCTTCGTATTGTGAGGCAGACACACTGACCCCTCTGCCGCCATGCTGCCTTTTATATATATAAAATGGCATAAAACAGTGAAAGTGATTGTTACTATAACCCCTTTGTTTCAAATGTTTGTTCCACTTGGGGCGCGGGCATCTTGTCTGTCTCACACCTTTTACACAGCCTTCCTTGTCACATATTCTTCCTTTTCCCGCTTTCCATCCACTAATTCAAACTGATCCAGCAGCGCAATTCAAGATTGTTTTATTTACAATAATCAAGGAACAGAATACTCGAGAAACAAAATAAATGGTATCATAAAGCCAAGGTCTACAGACAGGTGAGGTCAAAGACGGTATGCTCTTGCCCGACTGCCAATCACACGCCCAGCGCGCTCCTGCCCCTTATAGGCCTGCGTGGGAACTTTTCACCACCTGCAAAGGGTGCACACTGACATACACGCATCAATCACTCAAAAATAATAAAATAAACATAAATTCAAGTATGGCCCTCTATTTGGCTCCTAAAATATACAGTGGGGCAAAAAATTATTTAGTCAGCCACCGATTGTGCAAGTTCTCCCACTTAAAATGATGACAGAGGTCTGCAATTTTCATCATAGGTACGCTTCAACTGTGAGAGACAGAATGTGAACCAAAAAGTTATATTTTGGTTTCATATGACCACATGACATCCTCCCAATCCTCTGCTGTATCATCCATGTATCCATTTTGGTACAAACTCAACTTGTCGTGTTTGGAGGAAGAAGAATACTGAGTTGCATCCCAAGAACACCATAGCTACTGTGAAGCATGGTGGTGGAAACATAATGCTTTGGGGCTGTTTTTCTGCAAAGGGGACAGGACGATTGATCCGTGTTAATCAAAGAATGAATGGGGCCATGTATCGTGAGATTTTGAGCCAAAACCTCCTTCCATCAGGGAGAGCTTTGAACCAAATACTTATTTTCTACCATAATTTACAAATACATTCTTTAAAATTTTCAGATTTTGCCTCTCACAGTTGAAGTGTTACTATGATGAAAATTACAGACCTCTGTCATCATTTTAAGTGGGAGAACTTGCACAATCGGTATATATATATATATATATATATATACACAGTGGGGCAAAAGAGTATTTAGTCAGCCACCGATTGTGTAAGTAAACTAGGTACACGTCAACTGTGGGAGACAGAATGTAAAAAAAAAAAAATCCAGGAATTTACATTGTAGGAATTTTAAAGAATTTATTTGTAAATTATGGTGGAAAATAAGTATTTGGCCAACAATTCAAAGCTCTCACTGATGAAAGGAAGTTTTGGCTCAGAATCTCACGATACATGGCCCCATTCATTCTTTCCTCATCACGTATCAATCGTCCTGTCCCCTTAGCAGAAAAACAGCCCCAAAGCATGATGTTTCCACCCCCATGCTTCACAGTAGGTTTGGTGTTCTTGGGATGCAACTCAGTATTCTTCTTCCTCCAAACACGACGAGTTGAGTTCATACCAAAAAGTTCTGTTTTGGTTTCATCTGACCACATAACATTCTCCCATGTGCTCTCTGGCAAACTTCAGACGGGCCTGGACATGCACTGGCTTAAGCAGGGGGACACGTCTGTCACTGCAGGATTTGATTCCCTGTCGGCGTAGTGTGTTACTGATGGTAACCTTTCTTACTTTGGTCCCAGCTCTCTGCAGGTCATTCGCCAGGTCCCCCCGTGTGGTTCTGGGATTTTTGCTCCCCGTTCTCATGATCATTTTGAGCCCACGGGATGAGATTTGGCCTGGAGCCCCAAATCGAGGAAGATTATCAGTGGTCTTGTATGTCTTCCATTTTCTGATACTTGCTCCCACAGTTGATTTTTTTCACACCAAGCTGCTTGCCTATTGTAGATTCACTCTTCCCAGTCTGGTGCAGGTCTACGATTATTTTCCTGGTCTCCTTCGACAGCTCTTTGGTTTTGGCCATAGTGGAGTTTGGAGTTTGAATTTTTGAGGCTGTGGACAGGTGTCTTTTATAGAGATAACGAGTTCAAACAAGTGCCATTAATACAGGTAACGAGTGGAGGACAGAAGAGCTTCTTAAAGAAGAAGTTACAGGTCTGGGAGAGCCAGAGATCTTCCTTGTTTGAAGTGACCAAATACTTATTTTCCACAATAATTTACATACAAATTCTTTAAAATTACTACAATGTGAATTCTTGGATTTTTTTTCATATTCTGTCTCTCACAGTTGAAGTGTACCTATGATGAAAATTACAGACCTCTGTCATCATTTTAAGTGTATATATGTGATATCCATCCATTTTTCTACCGCTTATTCCCTATGGGGTCACGGGGGGCGCTGGCGCCTATCTCAGCTACAATCGGGCGGAAGGCGCGGTACACCCTGGACAAGTCGCCACCTCATCGCAGGGCCAACACAGATAGACAGACAACATTCAAACTCACATTCACACACTAGGGCCAATTTTAGTGTTGCCAATCAACCTATCCCCAGGTGCATGTCTTTGGAAGTGGGAGGAAGCCGAAGTACCCGGAGGGAACCCACGCATTCACGGGGAGAACATGCAAACTCCACACAGAAAGATCCGAGCCTGGATTTGAACCCAGGACTGCAGGACCTTCGTATTGTGAGGCAGACGCACTAACCCCTCTGCCACCGTGAAGCCCATATATATGTGATATATATGAGTATATATATATATCGTCATATATATATGTATATATGATGATATATATATATGTATATATGATGATTGATATATATATATATATATATATATATATATATATATATATATATATATATATATATATATATATATATATATATATATGCTAGCCAAAAAAGCTAGCATCCTAACGGAGATTTTTTTTTTCTTGAGCGAAGCTAAAGGAAGCTAAGTGCTGTTAGGATAACAGTGAGCTACGTGAGATGACCACTGAGCAGGAAGGAAATACAAGCTCAAGACATGGGAGGATGGATGGATTAATGGTGAATGAACTCTGTAAATATTGCCAAGTCATGGAAGACCTAGAAAGAAAAATTTATGCTGTATATCGAGCTAGCAATGCCGCATGTAGAAGAAACAGCGCGGGTAAAACTTTACTACCTCATTGGAGAATGCGGCAGACAGCTATGTGGAAAGCTAATAGGCTCAGACATAAGAATGACTGTTTCAAGTTTGATCACCAAGCTATATGGACATTGCAACCCCAAACTGAATGAAACTGTGGAAAGACACAGATTTTTCGCACGAAACCAAGCTGCGGTAGAAGCAATCGACACGTATGTGACCGACTTGAGATCGCTGGCAAGTTCCTGCAACTTTGGGTAAAAAAAGATTCACTAATAAGAGACAGGATTGTTTGCAGCACGCACAGCTCAAGTTGGAGAGAAAGACTACTCAGAGAGGACAAGTTACATTTGGACAAATGTTTACTAATTTCCAAGTCAATGGAGATTTCACGTGAGTACAGCAAAGCAACAGAAAGACATGGTGCAGAGGATGTACATGCAGTGAAACATGCAACAAGAAAAGTCAAGATTAATTAAAATATCTTGCAAATACTGTGGAAAAACACATGAAAGGCTCAAGCAAAGGTGCCCAGCTTTTGGAAAAAAATGTAGGAAATGTGGAAGAGACAATCATTTCGCAGTGGCATGCAGAAGCAGTACAGGTATGAAAGAACACTACAAGAAAAAAAGTTCACACAATAGCAGAGACTGATTCAGATTCATGTGAAGAGATAATGACAGTCACAGCAGTAACAACAAAACCAGCAGAAGTGAATCAAATAGAGAAACAAGACGGCAAAACAGAGCAACTATTTGCTGGGATGAAGATTAAGGAAAACATTGTGAACTTCCAGATTGACTGCGGGGCAACTTGCAACGTCATTCCAATCAACCTGCTGAATCCAGATAGGAAATTGGAGCACACTGAAAAAGTGTCGGTAATGTACAATAAGTCTAAGTTGTATACGTTAGGAAAAAACAAAGTTAAGATGACAAATCCAAGAAATCAAAAGAAGTACAAAGTTGAGTTTCAAGTTGTTGGACCAGACTGCAAAACTGCACTTCTTGGCTGAAGCGCAAGTGAAGCAATGAAACTCATTCAGATCCAATACGACAACATTTATGCACTGGATAGTATTGTGACAAAAGAGCCGGTGACAGGAGACACTTGGCAGCTGGACGACATAAAGACTGAGTTTCAGGACGTGTTTACAGGCGATGGCTGCTTACAAGGTGAATATAAACTGGAAATCGACACAACTGTGCAGCCCGTCAAACTTCCAAAACGAAGAGTTCCAGTGGCAATGATGAAACCACTTAAAGAGGAAATAACAAGTCTTGTAGACAGACAGATACTCGCACCAGTGGAAACCAACACCGAATGGATCAGTGGCATGGTGTCGGTACAGACACCCAATGGCAGGCCCAGAATTTGTATCGACCCAAGACCACTCAACAAAGCTCTGAAGAGAAGCCATTTTCCACTTCAAACAATAGATGACATTTTACCAGACCTAGCAAACGCAAAAGTTTCCACTGTGTGTGATATGAAGCACGGATTCTGTCAAATGAAACTAGATGGAGAGTTGACCTATCTGACAACATTTGCAAGTCCTTTTGTTCGTTTTCAATGGCTGAGAATGCCAATGGGCATCAGTCCAGCGCCTGAAGTGTTTCAATGTAAACTAACACAGGCGTTGGAGAACTTGCCAGGCAACAACAAACAACATCATCGCAGATGACATCCTGATTACAGGAGAAGGAGACACAAAAGAGGATGCAGTCAAGGACCATGACAAGAACTTGAGACTTCTTCTAGAAAGGTGCAGAGAAAGAAACATCCAGCTGAACGCGGACAAATTCAAGCTCAGGAAACAGGAAGTCTCATATATTGGTCATTTGCTCACGGCAGAAGGACTCAAAGTGGACCCAGAGAAAGTGCGCGCCGTCACTGAAATGCCTGCACCGACACATGTGAAAGGTGTTCAGAGACTGGTAGGACTAGTGAACTATTTATCCAAGTTTTACGAGCATCTGTCGGACGATTGTGAAATACAAAGACAATTCACACACAAAAAGAGTCTATGGGAATGGACAGACGTGCAGGAAAATGCATTCAGAGGAATCAAAAACAAGATAAAACAAGTTCCAGTATTGAAATACTACAGCCCGGAACAAGAGTTGACGTTACAGTGCGATGCAAGTGAGACAGGACTAGGAGCAGCGCTAACACATGGAGATAAACCAGTGGCATATGCAAGTCGTGCTTTGACGATGACAGAAAAAGGCGATGCACAAATTGAAAAAGAATGTTTGGCTATCGTGTTCGGCATGGAAAAGTTTCACCAATACACATATGATGGTCTAGTCCGAGTGCAATCGGACCACAAGCCTCTAAAGCAGGGGTCTGGAACCTTTTTGGCTGAGAGAGCCATTCAAGCCAAATATTTTTAAAAGTATTTCCGTGAGAGCGATATAATTTTTTATTTTTTTTTAACACTGAATACAACTATATGCGTGCATTTTTAAGAAAGACCAACATTTTTAGAGTATAATAAGTATCTTATTCTTTTTGATAACATTGTTATTCTGAGGCTAACCAAAAATAAATAAAATACTTCTTACCATTAATGCGACTTCTTGAACAAGTGCGGTAGAAACCGGATGGATGGATGAAAATGCATGAAAATGTTTTATATTTTGAACATTATTTTTGACACTGTGATTACCAGCGGAATTATTCATTACTTATCGTGTTAAGCAATGTCAGCTAAGATTTATCTGAGAGCCCGATGCAGTCATCAAAAGAGCCACATCTGGCTCTAGAGCCATAGGTTCCCTACCCCTGCTCTAGAGACTATCATCAAAAAACCCCTGATAAAGGCTTCTAAAAGACTGCAACGCATGCTTCTCAGACTACAAAAGTATGATCTGAACATCATATATATGCCCGGACGTGACATGCTACTCGCTAACACTTTGAGTAGGGCTTACCTGCAAAACGTCAACAAAAGTCAGACTGATTTGGAGGTCGAATGTGACAACATAGTTGATTATGTGCCAATCTCAGCTGAAAGAATGGACAATAGACTTGTACTTATATGTTCATTGCACTGTATTTAATAGGTGTAGGAGTGTACACATATATTGACACACTCCACTATACCTGCCCTACCACTCCACTACATGCTCCTCCAACATAAAGCACCCCACTATACCGTCAGTCCTGAAATTTGAAGTCAAAAGCTCACATTGTGATTAAAGTTAAATGTCATTGTTCCGCTGGTTGTGTTTTTCAGATATCTGAAAAATGTCATCGCATCACCAGCAAAGACCTCCTGAAGACTTTCAATGAGTCCCTTGAGAATTATGTGCCTCGCCTGCTCAGACTGTACCGGGCTAGAAAGGGAGTTTCTGGATAAGCTTGATGAACAAGTAAGTGATGGACATGTGTCAGTAAAATGTTATCTTATCAGTCATTGCTATATGTTCTTAGTTTGTGCCATTTGATAATTATAACAGTTTTTAATTTGCAAAAGTAGAAAATGCACTTGTCCGAAGGCTTGAAGTGTTTTTTTTCCCTTTTCTTGAGCATGCTACTGGTCAGACTTGCGGTCTACATGTCATTACTAAAAACAACTTCTGATTTTGCTATTTGTATAAATCCACTATGGCGCTTCACTAATGTATATGCTTATGTTTTCCACCGTATACTCTATAGACATCAGACATTGTGTCTCACCGAAACATGACAGCACTGAGATGCCTCCCCGTTTTTGTCCGGGACGACACAACTAAGTTTTTCCTGCAGCATTTGGTAAGTAATGATAACAATAGCAAATTTACTTGAAAATTACAAGTTATTTGGCCTAATGTAGCTTTAATGGAATAGTTCAACATTTTCATATTCTAGCTTGTTGCCCTGCTCTCCGGTTTAAGATTCGTCGATAGAAACCATTCCTTTAACTGTGCATGTATTTTTGAAGAAGAATCAGGAAATGTTTCCTCCTCGCTTGTTCGATTAATCAGACTATCTTTTTCAAGCTTGGCTCTGTGCTCAAGTCTCCTCTGCCTCTGAAATAGAGATTCTTGGAAAAAAAAGAAAATAAAGAATCGTTAATCTATTTCAGAGGCAGAGGGGACTTGAGCACAGAGCCTAGCTTGAAAAAGATAATCTGAATGCTTTTTTCCGTGCGTGTGGTGCCTATATGCGCGCACTCCGTCTCGGTCCGGCATCTCTCCTCACGCTGTCATGTTTGTTTTGGCACTTTGGAGGCGAGAATGGTTAGACGGCCCCTTCCTTCTGATTGGCTCTGAGCGCTGTCAGTCAATGGCAACGTGGCGGCCATCTTACCTCAGGCAGCTGGCCCCGCCCAGTACATAGTTGTCAAGGAACTTGTACTATTTAAATAACCATAACTTGCTCAATTTTCAACCAATTTCCAAACGGTTCGATTTGTTATAAATGTCAGAGTATTGCATGTATATGTATATTTAAATAGTACATGTACCATTGACATCAATAAAATGATGGGGACCAGCTGTCCGAGGTAAGCTGGAGAAACATGGAGTGTTTATTCATATCTATGATGAAAGGTCCATGGCACTTCCCTGGGATTAAAAAGAAAGGAAATCAGGTTTTCATGGGGCTATCATGGCTGAACAAGTAAGTCTTTAATACAATTATCTCTCAGATTTAATTTGCCTAATGTATGGAGCTAGCTTTTTTTGTTGTTTTTTAAATACATATTTTTAACTCTGCCATCTATACTGATCTGGGCTGATATCTGATTTTCCATAGTTTGAGTTGTTTGCAGAAACGTAAATACTTTTTTATAGTAATATTACAACCATATTCATTACTTGTAGTGTTAACCTGTCATTCATTATTCTAATAAAATAGTAATTGCAATCATAACATCAATAATTAGGCCCATATGCTAATCATGTGGTTCTGATATGAAGTACGCATAGATAAGTGGGTTCGGGTAGACTCTGGTGTAAACTTAATGTAGATAGAGGTAAGAAAATTAATAGTCCCACTTTGTGGCATACATTCAATATTTACATAAACAAATATTAAATAAATCAAAATATTTTTTTAAACAGACAAGTGAGGAAAGAAAATATAATTTCCATCATTGACTGACATCTGTGGACTGGTTGCATGTGTATGAAAAGAGTGATATTGATCTTGACACTTCATTAACTATGTGATGTTCTCTCAACAAATGAGACATTACCTTCTTCAAAGACTTTTTGATAGAATTCAATTGGCATTTTCCACAACTCAACTAAATTTGGACTTTTTAGAACTTGTTTGTGTCAAGGTCAATATCTCTCCTTTCATACACATACAACCAGTCGACAGATGTCAGTCAATGATGGAAATTATATTTTCAAATATGTTTTCTTTCCTTACTTGTCTGTTTTAAAAAATATTTTTATTTATTTAATATTTGTATATGTAAATATTGAATGTATGCCACAATGTGGGACTATTAATATTCTTTCCTCTATCTACTTTAAGTTTACACCAGAGTCTACCCGAACCCACTTATCTATGCGTACTTCATATCAGGACCACATGATTAGCATATGGGCCTAATTATTGATGTTATGATTGCAATTACTATTTTAGTAGAACAATGAATGACAGGTTATCACTACAATAAATGAATATGGTTTTAATATTACTATAAAAAGTATTTAGGTTTCTGCACACAACTCAAATTATGGAAAATGAGATATCAGCCCAGATCAGTATACATGGCAGAGTTAAAAATATGTATTTAAAAAAACAACAAAAGCTAGCTCCATACATTAGGCAAATTAAATCTGAGAGATAATAGTGTAAGACTTACTTGTTCAGCCATGATAGCCCCATGAAAACCTGACATTTATAACAGATTGAACCGTTTGGAAATGAGTTGAAAATTGAGCAAGTTATGGTTATTTAAATAGTACATGTTCCTTGACAACTATGTACTGGGCGTGGCCAGCTGCCTGAGGTAAGATGGCCGCCACGTTGCCATTGACTGACAGCGCTCAGAACCAATCAGAAAGAAGGGGCCGTCTAACCATTCCCGCCCCCAAAGTGCCAAAACAAACATGACAGCGCGAGGAGAGATGCCAGACCGAGACGGATCGCGCGCACATAGGCACCACACGCACAAAGTGGAGAATCAGTGCGCGATAACAATTTTTATGCGCTTGGATTTTTGGCACTAATGTGACGCCATAGAGAGGAACCATCTGGATTGTTCTAGGCGCAAAGTGTAAAAGCCAGCATCTGTGATGGTATGGGGGTGTATTAGTGCCCAAGGCATGGGTAACTTACACATCTGTGAAGGCACCATTATTGCTGAAAGGCACATACAGGTTTTGGAGCAACATAGGTTGTCATCCAAGCAATGTCCTTTTCATGGACGCCCCTACTTATTTCAGCAAGACAATGCCAAGCCATGTGTTACAACAGCGTGGCTTTGTAGTAAAAAAAAGTGCGGGTACTAGACTGGCCTGCCTGTAGTCCAGACCTGTCTCCCATTGAAAATGTGTGGTGCATTACAAAGCATAAAATACCACAACGGAGACACCGGATTGTTGAACAACTTAAGCTGTATTCAAGCAAGAATGGGACATAATTATACTTCAAAAATGTGTCTCCTCAGTCCCTAAGCGTTAAACTGAGTGTTGTTAAAAGGAAAGGTCATGTAACACAGTGGTAAAAATGCCCCTGTGACAACTTTTTTGCAATGTGTTGCTGCCATTAATTTGTAAGTTAATGATTATTTTTCAACAACAAAAACGTTTCTCAGTGTGACCATTAAATATCTTGTCTTTGCAGACTATCCAAATACAAGTTTAAAAGGATTTGCAAATTATTGTATTTTGTTTTAATCTACCATTTACACAACGTGACAACTTCACTGGTTTTGGTTTTTTTTAAATTGATCGGCAACAATAACCCACTACGCACCATTTGAGAACAACTGCACGAAACAAATAGATTGTTGAACAATTTAGTCAATTAATTTATTCATATTATTATTTTCTTCATATGCTGAATGTTTATATTCAACTAGGAGAAAGCGCACCACCAGGTTTAAGTAAATAATGGTTGAGTCCATAATAAATTAGGGAGCCTTAGTTGGACATTCGCATGTGGACTGGGTTAAGTCTCTCACGAGAAGAGACTCCGGAATGCAAAAGTGATAGCTCTATCCTGGAGGAGAGCCTCCTTGTCTATCTTCACGTCAACAATTTAGTTACAACATATAGAGGTTGTTTTCTGTTCACTTACACATGAACATCTCCTTACATGGTCATGTTGTACTCTCCTGAATAAACACACGCCCAGACAGAGAAAGAAGTAATATAAGACTGAGGTTCAGCTCCTCCAAGTTAGGAGCGCCTCATTTTTGACCCGAGCTCCTCCAGGTACTGCAGTCCTGTATAATGATGGTCGCTTGTAATAAAGCAACTTTTGGTTCAGTAAAGTGTCTGTTTTGATCCAGCCGCACTGCCCTGTCGCCCTTCTGTCTGGACAAGGATGACAAGACAGCAAAAACACATCAGTTCAAAACTTGCACCATATTATATTCAAGTTTGATTTAAAACAATGCACATTCTTTTTAACATTAGTACAATTTTGCTTGGGGCCACAACTTGGCTAGAGGCTTTTACTAGTACTATTAGAAACATTGGGGCTTCAGCACAGAGCTGCTTGGCATCGCACTCATTGATCATTAATATTTGAAGCCTAACTTCTCCTTTTAAAGCACAGAACGGACCAATTTGAACGGAATAACGTTAACGACGTGTGTGTGGCCTGATATTGTTGCATGAAGTCCTACAGGTTCTGTCTGGTCTCAGCATTGCTTCCAAACCCACAAACCAGCGTGTTTCTCTCCAGATGTGTTTTCTATATGTTTTCGGGGTAGCAGTTCAGAGTGCCGTCTCCTCAAAGTAATGTTTTGAAAGCAGCGGAGGCTGGATATTATCATGACATAGGGATGCTGCAGGAAAAAAGAAGGTGAAGCCAACAAACAAACAGCAACAACAACAACAAAAAAAACAGCGTGAAGTTTTTCGAGTCTTCTGCCCGAGCAGTAACGACACAAGTCATGTTTTATTTACACCGACACCTGGCGTGTGCTGCGGGTCTGTGCTATGATTTGCTGCATAATAGGAAATAGGAAACCAGGTGCCACAAAAAGCATTTTTGTTTTATTTCCCAGCTTTCATACATCGGCCTGGGAAGATTGCCTCCATTCTGTGCCCATCTTTGACTCCTCATTCTTTTCATAGTCATGGAATTTACATATCACACTCTATTCAGACGGCTTATTCTTTCACTATTAAATGCAAATTCACCATTTGATCCTGCATTAGTTCGTGTTGACTTACAGAGACAATAACGCTGAATTGTAATTGAGTCATATGATCTTTGTTATTGTTGTTTGCAGGGATGTAAACTGAATTACTTCATCATTTAAAGTTAAAGTAGCTATGATTGTCACACACACACTAGGTGTGGTGAAATTTGTCCTCTGCATTTGCCCCATCCCCTTGATCACCGCCTGGGAAGTGAGGGGAGCAGTGGGCAGCAGCGGTGCCGCGCTCGGGAATCATTTATGGTGATTTAACCCCCAATTCCAACCCTTGATGCTGAGTGCCAAGCAGTGAGGCAATGGGTCCCATTTTTTTATAGTCTTTGGTATGACTCTGCCGTGGGTTTGAACTCACAACCTACCGATCTCAGGGCGGACACTCTAACCACTAGCACATTAGCCCTATGTTATTAGCACAATCTCTCAGTGATGCAGTGAAGTTGTGCACAGTGGTCAGGGTGCCGTTTGTGTCCCATTACATGTATAAAAACAATACATTAACAATAATAAAAAAAAAAAATACACAAAATGCCCTCCAATGGTTCGGATTGCACATTTAATAAAAACAAAGCATAATGACATTGAACACTGGGAAAATAGCGTTTGTTGCCTGTCTTTGCTTCCTAAAATCACACTTTACCATCCAATTTTTTAATGAATATATACATACATACCATATTTCCTTGAATAGCCGCCGGGGCGCTAATAAATGTAAAACCTATTCTCACTCCTGCGCTTATTCAAAGCATGCGGTAAAAGTAAGCATGCGCTAATAATTTTGAAACCTCTTCTCACCCATCTGCTTACCAATGGCATGCAGTAAAAATTGGCCGTGATGTAAGGATACCATCATGAAAAGCACATTTAAAAAATTATTTTGCGGCCCGGTACTAATCGAGCCGCGGAACGGTGGTTGATGACCACTGCTCTACAACATGTCATCGCGCCCGCCTTTACACCATGCTATCTGCGTTCCGGCCAGACGCATGCATTTCGCTGCTTCTCGTATGAGATTGCAAAGCATACTTTGTCAACAGCCATACCGTTTACACTGATGGTTGTGATATAAACAACTTTAACACTCTTACTAATATGCCCCACACTCTGTGAACCCACACCAAACAAGAATAACAAACACATTTCTGGAGAACATCGGCTCCTTAACACATTATAAACGCAACATAATAATTACCCAGAATGCAATGCATCCATGACTCTTACTGATTATATTAAACACCCTGGCACCCCCAACCCCGCCCACCTCAACCAACGCACGGAGGGGGGGGCAGGGGGTTTGGTGTTAGCGGGGTGTATAATATAGCCGGTAAGAGTCATGGATGAATGGCATTCTGGGCAATTATTATGTTGCGTTTATAATGTGTTACAGAGCCGATGTTCTCCAGAAATGTGTTTGTCATTCTTGTTTAATGTGGGCTCACAGAGTGTGGCGCATATTAGTAAGTGTTAAAGTTGTTTTATATCACAACCATCAGTGTGATCTGTATGGCTGTGGAACAAGACCCCTGGTTTACACATAGTAAAAGCAAAACAAACCTCCTCCGCCATTTTGAAAATGACGACAGTGGGAAGCGTCACTCGTGACGTCACGAATTTGACCCGGCAGTAAAAGTAAGCATGCGTTAACAAATTTGGGGAGCGAGTTTGACCCGGCAGTAATTCAAGGCAGGTGCATATTACATGCCCGGCGGCAATTCAAGTAAATACGGTATACTCACATACATATATATAGACATACATATAAATACGTTCATACATACATACATACTGTACATATACACATATATATATACAGTACATACATATACATACGTACATATACATATATACCTACTGTATGAAAGCCTATTGTCTGCCATTAACTAGTTCTGTAATGTTCCTGTGCCTTTAATTTTGTAGGTCAATCTGTGACGTCATTTCCCCCTTTAAGCACGTCTTTGTCAGAATAGCCCATTTTCGATCAATGGTGGCAGGCAGCCTTGTGTGCGTTGATGACTAAATTGCCATCCACCTTTCAGCAATAAGGATGATTAAAGGATTCCCTGTCCAGAATCTGTCCATCGTGTCCCAACTCTAAAATAACTACTGTTCCTTCCTTACATTGGTCCTTCGAGCCGGATAGAGTTCCACCATTAGACACTATGGAGTATTTGCCTGACATTCAACTACCACAGCATTTGGCCCCTTATGATGTCACCTCCTTCCTCTAAACTGCCTGCTGCCCAAGTCTCCTCACTGCCAGTAGAACAACACGGGGAAGCAAGGCCAACCAGAGCTAGGAGTGCGTCAGGGTACCAGTCATCTGCTTCATCACGTCGATCTTATCAACAATTGCATGGGCTTTAACTGCTCCAAAATATTCCTCATGTTTGGAGCCTGAGGTTTGGAGCTCGCTGACCAACAGCAAGAGATAGAGGAGGAAAGGAAAGCTGACATGGAAGCAAAGAGATTGGATGCACAAGCTTAAGAGGGACAAAGACTACAAGAGGATGCTCACCTTGCCAAGGAGAGTATGGCAAGTATGGCGAGTACAGCACAGACACTTAAAGAAACTGGAGAAAGACTTACTCATTGCCCATATTGTTAAGTCCTTCCTGTCGGAGTCCGAAGATGATGCAATGTCAACAACTCAACTCAACTTTATTTATAAAGCACATCTAAAATTTACCACAGGGTTAGCCAAAGTGCTGTACAATAGGCAGGTTAAAAGATAATACAAGAGAAACGAGCAAACACAACACAACACAAACAGAGCACAATGAAGAATAAACAAACAAAAACAACGTCAGCTGCGCCCTCTACTGACGTGATTCAGCTCCCATCAATGGCTCAAATGAAATCTGCTGCTGCTATCCCGATGACACAGCCATTGACAACGATTCCCATTCCTGTCCAAGTTGCACAAACATGTGTCCCTACTTTGGTAGCCCCCACTACAGCTCCTGTCTCAGTCACCTTGCCTGCATCCGTGTCAGTCAGAAGTCAACATATGCCAGTCTTTCCCACATTTAGTTATGCATCAACAATGAGACATGCAGCCGCAGTGTCACAAACCATGCAAACTTCTGGACCACAAACACTAGTCCCAGCTGGTGCACCTTCCCCAGCTGAGCAGTATGTTCAATACACCTTACCATCTGCTACTCCAGTCCTGGCAGCACCACCCTGGTCCTACCCGGGCATCCAGACACCGATCGCTACATACTATGGCATTCCTAAACTAGTACTTCCAAGGTTTGAGAGTGACCGGGAAAGCGATTTCGCTCTACTCAAGATGGCGCTAGAGAACAGGGGGGGGGGGGGGGGGGTGTATATTGTAGTATCCCAAAAGAGTTAGTGCTGCAAGGGGCTCTGGATATTTGTTCTGTTGTGTTTATGTTGTGTTACGGTGCGGATGTTCTCCCGAAATGTGTTTGTCATTCTTGTTTGGTGTACAAACATCGTTTCTATATGAGTTGGGAAATTGTGTTGGATGTAAATATAAACGGAATACTATGATTTGCAAATCCTTTTCAACCCATATTCAGTTGAATATGCTACAAAGACAACATATTTGATGTTCAAACTGATAAACATTTTATTTTTTTTTTGCAAATAATCATTAACTTTAGAGTTTGATGCCAGCAACACGTGACAAAGAAGTTGGGAAATGTGGCAATAAATACTGATAAAGTTGAGGAATTTTCATGAAACACTTATTTGGAACATCCCACAGGTGTGCAGGCTAATTGGGAACAGGTGGGTGCCATGATTGGGTATAAAAGCAGCTTCCATAAAATGCTAAGTAATTCACAAACAAGGATGGGGCGAGCGTCACCACTTTGTTAGCAAATTGTCGAACAGTTTTAGAAAAACATTTCTCAACGAGCTATTGCAAGGAATTTAGGGATTTTACCAGCTATGTTCCGTAAAATCATCAAAAGGTTCAGAGAATCTGGAGAAATCACTGCACGTAATCGATGATATTATGGAGCTTTGACCCCTCAGGCGGTACTGCATCAAAAACCGACATCAGTGTATAAAGGATATCAATCAAATCGCGACTGTGTTGGATCCATTATGGATTGATCTTTCACAGTATCATGTTCTCATAGTCATCATTGTCACCGACGTCCCACTGGGTCATTATTGTCACCGATGTCCCACTGGGTGTGAGTTTTCCTTGCCCTTATGTGGGCCTACCGAGTATGTCGTAGTGGTTTGTGCAGCCCTTTGAGACACTAGTGATTTAGGGCTATATAAGTAAACATTGATTGATTGATTGATAAAGGATATCACCACATGAGCTCAGGAACACTTCATAAACCACTGTCAGTAACTACAGTTGGTCGCTACATCTTTAAGTGCAAGTTAAAACTCTACTATGCAAAGCCAAACCCATTTACCAACAACACTCTGAAACGCCGCCGGCTTCGCTGGGCCAGACCTCATCTAAAATGGACTGATGCGAAGTGGAAAAATGTTATGTGGTCTGACGAGTCCACATTTCAATATATGTTTGGAAACAGAGGATGTGGTGTCCTCCAGAACAAAGAGGAAAATAACCATTCGGATTGTTGTAGGCGCAAAATTTAACAGCCAGCATCTGTGATGGTATGGGGGTGCAATAGTGCCCAAGGCATGGGTAGCTTAGACATCTGTGAAGGCACCATTAATGCTGAAAGATCCATACAGGTTTTGGAGCAACATATGTTGTCATCCAAGCAACGTTATCATGGACGCCCCTGCTTATTTCAGCAAGACAATACCAAGCCACGTGTTACAACAGCGTGGCTTTGTAGTAAAAGCGTGCCGGTGCTTTCCTGGCCCGACTGCAGTCCAGACCTGTCTCCCATGGAAAATGTGTGGCACATTGGAAGCATAAAATACGACAGCGGAGATCCTGGACTGTTGAACGACTGAAGCTCTACATCTAGCTAGAATGGGAAAAAATTCCACTTTTAAAGCTTCAACAATTAGTTTCCTCAGTTCCCAAACGTTTATTTAGTGTTGTTAAAAGAAAAGGTGATGTAATACAGTACAGTGGTGAACATGCCCTTTCCCAACTACTTTGGCACGTGTTTGTGACGTCTCGGTAAAATTGTGGTGACGAGTTGTTCTCTCGTGGGTGCAGCGAAGATGGAACACAGCGTGAGGGTAAGGATAATGATTTATTTACACACTAAAGAACACTATAAAACAGACTAGGAAATAACACACTTTGCATGAAGGCACTACAAACAAAACAACAGAACTAGCGTGGAAGGTAGAAAGAACAGAAAGGGCTAGCGTGAGAACTAGGGAAAAGAACAAACAAAATAGCGTGGAAACTAATCGAGCGCTAATAGTTACCACAATGCTGGAATGCGACGTCATCTGTTGCGTGGGAGAAAACAAGAGTCCAAGAATGAATGTCCAACAAAGGCAGTCTTAAATAGGGAGATAAATCAGGAGGCAGGTGTGCGTGATTAAACGGAAGGCAGGTGACACAAGTGCGTTGTTAGGACAACAGACACAAACCGGGAAGTGCCACAAAGAACTGAGGAAGACAAATACAAGACAGAATGTGATAAACAGAACCAAAACCAGAATATGCCATGATTCAAGACGTGGATCATGACATAAGCCCCCCCTCTAGGGATAGATACCAGATGTCCCAAAAGTTTAACATGAACCCCCCCCACATAAAAAAGTCCCAACATGAAGGCAGGGCGGAGGGAGAACACGTGGAGGGTCGCCAGGGCGCGTGTCCCAGAATCCCCTGAGGACAAGTCAGGTAGCGGAGGCGGATGGAATGCCGCTGCCGAAAAAGTATTGGGGGGGCAACCTTGTAGAGGCCACACTCGTGGCCGACTTGCAGGAGGAGGCGCCCGGCGAGCAGGACGACCTGGGCACAGCCACGGACGTGGCCGACGTGGAGGAGGAAGCGCCTGACTAGGAGGGTGACCTCATAGAGGCCACACCCGTGGCCGACGTGGAGGAGGAAGCGTCCGGTGAGGACGACGACCTAGGACAAGGCCACACCCGTGGCCAACGTGGAGGAGGAAGCGCCCGGCGAGGAGGGCGACTTCGTAGAGGCCACACACGTGGCCGACGTGGAGGAGGGCGCTTCAGCACCGTCATCATGGCGAGCTTGGAAGCTGCAGATGAGGGTGCGGGGACTGCAGCCAAAGCAGGCCCGAGTGCAGCAGGCGAAGACGGTGCGGTTGCTGCAGCTGAAACAGGTGGCGTCGTCGTTGTGGAGACAGGCGGCGTCATCGTGGAGACAGGCACTGGTATCAGCCGCAGTGCTGGCACTGGTATTAGCCGCGGTCCTGGCACTGGTAACAGCCGCGGTGCAGGCACTGGTAACAGCCGCGGTGCAGGCACTGGTATCAACTGCGGTGCAGGCACTGGTATCAGCCGCGGTGCTGGCACTGGTATCAGCCGCAGTGCTGGCACTGGTATTAGCCGCGGTCCTGGCACTGGTAACAGCCGCGGTGCAGGCACTGGTATCAGCCGCAGTGCTGGCACTGGTATTAGCCGCGGTCCTGGCACTGGTAACAGCCGCGGTGCAGGCACTGGTATCAGCCGCGATGCAGGCACTGGTGCTGACGCCAGCCGAGCAGTAGGTACTGGAGTGGAATCCAGCACTGAGTCCGGTGCTGGAGTGGGATCCAGCACAGTGTCTGGTGCTGGAATGGGATCCAGCAAAAAGTCAAGTGCCTGAGTGGGATCCAGACCTGGACTAGGACTATGACACAGACTCGGACTAAGACTATGACTATGACTATGACTGGGACTATGACTAAGACTATAACTATGACTAGGACTGGGACTATGACTAGGACTAAGACAAGGACAGGGACCAGGACTCGAACTATGGCTAGAACTGTGACTGTGACTTGGGCTAGGACTAGGGCTAGGACCCGGGCTAGAGCTTGGGCTAGGACTGTGGATAGGACTAGGGCTAGTACTGGGGCTAGACCTGGGGCTAGGACCTGGGCAAGGACTAGGACTAACAGTCATACTAGGGCCTGGACAAGAACTTGGGCAAGGACTAGGACTAACAGTAATAATAGGACCTGGGCAAGGACTAGGACTAACAGAGATACTAGGGCTTGGGCAAGGACTAGGGCCAGGGCTAACTACAGCTAGTTGTGGTGTGGTGCCGGTGGAGTTAGCCTAGGAGGAGCTAACCAGAATACCGGTGGAGGAGGACGTACAGGAGGTTGCGGTCTGGCGGGACGAAAGACCGGTGGAGGAGGTCTTTGTGGACGAAGAGGCTTGGCTGAACGCCGCTGTTCTACCTCAGTGGCACAGCTACCAGCATGAGCCCCCCTTCCAAAAGCGGATGCCAGACGCTTTCTCTACGGTCTAAAACTACCTCTAGGGATGGGTGGGGGGAGGAGCAGAAATAGGTAGACAGGGAGGGAGGAACAATCACTGGGGAAGGGGGCCAAGTCACAGGTGGTGGGGTTTTAGAAAATAAAGATCTATATTGGGACTCAAAACAAATGTCCTTAAGAAGCGTGATGGCTTCGTTTAAGTCCCCTGTGGACGACTGAGGGAGTGCATGATTTAAAAAAAATCCTCATCTCCACTCTCCTCAGGAGACGTCGGAGGAGTGACGTCACGGCTATAGTACCCGGTACTGACAGGCACGCCGGAAGAGTGAAAGGGGGACAAAAATATATATTACCAGATGTGTAGGGTGAGTCCTTGGCGGGTTGGAACTGGCTGTGTATATGAGGTAATGATGGCGGGGTTAGCGCGCGTCTGTCGCTAGGCGAAGCCTTTCCTCTTGACTTCCGCCCTTGCTGACGCGTGCGAGCCGGGCGAAGCGGGACCACATCGAGTCGAGAGGCGTCGGGAGAAGCCTGGAGACGTCCGGGCTTCCAGATCTACTCTGGCGTGTGGCGAAAAGTCCCCGCCTCCATTGCTTAGGCTGTCTGCCCCGTAAACTCATCAAATGCCTCTATTTCGGCTGCGAGAGAACGTTTACTTGCTTGGACTCTTCTGTGACGTCTCGGTGGCATTGTGGTGACGAGTTGTTCTCTCGTCGGTGCAGCGAAGATGGAACACAGCGTGAAGGTAAGGATAATGATTTATTTACACACTAAAGAACACTATAAAACAGACTAGGAAACAAAACACTTTGCATGAAGGCACTACAAACAAAACAACAGAACTAGCGTGGAAGCTAGAAAGAACAGAAAGCACTAGCGTGAGAACTAGGGAAAAGAACAAACAAAATAGCGTGGAAGCTAATCGAGCGCTAATAAATAACACAATGCTGGAATGCGATGTCATCTGTTGCGTGGGAGCAAACAAGAGTCCAAGAATGAATGTCCAACAAAGGTGGTCTTAAATAGGGAGATAAATCAGGAGGCAGGTCTGCGTGATTAAACGGAAGGCAGGTGACACAAGTGCGTTGCTAGGACAACATACACAAACCAGGAAGTGCCACAAAGAACTAAGGAAGACAAATACAAGACAGAATGTGATAAACAGAACCAAAACCAGAATATGCCATGATCCAAGACATGGATCATGACAGTGTTGCAGCCATGAAATTCTAAGTTAATTATTATTTGCAAAAAAAAAACAAAGTTTATGAGTTTGAACAACAAATATGGTGTCTTTGTAGCATATGCAACTGAATATGGGTTGAAGAGGATTTGCAAATCATTATATTCCATTTATATTTACATCCAACACAATTTCCCAACTCATATGGAAAAGGGGTTTGTACAAGCACACAAAAATTGGCAACATTGTGATAAGTCAGAATTTTATAAATATTGCAATACCACAGAAACAAAGAATATGAGAAATAGTTCCCAATTTTATAAGAAAAGAAGTCATCACATTGTGAGAAAAAGACTGCTTTTAGTTAATTAATTGTTTTGTTTGTAATTGTTTTTTAATCTTCATTATTTACTTCAAGTTATTACAGTATGTCCCTATATACATTTTTACATTTTTTGAAATACATTGCTTCCTCCCACCTCTAAAGACATGCACCTGGGGATAGGTTGATTGGCAACACTAAATTGGCCCTAGTGTGTGAATGTGAGTGTGAATGTTGTCTGTCTATCTGTGTTGGCCCTGCGATGAGTTGGCGACTTGTCCAGGGTGTACCCTGCCTTCCGCCCGATTGTAGCTGAGATAGGCGCCAGCGCCCCCCGCGACCCCGAAAGGGAATAAGCGGTAGAAAATGGATGGATGGATAAATACATTTTGGCCAAAGGGGGCGTATTTCAATTTCTAACACACACTTGTTTTTTTATAAGTTGATCAGAGGGGAAGCACTTTTAATAAGTGACACAGTCAATCTGAAAAATTCCTTCTTTTTGGGACCACCCTCATTTTGACCACATGAGACATTCTCTATTAGATGCAATGGTTTTCCTTATTGGATCAAAATTGCTGCTTTTCCCCGTTGCTGTCTCTAGGAGGGAAGAAATACAAGAACACACACTCACACACATGCACACAAACACAGAAAAGCTCGCCTCTCTCGCATTGCTCATATCTCAAATCACGACCACACTTAATACTCGGCACATCCCACCCAAGTTCAGCAACAATCTAATCTTTTTTTCTTCCTTCCTGCCGCAGCTGTTTCTATGACAACAGTGGCCCGCATCCCTGCTGCAACTTTCAAAGGCAGATAAAAAGACAGAAGGTGGATAATGGATTTGATTGATCTGCGCTGCAAGTGATATCAGGAGTGAAGCGTGGCTCTTTAAGCCGGACAGCTAACGTTGGGATTGGAGGCGTGTCCGAGGTTGAGCAGCAATATCTATGTAAATCTCCCCACACTCCGTTATTGGCATTGGACCCGGGCTTTTTGTGAAACTTGGGTCAGCCCCAACTCAACCTCGGCCCGTTCTCTGCCTGGCGACCCTTATTGCGGCCGACAGGACGGCGACCGCGTAATTCAATCCTGTCACCTGATCAAATTGAGGCCCTTGAGAAAGTGCGCCGCCGCCGACCTCCTGGCCCTGCTCGCCAATATCCTGTCAGTCGGCCACCTAAGCCAAAATGAAACGTTTCCGTAAAGCGGATCCTAGAGGGCGGGAGAGAAAACCCAGAGGAGGTAACGCCACGATGCTCCGTCCTCTCCAAGTTAATCACTTTCGCCCATGTCGTTTGGCACCAGCCGGGATCATTCGTCTTTGAGGCTGTGTCAGTAATTTGGCGAAGACAGTCGCTCTCGTTAATTCACTAGGAGAGCAGCGGAGTTCAGACGCAATCGCAGACTGATGGCGCTCTTGTCCCGTGACTCCATGGCCTTCAGACCTCACCGTGATTAGGATCCTGTCCAGAAGTCAATACGGATAAACCACACTCTCCAAAATGCGATGACATACACTGATCCTTATTGGGACAAGGCGCCATTGGAATGTTGTCGTGTACCTTATTTTCTGGACTACAAGGCACATTTAAAATCCCTTCATTTTCTCGAAACTCGACAGTGCCCTTATAACCCAGTGGTCTAGTGCACGGAATAATTCAACCTCAAAGCTATTTTATTTGGTACATTGTTGTAATGATAAGTTTGACCAGTAGATGGCAGTCAAACATAATATATATATATGTGTAGACTGCAATATACTCAAGTAAACAACACCAACAAGTTATATGTTCCATAAAAATATAGAACATTACACACGGCGCTCAAAAATCTATCAAAAGGTTTTCGTAGGGCATTGGTAAGCTATGAAGCCACAAACGCTTGATGGATTGTACTATGCTTCAACATAGGAGTATTAATATGGTATGTGTGTAAAATAAGACATTATCTGGTGTTTTATTTTGCAATAGAATGCAAAATCAACTTTTCTTACCTTTAGGTACCTGCTGATCTGTATTTGGGATCTGCATAAGTCTAGAAAATGTTCGCGCGTCCGCCTTTGTAGTCTGTGCTGACGACGCAGTCGATAAGCTTCTTCTTTTTCTCTATCTTCTTTTTATGTGACATTCATCTTCTGCTGTTGCCATTTCTAATATAAAGTAGTGTAAAGTTCTTACTCATATCTGTCAGTAAACTCGCCATGAAATCCCTAAAACATACCGGTGTAGTGAGTTTACATTATTCACCCGAGGAACTTTAGTTATTAGAGTTCCGGTCGGACGGTTTTTCACAGGACACATTTCGGGCGTTGTTGCCCTAGTGAGCCACGGATGAGGAGATGCTGCTCCGTTATTGATTGAAGTAAAGTCTGAATGTCATTAAAACAGTTAGTTCCATCTTTTGACACGTCTTCCACTGCAGTGCTTGCACGCTACACCGCTACAACAAAGATGACGGGGAGAATACGCTGTCTAAGGTGAGCCACGGAAATAAGACCGCCCACAAAACGGCACATCCTGAAGCGACTGTCAGAAAGTGACCTGAAGATGATCTGTAAAACATCATCTATGCAACATTTTGATCAAAGAACTACCATTACATGTTATGTAGACCACAAGGAAGTCTTATACATTTAGAAAAAAAAAAAAAAAATATGACTCTTTTAATGCTCCTTATAATCTGGTGTGCCTTTTGTATGAAACAAGATCAAAAATAGACCATTCATTCATCGGCAGTGCACCTTTTAATCCGGTGCACCCTATGATCCGGAAAATACAGTATTCTGGAAAGTTTGGCAAGGAACTGTTGATGAGAAATACAAACTGTTGTGTTGTTGGGATGGTTGTGTTACGATCACCCCCGGCAACAACGATGGACTCTGCTGACATGGAGCATGTTCGTTCAGTCTTTTCCTTTGGTAGAAAATAACTAAACTCTGGTGGACTTTCAGGCTGCGAGGAACACTAAAATAAACTAGGTTTGAATTTGTGGAGACGAGTTATTAACCTTTGCGTTTTGTGGTGAATAATCAGAGCTACGTTTGGCGCCATTTGCAATGAATCACCACCTCTATGTGTAGACACTTTAATCCTAACACACTTGGCAAAAAAAAAATAGTCCGTAGGAGGAGTTTGTTAAAGTGCGACCCCTTATTTCACAAAAAAATGGCCAAAAAACATCAGAGTGAAGTTTGGCGCCACGCCGCGCATCTTATGGCGCAGACATTTATTTGTAGTTTATCATCGCTTGTGTTTTTACTAGCTGTCATTTTAATCCTGACTCATTTGGTCAAAGTCACTTTAAAGAGTTTGTTATAGGATGAACATTTTTCCTCCCGAAAAATGGCCAAAAACCATCGGAGTAAAGTTTTATGGCCTCGGAAACATTAGTTTGCAACATATCCTCACCTCTATGTCTATACTGTGGAGGAGAAAACATGCATGACACCAGAAAGGAATGCAAACAACAAAGCACCTTTGCACTGGCAAATATATACCTGTAGTCAGTGGTTGTCCACAAGTGAGTGTCCCAATCACCACACACAGACAGGTGCGTTAAAGAGGTGTTAAAGACGGGTGCGTTGAAGACGGGTGCTTTGAACACGGGTGCGTTGGAGACGGGTCCGTTAAAGACGTGTTAATGACGGGTGAGTTGAAGACGGTTGCGTTAAAGACGTGTTAAAGACGGGTGCGTTGAAGACTGGTGTGTTGGAGACGGGTGCGTTGGAGACGTGTTAAAGAAATGTGCATTAAAGACAAGTGCGTTAAAGACGGGTGCGTTAAAGACAGGTCCGTTAAATATGGGTGCGTTGAAGACGGGTGCGTTGGAGACGGGTGCGTTGGAGACGTGTTAAAGACAGGTGCGTTAAAGACAGGTGCGTTGGAGACGGGTGCGTTGGAGACGGGTGCGTTGGAGACGTGTTAAAGAAATGTGCGTTATAGACAGGTGCGTTAAAGACGGGTGCGTTAAAGACATGTTAAAGACGGGTGCGTTAAAGATGGGTTTGTTGAAGACGGGTGCGTTGGGGACGGGTGCGTAAAAGACATGTTAAAGACAGGTGCGTTGAAGACGGGTGCGTTGGAGACGTGTTAAAGAAAGGTGCATTAAAGACAGGTGCGTTGGAGACGTGTTAAAGAAATGTGCGTTATAGACAGGTGCGTTAAAGACGGGTGCGTTAAAGACATGTTAAAGACGGGTGCGTTAAAGATGGGTTTGTTGAAGACGGGTGCGTTGGGGACGGGTGCGTAAAAGACATGTTAAAGACAGGTGCGTTGAAGACGGGTGCGTTGGAGACGTGTTAAAGAAAGGTGCATTAAAGACAGGTGCGTTGGAGACGTGTTAAAGAAATGTGCGTTATAGACAGGTGCGTTAAAGACGGGTGCGTTAAAGACATGTTAAAGACGGGTGCGTTAAAGATGGGTTTGTTGAAGACGGGTGCGTTGGGGACGGGTGCGTAAAAGACATGTTAAAGACAGGTGCGTTGAAGACGGGTGCGTTGGAGACGTGTTAAAGAAATGTGCGTTATAGACAGGTGCGTTAAAGACGGGTGCGTTAAAGACATGTTAAAGACGGGTGCGTTAAAGATGGGTTTGTTGAAGACGGGTGCGTTGGGGACGGGTGCGTAAAAGACATGTTAAAGACAGGTGCGTTGAAGACGGGTGCGTTGGAGACGTGTTAAAGAAAGGTGCATTAAAGACAGGTGCGTTGGAGACGTGTTAAAGAAATGTGCGTTATAGACAGGTGCGTTAAAGACGGGTGCGTTAAAGACATGTTAAAGACGGGTGCGTTAAAGATGGGTTTGTTGAAGACGGGTGCGTTGGGGACGGGTGCGTAAAAGACATGTTAAAGACAGGTGCATTAAAGATTGGTGCGTTGAAGACGGGTGCGTTGGAGACGTGTTAAAGAAAGGTGCATTAAAGACAGGTGCGTTAAAGACGGGTGCGTTGAAGACAGGTGCGTTAAAGACGGGTGCGTTGGAGACGGCTGCGTTGGAGAAGTGTTAAAGAAATGTGCGTTAAAGACAGGTGCATTAAAAACAGGTACGTTAAAGACGTGTTAAAGACGGGTGCGTTGAAGACTTGTTAAAGATGGGTTTGTTGTAGACGGGTGCGTAAAAGACATGTTAAAGAAAGGTGCATTAAAGATTGGTGTGTTGAAGACGTGTTAAAGACGGGTGCGTTGAAGACGGGTGTGTTAAAGACGTGTTAAAGACAGGTGCGTTGGAGACGGGCAGACAGGAAGTGTACGAACCAGGCAGAAAGTAGTGCTGACAATGATTACAAATGATAAACAACGCTTCACATTCAATCATCACTGCCTTTTTCATAATGACGCTGTGGTGGAGACAAAGTGGGCGGGGCTTGTCGGCGTGGCTCAGTGGGAGAGTGGCCGTGCGCAACCCGAGGGTCCCTGGTTCAATCCCCACCTAGTACCAACCTCGTCACGTCCGTTGTGTCCTGAGCAAGACACTTCACCCTTGCTCCTGATGGGTGTTGGGTAGCGCCCTGCATGGCAGCTCCCTCCATCAGTGTGTGAAAGTGTGTGTGAATGGGTAAATGTGGAAGTAGTGTCAAAGCGCTTTGAGTACCTTGAAGGTAGAAAAGCGCTATACAAGTACAACCCATTTATTTATTATCTGAAACAAAAGGTAATTGCACACATTTGTCATCTTGACATCTCTCTGCAACATGGCCACGCCCATATTATGATTCCAGTGCTCCAGCATCACGTGGTTAATGAACACTCCGACGAGTGAGAAGTGAGCCGAATACACTTGAGGGCTGTCCTTTGAAAAATTGGACGAATGACCCCCCCCAAAAGAAATAAATTGTCTGATTTGTGTCAACAATATTGTTTGGATATTAAGAGAAGAGAACTCATCTTAAATATTTAAATTTAAATGAAGTATGCAGTACTTGTGGAGTATATTCACTAAATACTTATTTTTTAGTCAATTGTGAGGAAAGGATTATCCCTAGGAAGATAATTAAAGTATACCCAAATAATAAGCCATGGGTTAGCAAATCCCTTAAAAATTCCTTAAACTTGAAAAAGTTGGCTTTTTATCAGGGTGATTTTGAAAAACAAAGAGAAGCTCACAAGCTGGTCAAAAAAAGAGATGAAAATGGCCAAGCTACACTATAGAGATAAGGTAGAGGAAGAACTAAAAAATGGTAGTTCACGCTCTCCTTGTAGGGGAATTAAGTCCATGGTCGGAATGCAAGACTCCAAAAAAGGTCTGTCTAACCCCCACAAGCCTGATTCTGTACTGGCAGATGAGTTAAACCGGTTCTATTTGAGATTTGATTCTCATGATTTTAGTAATGAACTGTCTGAATTCAGAGGTGCCCCTGTGAGCAGTCAGATTCAGATTAATGAAATGGATGTCTGGAGAACATTTGAGCAGACAAATGTGAGGAAAAGCCAGGGGCCTGTCTGCATTAGTGGTAAACTACTCAAAGAATGTGGTCTTTTTTTATGCGGCATTTTCTCTCACATATTCCAATTGTCTTTATCACAGAACCGTGTCCCCAAATTATGGAAAGAGTCCTGTGTAGTACCTGTTGCAAAGGTCCCATCACCAAAGGGACTGAATGACTACCGCCCTGTGGCATTGACATCCCTGGTGATGAAAAGCTTCGAGAAAATAGTGAAACAGAGTTTAATGGTCATGACCCAGAATGCAATTGACCCACTACAGTTTGCTTATCAGCCCAGAAAAGGTGTGGATGATGCAATAGGAACACTACTACACTTTGTTGTTGGGCATTTAGATGGAAAAAAAACATATGCATGCTTATGCTTTGTGGATTTTTCATCTGCATTCGACTGCATGCAGCCACATATTCTGGCTCATAGACTGCTGAATAAGTCCAATATTGACTTTGGTACGATATGCTGGCTAGTGGACTTTCTCACCTCAAGATCACAGAGGACCCGTGTTAATAGCACACTGTCTGATGCTCGCTTATGCTCCACAGGATCACCCCAGGGACGGGTCCTGTCCCCCCTGCTGTTCGTACTGTACACAAATGACTGTCAGAGCACACTTCAGTCAAGGCACATCATTAAGTTTGCCGACGGCTCGGTCATAGTCAGCCTCCTGCAGGACAAAGAGTCAGACCATGGTCCTGTTCTGGAGAATTTTATGAAATGGTGCGATGATTCGTACCTGGAGCTTAACGGCAATTAAACGTTGTGATCCCCATCACAAAGCACCCATTCTCATTAATGGCTCTGCTGTTGAGATAGTCCGTGAATAAAGGTATCTAGGCACAATTATAGACTATCAATTGACCTTTGATGCCAACACTGACCGTATTCGTAAGAAGGCCAATCAGAGGCTGTTTTTCTTGAAGAAACTGAGGGGTTTTCAGGTTGATAGGACACTAATGAAGATGTTTTATTCATCTTGTATCGAGTCTATTTTAACATATTCTATCACTTCCTGGTTTGGTAACCTCAGTGTGGCCGATAAAAACAGACTAGGTGGTATAATCAAGGTGTGCCAAAAGACCATAGGCACTACCTTGAAACCCCTGAACCAGATTTATCAGGTCAGAGTAATCAAGAAGGCAAAGGCCATTATGGCCAACACTCAGCACCCTCTCTTCTTAGAGTTTAGACTCTTGCCCTCAGGATGTAGGTACGCCCCTAGTAATAGAAAGGCCAAAAACAACCGATACATAAGATCCTTTGTGTCACGCCTGTAAGTATATGTTTTGGTTTTGGTCAGGTTATGTTTAGTTTTTTGGACATTTTAGTTCTGTCTTTTCACTTCCTGGTTTGTTTTGTTACCATAGCTACTCATTAGTTTACCCTAGTCACGCCCGGATCATCAGCCTCTCACACCTGTTTCTCATTACCACTGCTACTATTTAAGGATTTTACTTTCCGTCCATCAGTCTGGGATCTTCACACTCGCTACCCATGCTGCACCTCCTTCATGCCCTCGTCCATAGTTCCATGCCGTGTAAGTTTTTTGTATTTATGCCATGTGCTAGTTTTGTTTATAGTTTATTATTATTCATGCCAATCGAGCAAGGGTTTTTGTTTGATGTTTGTAGTTTGCAGCATTTATGCTAGTCTTTTGTTTGTTCACAGCCAAGTGTCGGTACCTTCTTGTGAGCGCCCTTAGTTTGTTTATTTTTTATTATAGTTTTAAATAAACAATCATGTACTCACGTCCACGCCTCGCTCGTGCTGATTCTCATCTGCGTCGAGGAAACAATCCACGTCCAAGCCAAGTTGTGACACTTTGTTCCTTCAGCTGTTGATTTTATAAATGAGCTCCTTAAACAAGCTTAGCTGCTATGTGGTCACTTTAGTGGGACGCGACGTGTGATTAGTTTTTATTGTATTACAAATGTTTTTAGTTTTTAGCTTTATGATGGTTTGTATGTTGTATGTATTTTATGTATTTGTACCTTGTTTTTACTGTTGTACCTTGTTTTTACTCTTGTACCTCGTTTTTACTGTTGTACCTTGTTTTTATTGTTGTACCTTGTTTTTACTGTTGAACCTTGTTTTTAATGACTACTGCTGCAAACCAAATTGCCCCTCGGGGACAATAAAGATTTTCTAAGTCTAAGTCTCCATTATATCAGCTCCAGACCTCTTCTGTTTGTTTGAGATTGTCATTACTGCCACAGGTGGTGGAAAATTGTATTACAACTGACATTTTTTGGGCGGCCCATTCGCGCACAGCATTAAACGTTTGGTGGACAAAACGAGAGAGTGGCATAAAACGCGTCTTTCTGTGGCAGCCTCGGAGAAAGTTGTACATGTAACCAACCACGGTGAGTTCAAGGGCCGCCGAAATTAGAAGAACAAACCAGCACTTGCCAAATTTTGTCATCATTGAAGCATGTTGTGGGATTTCTAACAATGGCGAAGGTTTGTGTTATGTTTGTCCTCCTACACAAACAATTTTAAAACTAAAATTATATTTATTCCACCGTCTTTCCTATTTTCATACCTTTTTGAAAAAGCTCCAGTTAGCCATTCAGGTGACGCTACAAAGCCGCATGCCGACCCCCGAGCTATGTGAACCACTACACTAGCAACGCCACAATTTGGACCCAATGCTAAATTGTGAGCTTTGCAAAGATAAAGTACGTTTTTTTAATCTCAGTTTGAGTATAAGCATCTGGCGTGTTTTCCTGCAGTGTTTTTGACAGAGCTGCTCATGGGAAATATGATTTTTCCGGCAGATGGTCTCATCTGGCTTATCAAGAGTTTCTCCACTTCAGAATGCTCATCTAGTTTTATCTTCTTCCCCCTGTCAGGGAACCTCACTGAGGCATCTGTCTTCAGTTTTTACCTGCTCATTTGCAGCTCCCACAAATACCACCGTCGGAGTGCAGCTTTGAAGGAAAACTGCACTTCTTCTTGGACTCCTGCCCTGTCTGTGCCTTCTAAAGAGTGAAAAACTGCTAGAATGAGGCGACAAACAGTGTAGAAAGTATCTCGTCCACCTATAAATCCCCGCAAAGCATCGTTTTGTATTTATGCTGTAAGTATAAATGCACTGTATTGTAGTAACTGGCTGTCATATTTACAACATTTTGCAATTTTTTCTTCCCTGAGTGCATTGACTTCTCAGAGCGCATGGCAAATCAGTCAATAACAACATAAAAAAAAAACACTAATGCAGCGGTCCGCAAACCAAATTGTTGAAAAAGCCATATTGGACCAAAAATAAGAAAAATAAATCCTTCTGGAGCCACACAAAAAAGAAAATGCTTAAAAAAGTGATTTAATGAAGACAACACATGATGTGTCTATATTAGCTATGTTAGCCTACTATCAAAATGACTTTAAAAGTCTTATTTAAGTGTTATAATGAAGACAACGCATGATGTAAGTGTCTGTATTAGCCTACTATCAAAATGACTTTAAAAGTTGTGTATACACTATATTGCCAAAAGTATTTGGCCACCTGCCTTGACTCACATATGAACTTGAAGTGCCATCCCATTCCCAACCCATAGGGTTCAATATGACCTTTTGCAGCTATTACAGCTTCAACTCTTCTGGGAAGGCTGTCCACAAGGTTGCGGAGTGTGTTTATAGGAATTTCTCACCATTCTGCCAAAAGCGCATTGGTGAGGTCACACATTGATGTTGGTCGAAAAGGCCTGGCTCTCAGTCTCCGTTCTAATTCATCCCAAAGGTGTTCTATCGGGTTCAGGTCAGGACTCTGTGCAGGCCACTCCAACCTCAGTCATCCATGTCTTTATGGACCTTGCTTTGTGCACTGGTGCACAGTCATGTTGGAAGAGGAAGGGGCCTGCTCCAAACTGTTCCCACACGGTCGGGAGTATGGAATTGGCCAACATTTTTTGGTATTCTGGAGCATTTAAAGTTCCTTTCACTGGAACTAAGAGGCCAAGCACAACTCCTGAAAAACAACCCCACACCATAATTCCTTCCACACCAAATTTCATATTCAGCACAACGCAGTCCGAAATGTATTGTTCTCCTGGCAACCTCCAAAGCCAGACTCGTCTATCAGATTGCCAGATGGAAAAGTGGGACTCTTCAGTCCAGAGAACAAGAAGAGTCCAGTTGCGATGTGCTTTACACCACTCCATCCGACGCTTAGGATTGGACTTGGTTAGGAATGGCTTAGATGCAGCTGCTCTGCCATGAAAACCCATTCCATGAAGCTCTCTGCACACTTTACGTGGGCTAACTGGAAGGTTGGAGCTCTATAGCAACTGACTGTGCAGAAAGTTGGCAACCTCTTTGCACTATGCGCTTTAGCACCCACTGACGCCTCTCTGTCAGTTTATGTGGTTTACCACTTTGTGGCTGAGTTACTGTTGTTCCCAAACCCTTTCATTTTCTTATAATAAAATCAGCAGTTGATTTTGGAATATTTAGGTTCGAGGACATTTCACGACTGGATTTGTTGCATAGGTGGCATACTATGCCAGTTCAATGCTGGAAAACACTGACAGCGGCCCATTCTTTCACAAATGTTTATACAAAACAGTCTCAATGCCTAAGTGCTTGATTTTATACACCTGTGGCCGGTCCAAGTGATTAGGACACCTGATTCTGATCAATTGGATGGGTGGCCAAATACTTTTGGCAATGTAGTGTAAATGTTATAATGAAGACAACGCATGATGTGTCTATATTAGCCTACTATCAAAATGACTTTCAAAGTCTTATATAAGTGTTATAATAAAGACAACATATGACATAGGTCTCTATATTAGCAATATAAGCCTACTATCAAAATGACTTTAAAAATATGTATTATAATGAAGACAACACATGACGTAAGTGTTTATATTAGCCTACTATCAAAATGACTTTAAAAATATTATAAAAGTGTTATAATGAAGGCAACACATGATGTGTATTTGCTACATTATCCAACTATCAAAAAGACTATGTGTCGCAGGCTGACGCAAATATTTGTTGACAGAAATGTCTAAAAGTAATATTTATTTTACGCATTTTTACAACATTAGAAATCATTAGTAAAACTTCTCAGAAGATCAGAAAAGTCTTAGAATGGCCAAAAGGTATGTGTGTGCAAGTTAAAGGAAACGGCAGGCCGTCTTCTACTAATGGATTTATTACAATCTATGCAAGCTGGCTAACATTTGCTGTGGTCTGGAACAACATGGCACACCAACAACTATCAAAAATGCAACCAATATTACATATAGATAATGTGTCATGAGACATGTAAGTATAAATTAAATACAGAAGCCATAAGTAAAGGTAATAAAATTAACTCAAATATACCTACAAAAGAGGCATTATGATGCAATATGTACATACAGCTAGCCTAAATAACATGTCAGCATCAATTAGCTTGCAGTCATGCAGTGACCAAATATGCCTGATTAGCACTCCAACTAGTCAACAACATCTACAAAGTTCGCTTTTGTGCATTGACGCACAGCATAAAACGTTTGGTGGACAAAATGAGTGGCATAAAATAAGTAGTTCTGTGGCAGCGTCTGAGAAAGTTGTACTTGTAAACAAACTACAGTGAGTTCAAGTACTGTCAAAATTAGTAGGACAAAACTCTCATCGAAAATACTCTCATCAGTGAAGTGTGTTTGATACAAACAGTGAGATTTCTAACAACGAGGAAGGTTTGTCCTTCTACACAAACCTTATTTAAACATTTGTTTTCATTTTAATACATTTTTGAAAAAACTCCACCAAGCTAGACCCTCGCTCTTACAAAGATTGTGGATGATGTGCAAAACTCCCCCAGAATGTGAAGTTTTCCTTTAACTGGTGGGACACGTCTTGTTTTTTTGTTTTTTTTACCACATAGTGAGCGTACTCCCCAGTTGATGGACATTTTATTGAGTCTGGAATTCGTGTAGCGTGTGTGTGGGTGTTATATCCCAGAGTTTTCTGACTGTAACCATGGTAACCCCCCCCCAACCCATGGTAAGACCTTATAAAAGGGTAAAATTGTAATTTCATGTAACACAATAGCTGTAATTGGATTAGTGCCCCCATTAGTGGCATTATTAGTCATATCTGCACACTTCATGTTCAGCACTGCTAGAAACATCTCTATCAAAACACTCTTTGGGGAGCATTTTTAATGGAGTGGCTGAATTCAAAGGATGAGGCTTCCTGTCGCCGGCTGATGGAATTAAAAAGATTTGTGGCGTGTGGGCGGAGCAGTTGACATTCGTCTGAGTGGGACAACATGCTGCTGGCAGGGAAATGTCTGAAAGGTGGCTGGGAGGCTTAAAGACGTTATACCTGCTTCCTTCCTGCAAAGATGAGGAGGGGGGGGACAAACCTGCCCTGAAGTTTATTTTCCAGTGAGTGCCCACACGTATTTTAAAGGACGCAGATAGAGAGAGAAGTTGAAAATTTACTGGACCTGCAAAATTCTATCGGCTACTCAAATTGGCAAGGAAAACATTTGCTCCAAACAAAGATTAGTTGCCTTTTTTAAACCGAGGCTGCGTCTAAACTTGTGGTTCGCTGCTGAAATATAAAAAGGGAAATAAAAAAAAAATTCACTTTTAAGTCCCATCTTAATTTCAAGTCCCGTCTTAAAACGCCTTTGTGTACTCCAGCCCGGGGGTCTGCAACCTGCGGCTCCAGAAACGCATGCGGCTCTTTAAGGCCGCCCTAGTGGCTCCCTGGAGCTTTTTCAAAAATGTATGAAAATAGGAAAAGATTGGGAAAAAATATATTTTTGTTTTAATAGGGTTTCTGTAGGAGGACAGCGTGACACAAACCTGCCTAATTGTTAGAAATCCCACTGTTTATATAAAACATGATTCTCTGAGAGAGCTGTTTAGTCCTACTGATTTTGGCGGTTCTTGAACTCACCGTAGTTTGTTTACATGTATAACATTCTTCAACGATGCCTTTGAAAGACATATTTTATGCCACACATTCTCTGTCTCATTTTTTCCACAAAACGTTTTTAGCTTTGTTGATGTTATTGACTTGTATTGAGTGCTTATCAAGCCTATTTGGTCAGTGCATGACTGCAAGCTAATCGATGCTAACATGCTATTTAGGCTAGCTGTATGTACATATTACATCATTATGCCTCACTAGTAGGTATATTGGAGTTAATTTGATTGACTTTACTTATGTCCTCTGTGTATTTAATTATTATTTGCATTTCTCATGACATATTATCTGTATGTAATATTGGCTGCATGTCTGATAGTTGTTTGTGCGCCGTGTTGTTCCAGACCACAGCAAACGTAACCCAGCTTGCAAAGATTGTTATAATTCCATTAGAAGAAGACAGCTTGCAGTTTACTTTAAGTTGGACACACACATCTATGACTTTGGCCATTCTAACCCAGTCATTTAGAGGAGTTATCTCACCCTCTGAGAAGCCTGCGTTATAATTATATTCTCCAATGTTGTAAAAATGTGTAGAATAAATTTTACATTTCAACATTTCTGTCAACGAAGATTTGAGTCAGCGACACGTGGTCATTTTAATATTGGGATAATGTAGACACTTATATCACGTGTTGACTTCATTATATCACTAATAGAAGGCATCTTTTTTTGCTGCTCCAGACAGATTTGTTTTTGTTTTTTTGGTCAAATATGGCTCTTTCATCATTTTGGGTTGCCGAACCCTGCTCTTGCCTTTAAATAGATCCCTCTTTTAGACCAGTTGATCTGCCATTTCTTTTCTGCTCTGCACAGATTCGGCGACCACAGATGATGAGCTAGCTGTCCAAAGTCGAGACGCAGGGTGGACCACTCATCTGTGCATTAGTTGGGGACGTCGCCACTCAAGATGATCTGCTCCTGGCTCCACTATGGACTGGACTCTCACACTATTAAGTTAGCCCCACTTTGGACTGGACTCTCACAATATTAGGTTAGCTCCACTATGGACTGGACTCTCACAATATGTTAGATCCACTATGTACTGGACTCTCACAATATTGTGTTAGATCCACTATGGACTGGACTCACACTATTATGTTAGATCCACTATGGACTGGACTGACACTATCATGTTACATCCACTATGGACTGGGCTCACACTATTATGTTAGATCCACTATGGACTGGACTCACACTATTATGTTAGATCCACTATGACTGGACTCACACTATTATGTTAGATCCACTATGGACTGGACTCACACTATTATGTTACATCCACTATGGACTGGACTCACACTATTATGTTGGATCCACTATGGACTGGGCTCACACTATTATGTTAGATCCACTATGACTGGACTCACACTATTATGTTAGATCCACTATGACTGGACTCACACTATTATGTTAGATCCACTATGGACTGGACTCTCACATTATTAACTAGATCCACCATGCCACCATTGGATTGTACATTAAATCTGGCCTAATTTTAATTCTGCGATACACTGACACCGTAGGTTACGCAAGTGCCATGTGTGATTTTGCATTTCAGTCGATAAGTGACATTTGTGTAGTGTTTTGCTGAACGTGTGACATTTGACCCTGTCAAATCTCTCACAATGTGTGGCGCGTTCAAGGCCGGGCTGAAGGACACTGTCAGGCCGAAGCATTCGTGTTGTTTGGGGCACCTTACAATTCTCACAGTTCAGGGTCGTTCATTCAGCTCGGGCAAGTCGCGTCCTTGCCGGCCTGTCTCTTGAATAAAACACATCCAAACACAGATCTTGATAATCACAAACGAAAAATGTCCACTATTGTGCAGGCCGACCTATCAGAATCCCAGAAAATCTCTTCGAAGATCTTGGAATTATTCCTATTCAGTAAAGAAATGTATTTTAAGTATTTGTTTGAGACCTCAAACAACAGTTTACAGAGAAGCAAGTCTTCACTGCAAAGAGGGAAGAAAAGAAAAAGCCAGAAAAACTTGTATCTGACTGAGTGTGAACAGGAATGTTTCGGTTAAACATAGGAAAAGGCAGTAAAACAGCATCAATCACAAAAAGAAAGCCATTTTGGGCCGTAACTTTTCACTAAAATACAATGTCAATTAGTGATCTCGCCATCACAACAGTCCTTGTCTCTTAGGATGTGTGGTGTGCTTTGGAATTATTCCTATTCAATAAGGAAATGTATTTTAACTATTTGAGACTTCAAATAACAGTTTACAGAGAAGCAGGTCCACGATGCAAAGAGGGGAATAAAAGAAGGAGCCAGAGAGAGAGAGAGAGAGAGAGAAAAAAAACTTCCACACCCTTATATCTGACTGACTGAACAGGAATGGTTTGGTTAAACTTAGAAAAAGGCAGTAATACAGCATCAACCACAAAATAAAGCCATTTGGAGAGTAACCTTTTACCAAAATACAATATAAACTAGTGATCTTGCCATCACAACAGCCGTTGTTTCTTAGGATAGATGAGGTGCTTTGGAATTATTCATATTCAATAAAGAAATATATTTTAAATATTTGAGACTTCAAATACTAATTTACAGAACAACAGGTCCACGATGCTAAGAGGGAAGAAAAGAAAAAGCCAGAGAGAGAGAGACAAACTTTCACACCTGTATATACAACTGACTGAACAGGAATGTGTTGGTTAAACATAAGAAAAGGCAATAATGCAGCATCAATCACAAAATAAAGCTATTTTGGGGAGTAGCCTTTGACTAAAATACAATGTCAATTAGTGATTTTGCAAAAACAACAGTCCTTGTCTCTTAGGAAGTGTGGAGTGCTTCGGAATGATTTCTATTCAATAAAAAACATGTTTTAAGTATTTCAGACCTCAAATAAAAACAGTTTACTGAGAAGCAGGTTTATACTGCAAAGAATGAAGAAAAAGCCAAAGAGAGACAGACAAAGAAACTTCCACACCCCTATATTTGACTGACTGAACGGGAATTTGTTTGGTTGAACATAGGAAAAGGCAGTAATACAGCATCAATCACACAATAAAGCCATTTGGAGAGTAACCTGAATTAGTGATCTCGCCATCACAACAGTCCTTGTCTCTCTTAAGATGTGTGGGTAAGATTAACCGTGCAGGAATTTAGCAGAGTGCTACAAAAGAGTCCTATCTTTTAGACATAGAACTGACCAATGTGGTGAAAAGAAGCAATACAACATAAATCACATAAGCACTAAGACTAAAGATGGGTCAGACAACAGATTGCAAAAATATTACTTTTGCCACAACAGGGGAAGTTATCTTTGTTTAGCTTATCTAAAGTAGCTAGTAGGTTGCTTTTTCCTGATCAACAATTGAAACATACTTGTGTCTGCGACATTTTGGGTGGTAGCGTATTGGGTTGACTAACACAGTAAACCTACCACTAATTCACACTATTATTTATTTGTTTGCTTTTAAAACATTGATTTGGATTGAAATAATACCCAACTCAAATCGCAGATGTCCTCGCTCCTTCTTTACAAAATCTCATAAAAAAAACATTATATTTTAGAATTATTTCATCCCAAAGAAAAATTTTAATGACAAATGTTGGTGACTGAAGTGGGACCTCCACATCCAGCAGGTGCACTTCCATGATCGTCTGAGACCAGTCACCTAGACAGCTGCTGCAACAATTGGTTTGCATAACCAAATACTTTCTGCACAAAATGTGAGAAATGCTCATGTGTCTGGCGCACAATTTGCCAGACGCCATCGAATGTGAGTATTTGCCCACTCAAGTCGGTTAAAACGACAAACTGCAGTCAGGTCGAGACCCCGATGATGACGACAAGCATGCAGATGAGCTTCGTTGTGACTGTTTCTCACAGTTTGTGCAAAAATTATTTGCTTATGCAAAACATTTGTTGCAGCAGCTGTCCGGGTGGCTGGTCTCAGACGATCATGGCAGTGCACCTGCTGGATGTGGAGGTCCTGGGCTGGTGTGGTTACGCGTGGTCTGTGGTTGTGAGGCCGGTAGAATGTACTGCCAAACTTTCTAAAACGCCTTTGGAGACATTTTGTGGTAGGTTGAGAGCAGCTCAAAACTTGCGACATCCGTGGCATTGTGCTGTGCACTAAAACTGCACATCTAAGAGTGGCCTTTTATAGGAGCCAACCTAAGGCACACACACACACACACACACACACACACACACACACACACACACACACACACACACACACACACACACACACACACACGTGTTTGACCACCTGCCTTGACTCACATATGAACTTGAAGTGCCATCCCATTCCTAACCCACAGGGTTCAATATGACCTTTTGCAGCTATTACAGCTTCAACTCTTCTGGGAAGGCTGTCCACAAGGTTGCGGAGTGTGTTCATAGGAATTTTCCACCATTCTTCCAAAAGTGCATTGGTGAGGTCACACACTTAATGTTTGTCAAGAAGGCCTGGCTTTCAGTCTCTGTTCTAATTCATCCCAAAGGGGTTCTATCGGGTTCAGGTCAGGACTCTGTGCAGGCCAGTCAAGTTCATCCGCACCAGACTCGGTCATTCATGTCTTTATGGACCTTGCTTAGTGCACTAGTGCACAGTCATGTTGGAAGAGGAAGGGGCCTGTTCCAAACTGTTCCCACAAGGTTGGGAGCATGGAATTGTCCAACATTGTTTGGTATCCTGGAGCATTCAAAGCATTTCACTGGAACTAAGGGGCCAAGCCCAAATCCTGAAAAATAACCCCACATCATAATTCCTCCGCTGACCCCTCTCTGTCAGTTTACATGGTCTACCACTTGGGGGCTGGATTTTTGCTATTCCCAAACTCTTCCGTTTTCTAATCATAAAGCTGAAAGTTGACTTTGGAATATTTAGGCGTGAGGACATTTCACCACTGGATTTGTTGCACAGGCGGCGTCCTATGACAGTTCCATGCTGGAAATCACTGAGAGCGGCCTATTCTTTCACAAATGTTTGTAGAAACAGTCTCCATGCCCAAGTGCTTGATTTTATACACCTGTGGCTGGGCCAAGTGATTAGGACACCTGATTCTCATCATTTGGATGGGTGGCCAAATACTTTAGACAATATTGGGTATATATATGTGTGTATGTATATACACACACATAACTTGTTCTAATTACAACACACCTGTTTGCCCCGATATTTCACTTTTTTATGTTTTAAATCTGAATAGTCTTTTTAGAATGTGCTGTGGCCTGCTAATGGACCCTCAACCAGAATTTGGACACCCCTGGTAAAGAGGAACTAAATTGGATCAGTCTTTGGGATCCTGTTTGTCCTTGATTTGTCAGTTACGTCAACTTACATGTCAGCTATTAAGATCTTGCAAGAAATATACAAATATTATCTTACTACTGTCTTATAATAAACATATATTATTGGGATTTGTGAGGGTCCAGCATAGTTTAGTGAGGATGTACATATTTATTTTTCCTCAGGCAAGACTTTTACTCCCTCAGCGTTCTGCGTGGTTTACCTGGAAATCATCAAAATGATTTTCTTTCTTCCCCTGACAACTTCCACCATCGCAACATATTTGGCATTTCTGCGCCCATGCGAGTCCTGAATGTTATATCCAAATGGATGATTAATAATTCAACAAGGTCCACTGTATGCATGTGAAAACATGAGAAAAATTAATTTGTTCCACTTTATGTACTCAAATATTTACACCCTTTCAACTCTTTTGGGACCGGGGGGGAAAAAAAAAATGAGGCAACCGCCCGTCTACACATTATTAAAATTTATATGATTGAACATTTCTATTTATTTGATCCCGGCGGACTTGTATGTGCTTGGCAAGCACATGAATTTAAACTTTGCAATGAGGCTGCACCCTGGAGTTTATTACACAATTACATGCGGCCACTTAATTGCATTTATTGCGTTCCTTAATTACTTCCATAAATGAGTGCCGGTGCTGCACAGGGACATAAACATTTGCGTTGGTAGGGCTGGGCGATACAGCTGAAAACTGTGTCACGATATAAGTCTTTTCTATGGGTCGATATCCACAATTGATATATTTTATGGCCTAAGGAAATTAAGGACCAGGAGAAAAATATGGTAAAAAATAAACATTTAAAATTCCTCTGATTATAATCCCCGCTACGAAATGTCAACAAAAACATGGAAAACAATCAAAAATTGTAAACAAACTTCTAAATTCACATTGAAGACTTAATGAGTTCTTAAAATGAAGGTTCAATAATAAGGAATAAAAGAAACGCTTAATACAGTGAAACAAAACAGTGTGAAAATGTAAACAGAGAAACCTGAGAATATATATTTACTGCAAGTTTAGTACCAGGAAGTTATAGTGTGGTATTTTTTTTTGTTGCTGCAGCGGTTACATATGCTGCAATATTGTACATGGTAATTGTCCCATTTTATATTGCTACTATGATACATTTTTAGTCTGCTTTATACCTGCATTATCCTTTCCAACCTTATCCTTTCCATCCTTTGAAACTGAGGTACTATGTGGAACAATTTCCCTTGTGGAGCAATAACGTTTGTCTAAGTCTAAGTATGACCGACCAGTCTTGGTGGAGACGAGCACCTTGCATCATTTACAGACCACATGTGTCTGACTCCGATCCCTTTGAAAAATATTCCCCCAAAAAAGTGCCTTACTGTCCAGGTGACATTTTCCTTTTTATCCACAATTTATTCATTTGTACTTTCTCTTCTCACTCCATGCAAAGAATCCACCGCCAGACAACAAAATAGCGCAACCAAATATGATAGTTGATGCAGTCACCTGATTGGCTGTTAACGTGTCACTCCCACGATCAGTGATCACTTCCGAAAAAAGAACAATCGACCATGGATGACAGAGGGATTAAAAAGTGCTCGTAATAAGAATACATGATACAGAAAATGTAATTAATGACAACATGAAGTATTTGAAAGCTTCAATAATGACTTTGTAAATAATGGACCAAAATTGGAGGAAAGGATACCAGACTCAGTTTAAATTGAGGACTATAATGATACCATAGATAGAAATCCCAACTCAATGTTTCCCAGTAATGTGACACAGGAGGAAATAGTTGAAATCGTGAAATATGCAAATTTTAAGACTTCAGTCATTGTAATGGAATTGAAATGGAAAAGATAAAGGTTGTAGATCTCAGGACCATTAATGTACATCAGTAATATATAATTTCAAACAGGTAAATTCCCAAACAAAATGAAAATAGCTAAAGTTGCACCAATTTATAAAGACTGGAGACAAACACCAATTTACATGTTAAAGACTTGTTTCCCTACTTCCACAATTGTCTAAAATCATTGAAAAACATATTACTGTAAATTGGAAAAAAAAATAAAAAAATACTACCGTTTTTTGCGTTAAAATTATGTAGACTGAGCTGCCAGTTTTTGACTGTAAAATCTCTGGTTGTTTTTAACGGTGTATTACTGTAAATGGAAAGACTGGACATTTGTTATTACGGTAGAAAAACTGGCAGCTAAGTTGCCATTATTTAAAAAAGAACTTGTTCTGTTTTTCCATGATTAATATATCCATCCATCCATCCATTTTCTACCGCCTATTCCCTTTTAGGTGTTGCAGGGGGCGCTGGCACCTATCTCAGCTACAATCGGGCAGAAGGCGGTGTACACACTGGACAAGTCGCCAACTCATCACAGGGCCAACACAGACAGACAGACAACATTCACACTCACATTCACACACTAGGGCCAATTTAGTGTTGCCAATCAACCTATCCCCAGGTGCATGTCTTTGGAGGTGGGAGGAAGCCGGAGTACCCGAATGATTAATATAATGTTGTAAAAAACAATGTGCATTTAATAGTAAAATTCTGGCAACTAAGCTGACAGCTTTTTCCGTAACCCCACCACCCCCCCAAAAAAACAGTTGTACTGTTTTTACATTCACTGTAAAATGTTTAAAAAAAAAATAAAATGACAATCTACTTCAAATAATTTCTATAATTAATAATGAAATCAAATTCATACAATATTCACTGTTACATGCGGCCCTCTGATGGCAGTGTTGCGTGCTGACCCGTTCTTCCTTCCGTCAACGGCCCCAGGTTCTTTTATGACACATAAGCTGGTTTTAAATCAATCAGAGACAGAGGTTGCTCATTTTGATATTTTATAACCAAAGCGCTTTGGGAGATCAATCTAGATACAACATTTCAAAGCACGGTCCAAATTGATCTAATCCTAAAATGGCGGTTTCTCCCTCCTCACTCATTCTCACCCGCCCCTCTTCTTCTCCTCCCTACCTCGGACAGTTGAGATAACAGATAGTTATGTCTTCATTCCAACATTCCAAATTCAAGGTCAATGTAAAAGGCTCACACTTTAGCTGTTCTAAAATCTGACTAGGTAACAAAAAGACAACCAAATCCAACAGTCCCCCCTTCAGATCTTCTAAAAAAGATCTCCCAACACAACTACAATACTTCTAAAGCACCTACCTCACATCAAAGTCTTAGCAAGCTCACACTAAAATAAAATAATAGTCACATTTGGGAGTTAGATAGAGGGAGGGGGTCCACGTCAAGAAAGGGAAACTAGCCATTCCCAAAAGTCACCACTTTGCCTAACTGGATGGCCTGAGGGAGGTCGGGGCAAGTTGCTCAGCAAGTTTCTCAACAACGTCACGAGTCAGGTTGGTCAGTCTTAACAGATTATAAAAAACATAGTTAATTTGTTCTACATTTTTAGTAGCAGTCACGGGGAAAATAGCACCAAAGTTAGGAAGGTTCTCGAAACCTGCACAGGATTCACACCACAATTTATATTGTCTTGGGACCCCTCTTGGTTGCCCTTTTACCTGAAAGTAAACACCACCAGGGTTTCTCATCAAATCAAAGGAGCCCCTTACACTCCTCCTAGATAAAACATGACGGCGTTGGCAGGAAGTTAAAGAGGCCGATGAAACAGAAGTTACAGGGGGTGGTAATTTGGTACCCACTAGGATGAGTGGGGTCACCAGTCTAACCATAGCACAAAGCTCAACGGCTGACGTCGGGATTCAAATGTACAATCGGTGTTCCCCTCAATACCAGAATATGTCAGCCCGTGCCCGAGGGCCTATTTTGGAGCCATCTATCAGTGTGGTGCACCAGGAAGGGTCAATGTCACCCAATTTGCTGGGAGACGAAGAGGATCCTGTGAATTGAAAACACATGTAATTCATTTTTTGGGCCACAAAGGGAAGAAGTCGGATGAAACTGTCAACAGGAGGGTACACACTAGCCAACAAATAGCACCCTGGCGGCGTGGTTTCAGAAAACAAGGAGATAAGGCAGTTTGAGCCATTTGTGTCAGTCAACTTAAAAGGGGCGGGGTAAGTGTGGGGAAAAGGACTTCCAGCGGAACAAGCAACACAATCACCCATACTTTGGCGCCCTCTCGAGGACATTAATTTTGATAATCCCTTTAGATTCTTTACTAGTCTGGTCAACCCCTAAAACAACATAAAACGGACTGGGCCAATTGGGCATGACACCCATGTTGGCATTTGTAAGGGCGAGGGGGTTCTGGGAACGATCAAAGTTCCTCTGGGAGGTCATCCCTTCCCGAGTAGTTTTGATGTAATAATAGGGGCCAGTGGGATTCCAATGCCCTGTGTAGTGGGTTACCTGCTTTCACCAGGGTCACCACACCCTAGAGTATGTATTCTGCTTCCGACACCAATAGCTCAGAGTTGCGTCGTATCAAAAATAGAGGTTACTACCACGATAATAGCTACTATGTCCCTCGCAATCAATCACACTGCACAGATCAAAATAAATAAGTCTAGCTGTGAGGCTATGTTTGTAAGTTCTGCAAGGGGACCGAGTGGGGCCGGTGATGTGGCGATGTCGGCATTGACATCTGCCAGCCGAAGGGAGTGAGACGTCAGTTCCACGACCTCAAAGGGACCGGTCCACCTGGGCTCCGTCTGCTTGCGGTTAATGACCTTGACCCTCTCTACCGGCGGAATGGAATTTGGTGTGGTGGGCTGTCATCCTCAAATCTGCACAGAGGAACTGGCACATAATTCTGAATTTGCTCAACTTACCAGTTTGGTTTTACGCTGATTCCTCCTTCCACGGGGCGGCTGGACCTGGGAAGGGCTGATCTGTGTGCAATTCATAGGGTGAAAGACCAGTTTTGTTCGTGGACATTCGAGTGGTCATTAAAGCCAATGGTAACGCGTCAACCCACTTCAATTTGGTCTGTGCACAGATTTTAGCCAATTTGTTTTAATTCTTGTTCATTCTCTCGACCTTACCTAAAAAGAGGATGGTACACCGAACAAAACCTGTGGTTTAGTCCGAGGTCCTTTTCGACCAAGGTTAAGTGAGCATTTTTAAAATGGGTGCCGTTATCTGACCTAATCTTTTTGGGGTCACAATGTCGGGCTATTAGGTCATTAACAAGCCTTTTTATTACTGAATTTGCATCCTCTTTTTAGGTGGTGGTTGTTTCCCGCCAACCACTGTAATTATCAACGCAAGTCAGCAAGTACCTTTTCCCTTTTACCTGATTGATCATATCAATGAAATCACAACCTTTTCGCAGATGTTACCTCACCTCCTTCAGCAGCCATAACTGCCATGTGGCCCTCAAAGAAAACTACTTTCACCTTCCTGGAATAAGCAAAGCAATCAAACTTAGCACTAATATGATCCACTTCAAGAAACTCTTCAAACTTTGAGTGTTTACAAAGTACAAAAAATATAAACATTCTGAGTTTATTCCAACTATCCATTAATTTTGTATATAATCTTATTTATCTCACCATATGAAATATAATTTACTTCACTAATTAATATTTATTTTTAATGTTATTATCTTGTGAATAAATTGAGAACAGGAAATGAACAAAAGTGTGAGCAACTGCTATGAAAAGGAAAAGGGGTGGGATTAAATAAGCTCTGCTTCCTCCTGCTCCTTTTCGGACATGTTGAATAGAGCATATGGAAATTGTGATGTACCATGTTGTATGCATGCATGTGTGATGTACCATGTTGTATGCATGCATGTGTGATGTACCATGTTGTATGCATGCATGTGTGATGTACCATGCTGTTTGCCTGCTTGTGTGATGTACCGTGTTGTATGCATGCATGTGTGATGTACCATGCTGTTTGCATGCATGTGTGATGTACCATGTTGTATGCATGCATGTGTGATGTACCATGCTGTTTGCATGCATGTGTGATGTACCATGTTGTATGCATGCATGTGTGATGGACCATGCTGTTTGCATGCATGTGTGATGTACCATGTTGTATGCATGCATGTGTGATGTACCATGTTGTATGCATGCATGTGTGATGTACCATGCTGTTTGCCTGCTTGTGTGATGTACCGTGTTGTATGCATGCATGTGTGATGTACCATGCTGTTTGCATGCATGTGTGATGTACCATGCTGTTTGCATGCATGTGTGATGTATCATGCTGTGTGCATGCATGTGTGATGTACCATGTTGTATGCATGCATGTGTGATGTACCATGCTGTTTGCATGCATGTGTGATGTACCATGTTGTATGCACGCATGTGTGATGCATCATGTTGTATGCATCCATGCATGTGTGATGTACCATGTTGTATGCATGCATGTGTGATGTACCATGTTGTATGCACGCATGTGTGATGCATCATGTTGTATGCATGCATGTGTGATGTACCATGTTGTATGCATGCATGTGTGATGTACCATGCTGTTTGCCTGCATGTGTGATGTACCGTGTTGTATGCATGCATGTGTGATGTATCATGCTGTGTGCATGCATGTGTGATGTACCATGTTGTATGCATGCATGTGTGATGTACCATGTTGTATGCATGCATGTGTGATGTACCATGTTGTATGCACGCATGTGTGATGCATCATGTTGTATGCATACATGTGTGATGTATCATGTTGTATGCATCCATGCATGTGTGATGTACCATGTTGTATGCACGCATGTGTGATGCATCATGTTGTATGCATACATGTGTGATGTATCATGTTGTATGCATCCATGCATGTGTGATGTACCACGGATGCACACATGTGTGATGCATCATGTTGTATGCATACTTGTTTCAAATAAAGTCAAAATAAATAAATAAATAAATTATTGAACATTTGCAAGGTTTTTTTTCCCCCCAATATTGATTAGTGATTATATACAGTGATATGGTTTCATCATTGGTCCTATCTTAGTCAGCGAGCTGTTGTTTGTAAGCTTTATACAAAATGCTTCGGTACACAATTCACTGGCATGATTAAAATTTAACGAACTCAGGAGCTCTTTATCACGGCCTTGCTTGTGTAACAAGAAGCTATTTCCAGCAGGGATGGAACATCAAGGCATTAAGGCTTGAAAGAGCTTCATCAGTCTCAAATAGCTGCAAAGAACTCAGATCTTTTCTAGAAACAAATAGCTGCATAGAACTCGGACCTCTTCTAGAAACAAATGGCTGCATAGAACTGTGCTTCCATTCTAGAGACAAATAGCTGCATAGAACTCTGCTTCCATTCCAGAGACAAATAGCTGCATAGAACTCCGATTCTCTTCCAGGGACAAATAGCTGAATATAACTATGCTTCCATTCTAGTGACAAATACCTGCATAGAACTTAGATTCCCTTCCAGGGACAAGCAGACATACAACATTGATGACTTATCTGTCAGGAACTGTTGGTCTTGAACCCCAGGATGCAAAGATGTCAGGTTTAGCACAGGTAAACAAGACTTCAATGTTAAAAAAGGAAATAATGCCACTGGCAGCCGAGAGGGAAAAAGGAACTGCGAGACAAGACGTGCGAGACAAAACGTGCGAGCCGGACGCCTCTCCCTTCTATCCTGCTCTCAAACGACCAGTCAATTGAAAACAAGCTGGACGACATCAGGACGAGGATTACGTTCCAGCGGGACATCAGAGACTGTAACGCCCTGTGTTTCACTGAGACCTGGCTCACACCGGAGGTTCCAGACCACGCCATCGGCCTGGAGCCCTTCTCCGTGTACGGGAGCGACAGGAACAAGTCGTCGGGGAAATCGAGAGGCGGAGGCGTGTGTTTTATGGTGAGTAAACACTGGTGTGGACCGAACAGTGTGGAGAAGATAGAGGAACACTGCTCACCGGACCTGGAGTTTCTCATCAAATTCAGCCCAATACCTACCAAGGGAGCTAACATCAGTCATACTCATCGGAGTATACATTCCACCCCAGGTCAATGTTGAGACCGCACTTTCAGAGCTCTAAGACCAGGTAAACAAACTCCAGACAGCTCATGTCGATGCTGCTATTGTGGTTGCTGGGGACTTTAATAAGGCGAAACTTAAAACGCAACACATGACCTGTCCTACCCGAGGCGATAATATACTAGACCGCTGTTACTCATAGTTCAAATGCAGCTTTAAGTCAGTCTTTATCAGCCTTCGGTAAATCAGATCACTCCGCTATCTTGCTCGTACCAGGGTATAAAAAAAGTTTGAAACACGCCCCCATGGTGACGCAAGAAGTTAAGCGTTGGTCTGTGAACTCAGAGAGCGCGCTCCAGGACACGCTAGATTGTACAGACTGGAACGCGTTCCGCGAGGGCACAGACAACATTGACGAATATACAGAAACTGTGCTGGACTTTGTTGGTAAACTGGTTGAGGAAGTAATCCCCACCACTACAGTACTGTTTTTTCCAAATCAGAAAATCTGGGTTGATAGATCGGTCTGAGAGGCTTTGAAAGCGCCTACCTCAGCCTACAGCAGAGGGCGTGCGACCAGCGACATGCACGCATAGAAGGCAGTGTGCTATGATGTCAGATGTGGAGTGAAGCAGGCAAAGGGATGATACACGGACAAAGTGAAGTTTCAATTTCAGCAGGCTGACTCCAGAGCTGTATGGCAAGCACTCAGAACAAAGACAGACGACAAAGGCAGCCCCCCCACGGTGAATGCTGATGTCTCCCTGGCAAATGAGCTAAATATATTTTATGCACGGTTTGAAGCTGTAGGTTCAAACAGCAGTCTTAATGCCGCCGCAAGAAGGTATGGACACTGGCAATGGAGACTGAGCATTCAGGATAACAGAACACGACATGAGGAGAACCTTTAAGAGGGTGAAAACCAGGAAAGCCTCAGGGCCATACAGCATCCCCGGTTGCGTCCTAAAAGTCTGTGCTGACCAACTGGCACCGGTATTCACAGACATATTAAATCTGTCCCTTGAACTGTCGGTCATCCCCACCGGTCTGAAAAAATCCACCAATGTCTCTCTTCCAAAGAAGTCTGCCCCTGCCTGCCTCAATGACTACCGCCACGTAGCCCTCACCCCAATAGCTATGAAGTGCTTTGAGAAGCTAATCAAGGACTACATAGGCTCTCCCCCGCCCCCATTATAGACCCCATGCAATTTCCATACTGCCCAAACAGGTCAACCAACGATGCAATCGCACACGTATTGCATACCTGGACAAAAGGCAGGGGAGCAATGTGAGAATGCTGTTCATAGACTACAGTTCAGCATTCAACACCACAGTCCCCTCCACATTCATCATCAAACTCAATGCCCTGGGCTTGAACTCAACCCTCTGTCAGTGGGTTCTGGACTTCCTTACATCCAAACCACAATTAGTGAAAGCAGGGAACTGCACTTCATCACCATCAACACCGGTGCCCCCCAGGGCTGTGTTCTGAGCCCCCTCCTCGATTCACTCTACACCAGAGGTGGGTAGAGTAGCCAGAAATTGTACTCAAGTAAGAGTACTGTTACTTTAGAGATTTATTACACAAGTAAAAATAAGGAGTAGTCACCTAAATATTTACTTGAGTAAAAGTAAAAAGTATGTTGTGAAAAAACTACTCAAGTAGTGAGTAACTGATGAGTAACCTGTTCGTTTAATGATTACAGCAACAAATAATGCACAAAAACATAAAAATAGCAATGAGCAAATTCAGATCCAGGAATATCTCTTAAGCAACTAAAACAATATTGTATATTACATTAAAATTTAAAAAAAATAAGGCAAATTGAGCCACAATAACTTAACAGCACCATAGGCTCAGTAGGCATTGATTGATTGATTGATTGAAACTTGTATTAGTAGATTGCAGTACAGTACATATTCCGTATAATTGACCACTAAATGGTAACACCCCGATTAAGTTTTTCAACGTTAATCAATTACTTAATAAATGACCAAGTCGAGGTGATCTACCTCATATATACATATACATACACACACATATCATATATATATATATATATAAATATATATATATATATGTATATACATATATATATATACATATACAACATACATACATACATACATTTATATATACAGTGTATAATTTATTTTTATTTATTTTGCCGTTTTTGTTGACATGTTAAAGGTGTTTTAATGAATATACATGCATGTTTAACATATAGATTCCTATCTTTCATGAAGACAAGAATATAAGTTGGTGTATTACTTGATTCTGATGACTTGCATTGATTGGAATCAGTAGTGCTGAAAACGTCCACGTTTTCAAATGGAGGAGAAAAAAAGTTCTTCCTTTCTGTCTAATACCACATGAAAGTCGTTGGTTTTTGGCATCTTATTTGTCCAGCTTCCATATTCGTTTTTATACACTTTACAAGAAATACATTGGTGGCAAACTCCGTAGCTTTCTAGTTTGTTTGCGCTGGCTTTCGGAGACTCTTATTTTGTTAACCCAGGCGCGATGGAGCGGCACTTTTATTGTGAAGACAGGAACTGTGCGATCAGTCTTTAGGCTTTTGACGGGAAGTACGGTTGAAATAAAAAGTGTCTTTTTTTCCTTTACACTTTTGATTGATTGGTTGATTGATTGAAACTTTTATTAGTAGATTGCACAGTACAGTACATATTCCGTACAGTTGACCACTAAATGGTAACACCCCAATAAGTTTTTCAACATGTCGGGTTCTACGTGAGACGGTCACGTGACCACCTGGCTCTGTTTGATTGGTCCAACGTCACCAGTGACTGCATGTGATTGGTGAAACGCAGGCATGCGTAGATCCTACTTTGAATGCGTGTCTGACTGTAGTATCTTGACACTTTGGAATGAATGGGCGCCGACACCAGGCTGAAGAGTAGTAGGTAGTTTACTTCTGTGCTCCGGAAGAAGTGCAACACACAAAAGGTTCCCACTGGAAGTATTGCCCCAAACAGGAGGGTTCCGCCTACCGGACCCTCTATAACACAAATACAACATCCCTCCCCCCTTAAGCTAAAACTTACTCTCCATAACACTAAACTAAATAAATTACACATTCAATTGTGCGTACCTATTTGTGATTCATAACCGTTCAAAAATGTGCAAAATAACTTCTCCACCCCCAGTCCTGATGGAGGGAAATAACCAGCACTAAAAATAAAACTAATAATACATTATGCTACATAGTCTCTCAGGTACCGGGGCTTCGATACAGTCCTGTGTGACCGCCGCACCGGTGCCGCTTCTTGTTGAGAAGGCGGCCCCACCACGGCCAGACTGCTTCCCTCTGTTGGCGCTGCACTGCCCGCCGCCCGGCCCTCAGGAACGCCGCTCTGGACCATCACCACCGGCTCCGCAATCGCAGCCCCAGGTTCAGGAGATGATGGCACGACCCCCGGCACCTCCGCCGGCTCTGCAACCGTCGCAGAGTTCGCTGGTTCTCTAGTGTCTCTTTCTTCTGGCCGCCCCAGGATCTGGTCTACGTGCCGGCGCACTACTGACCCGCTGCCTACCATGATTTTGTAGGATACCGGCCCAGTGACCTTTGTGACAAACCCCGGGATCCACTTTGGCCCATAGCTGAAGTTACGTGTTAACACCGCGTCCCCCACTTGAAATCCCCTCTGTGTAGTATTTTTGTCATGATTTTGTTTTTGATTACCTTGTTTCCGTTCCACTTTTGTTCTGAGATCTGGATGCACTAAATCTAGCGTTGACCTCAACCGCTTGCCTTGCAGTAATTCTGCTGGTGATTTCCCTGTTGTTGACTGCGGTGTGATGCGGTAGCTAAACAACACCCGTTCCACCCTGGTGTGGATGGTGCCCTCCCTGGCTTTCTTCATCATTGATTTGAATGTCTGAACTGCCCGCTCTGCACAGCCATTTGAAGACGGGTGATATGGTGCTGAAGTCACATGTTCAATGCCATTGTTGCTGAGGAACTGCTGGAACTCTGTACTAACAAAACATGCACCATTATCCGATACAATCACTTTTGGTAATCCTTGATTACTGAAACTTTTCCGGAGACATTCAATTGTGCTGTTTACTGTTGCCGAGTGCACTGGGTATGCATCCATCCATTTTGAATATGCATCCATCACAATCAAGAACATGTGTCTCATGAATGGCCCTGCGTAGTCTATGTGCAGCCGCTGCCATGGTCTGCTAGGCCACTCCCATGGGTGAAGTGGCGCTGCGGTGGGCACATTTCGATGCTCCTGGCATGTATCACACTTTTTTGCTATTGCTTCAATGTCAGCATCCATTTTGGGCCACCAAAAGTGGCTACGGGCTAGTGCTTTCATTCGGGTGATTCCCGGGTGTCCATGATGCAACTGGCTTAGTAATGCCTTCCTGCCTGGCGGCGGCACTACCACCCGTGACCCCCACAAGATGCAACCATCTTGCACACTCAACTCCGTTTGCCTCACTGCATATGGTTGGAACACTGCATCTGTGTTTTGTTCTGGCCAACCTTGCTGTGTGAATTGATACACTCGTGACAGGACTGGGTCTCTGCGTGTCCACTGGCTCACCTCTTTTTTTGACACAAGTGTTGCTTCCTCCATCATCAACACTCGTCCCTCATCTTTGTGAGTGGTCTTCTGTGGCATGGAAAGACGGCTCAGCGCGTCTGCGTTGCTGTGATGTTTGTCTGGTTTGTACACAATTACATATTCATACGCTCGCAATGTCACTGCCCAACGTTGGATGCGGGGGGATGCCATTTGCGGCACAGCTTTCATCTCATTGAACAGAGACAATAGTGGTTTGTGATCTGTACAAATTACAAACTTCCTTCCGTAGAGATATTTATGGGACCTCTGGATGCCAAACATGACTGCCAAGCCTTCTTTGTCTAGTTGCGAGTAGTTTCTCTCTGCATCTGTTAGTGTTCTTGACATGAACCCTATGGGTCACTCTTGCCCGTCTGCCATTCGATGCGATAACACCGCCCCCACTCCATAAGGCGATGCATCGCAAGACAACACCAAATCTTTTTGGCTGTCGTAGTGCACTAGCACTCTAGAAGACTCCATGAGTTCCTTGGACTTCTCAAACGCTCGCTCTTGCTCCTCTTCCCACTGCCACTTGATGTCTTTACACAGCAGTTTGTGCAATGGTGCCAACAACGTCGAGAGGTTCGGTAAGAATCGATTGTAATAATTTAGGAGGCCTAAATATGCTCTCAGCTCTGTGATGTTGTTAGGCGCGCGTGCTTCCTGAATGGCCTGTACCTTGTTCGGTTGCAGGTGAAGCCCTGAGGCGTTCACAATGTGACCCAGAAACTCGGCCTCACTCTCTAGGAAAGCACACTTCTTACGTTTCAATCGAAGTCCCGCCTCTCGTAACCTCCGCAGGACTTCACTCAGCGTCTCCAAGTGCTCGCGGTCACTCTTCCCGGTCAGCAAGATGTCATCTAAAAAGACTGCCACGTTAGGGATGCCCGCCATCACCCCTTCCATCAGCCGCTGGAAGATCGCTGGACTGGAGGATACCCCGAATGGCAAACGATTGACCTGGAAGAGACCTTTGTGAGTGTTGAGAGTTACATATGGTTTTGATGCTTCGTCTAGTGATACTTGTTGATAAGCATGGCTCAAGTCTAGTTTCGTGAATATTTCACCTCCTGCGAGCTTCTCAAATAGGTCTTCCATCCTTGGCAATGGGTACTGTTCTAGCTTGGAAGCTAAGTTCACTGTGAGCTTGTAGTCACCACAAATGCGCACTGAATTGTCTGGTTTTAGCACAGGCACAATTGGTGCCGCCCACTCTGCAAACTTGACTGGTTCTATTACCCCTTGCTCTGTGAGCCTCTCTAGCTCCGCTTCAACTTTCTTTCTCATGGCAAATGGTACCAGTCTGGGCTTGTAGAACTTCGGCGCCACGTCATTGTTGATGTATATCTTGGCTGGCGGACCTGTCCAGGTTCCGAGCCCCTCCTTAAAGACGTCTTAATTCTGTTGAAGCACCTCTTCCGGAGTGAGCCGTGGTTGGTCTAGCATTTTAACATACACACAATTCATGTCTAACTCTCTGAGCCATGCTCGGCCCAGCAGGTTTGGTCCTGCTCCTGCTACCACAACTACCGGTAGGTGTTTGACTTTGTCTTTGTGTGTCACCGTTACGCTGGCTTTCCCCAGGGTTGCCACTTTTCCACCCGTATATGTCTTCAATGCAATTTCACATTTTTGCAATTTCTTTGCTTTTCCAGTCGTCCACAACTTCCTATATTCTTTCCTTGTCAGGATAGTAACACTGCAACCAGTGTCCACTTCAAACTCCACACAATGTCCATTTAAATCTAACTGTGTGGTTATGGGGTCAACTTTTTCCAATTTTGAGTCTTTGAAATTGTTAATTGAAAACTCTTCCTCCTCACTGGATTGTGCCCCTTGGGACTCTTCCACGTAATGTGTTTGCTGTTTTTTTACTTTCTTGGTCATTGACTTGTCCATTTTTCCTCCCCCCTTAACTTGCCGCCGCTGGTCACTAGGGGGCGCTGTCTTGCACATTCTCCTCAGGTGTCTTTTCTTACCACACCCATGGCATGTCTCATTTACAAAGCGGCAGTCTGGTGCCATGTGCTCAGCCCCACACCTGTAGCACGTCACCTGCCCACTCGTGTTCTTCCATTTAGGTTTTATGTCGATGTCATAAACCGCTTGTGCCGCCGTGTTTACATTTACTGCAGCCGCTGCTGCTCTGCCCATCTCTTTTCGCTGCTTCCATGGACTGTACCAACTCCAAAGCTTTCTCGAACGTTAGCTCTGACTCCGCTACAACCGACGTTGCATGCGGTCATCCTTGATGCCACACACTAATCTGTCCCTCAGCATTTCTTTTAGCTTGTCCCCATAATTACAATGCCTCGCCAGGTCCCTCAACACACCTACAAACTCCAACACTGTCTCGTTTTCATTTCTTGTCCGTGAATTAAACTTGAATCTCTGGACAATTTCACTGGGTTTTGGGTTGTAATGGGACTGAAGCAATTCTGTCAACTCCTCAAATGTTTTCTCCGACGGTTTCTCCGGGCTCAGCAAGTTTCTCATTAAACTGTACGTTTTCCCGCCAACGGAGCAAAGTAATTTCGCCCGCTTTTTTCCCGCGTCGGCGATTCCATTAACCTCAAAATGCTGTCCCAGCACCTCACTATACTCTTCCCAACTCAGATCTTGGCTGTCAAACGGCGTTAGTGTTCCTACCAGACCCGCGGCCATCCCGTCACCGCTACTGGTGGTCCGGTTCCACGCGTTAGCTCCGCCGTTAGCACTCCGATGCTATCTCCGCATAACCGAGTCGCTCCTGTCACTCGCTGGCCGACATCTTCTGCAATCCGCGTCTTAGAACTCTCCGCCGTCCTCCCCTCGAACAGCTTTCCAAAAGTTCACCGATTTTCTCGTCGACAAATGTAGTATCTTGACACTTTGGAATGAATGGGCGCCGACACCAGGCTGAAGAGTAGTGGGTAGTTTACTTCTGTGCTCCGGAAGAAGTGCAACACACAAAAGGTTCCCACTGGAAGTATTGCCCCAAACAGGAGGGTTCCGCCTACCGGACCCTCTATAATACAAATACTACACTGACAAAATCAAAACAAACAAAGCGTGCATTAACAGATAGATTAAAAAAAAGTAGCGAGTAGCAACCTGATTGCAGATAAATGGAGCGAAGTAAAAGTAGCGTTTCTTCTCTATAAATATACTCAACTAAAAATAAAAGTATGTTGCATAAAAACTACTCTTAGAAGTACAATTTATCCCAAAAGTTCCTCAAGTTGATGTAACGGAGTAAATGTAGCGCGTTACCACCCACCTCTGCTCTACACACATGACTGTGTGGCTAAAAACATCACTTAGTCCATTGTGAAATTTGCTGACGACACAGGTGTGGTGGGCCTGATCCCTGGAAACGGCCTACCTGAGTGAAGTAAAGAACCTGGCACTGTGGTATTAGGAGAACCACCTCGCCCTGAACGCCAGCAAGACCAAGGAGGTCATAGTGAATCTTAGGAGACGGGGGAAAATGAACTACAGTCCCCTCAGCATAGACGAGACACCAGTCGAGAGAGTGACCAACTTCAAATACCTCGGAGTGACAATATCAGAAGACCTGTCCTGGACCACACACATAGACAACGTGGTAAAAAAGGCACGACAGCGTTTCTACTTCCTCAGGAGACGAAGGAAGTTCAACCTAAACCTCAAAATCCTCAGAAACTTCTACTCATGCACAACAGAGCATGTCATGACTGGAAACATCACCTCCTGGTTTTGGAATAGCACCGCACACGACCGCAACAGACTGCAGAGAGTGGCCAGATCAGCAGAGGGCACCATTAGGTGTGCTCCCAACCATCTGCAACATCTACACCAGGCGGTGAAGATCCAAGGCCAAGAAGGTAGTGAAGGACTCTAGCCACCCAAGCAACTGACTCTTCTCACTGCTTCGGTCAGGCAAGCACTACCGGATTATCATGGCCAACACGGACAGACTCAGGAGGAACTTCTATCCCCACACTGCTCACCTGCATTGCTGGTTAACACTATCACAATTGCACAAAATCTCACGCACAAGAATCACTTTACTTACCACTGTAATTACCGGACTACAATACTGTTCATTCAATGACTGTAAATAATGTAAAAACAAGAGTACAAAGAAGTCATACTTTTCCATTACGTTTGTTCATACTACTGTCACTACTCAACTGCCAAAGAACTGTAGACGCCTTAATATTTGTTGCTTCCGATACTGTATATAATATTTGATCTTGCACTGGTATTGTATTTGACTACTGTACTTCTGATACATCTACCATAACTACTGTAACTTATTGTGCAACTCATTGTCTTGTAATTAATGTACATCAGAGCAATTGAAATATTGTATTTTTGTATTTACAAACCCCGTTTCCATATGAGTTGGGAAATTGTGTTAGATGTAAATATAAACTGAATACTATGATTTGCAAATCATTTTCAACCCATATTCAGTTGAGTATGCTAAAAAAAAGACAACATATTTGATGTTCAAACTGATAAACGTTTTTTTTTTTTTTGCAAATAATCATTAACTTTAGAATTTGATGCCAGCAACACGGGACAAATAAGTTGGGAAAGGTGGCAATAAATACTGATAAAGTTGAGGAATGCTCATCAAACACTTATTTGGAACATACTGTACCACAGGTGTGCAGGCTAATTGGGAACAGGTGGGTGCCATGATTGGGTATAAAAGCAGCTTCCATGAAATGCTAAGTAATTCACAAACAAAGATGGGGCGAGGGTCACCAATTTGTAAACAAATTGTTGAACAGTGTTAGAACAACATTTCACAAGGAGCTATTGCAAGGAATTTAGGGATTTTACCATCTACGGTCTGTAAAATCATCAAAAGGTTCAGAGAATCTGGAGAAATCACTGCACGTAAGCGATGATATTTGATTGATTGATTGACTGATTGATTGATTCTTTTATTAGTAGATTGCACAGTTCAGTACATATTCTGTACAATTGACCACTAAATGGTAACACCCGAATAAGTTTTTCAACTTGTTTAAGTCAGGTCCATGTTAATCAATTTATGGTAACTGACCTTTGATCCCTCAAAAACCGACATCAGTGTGTAAAAAATATCACCACATGGGCTCAGGAACACTTCATAAAACCACTGTCAGTAACTACAGTTGGTTGCTACATCTGTAAGTGCAAGTTAAAACTCTGCTATGCAAAGCAAAACCCATTTATCAACAACACCAAGGAACGCCGCTGGCTTTGCTGGGCCCAAGCTCATTTAAGATGGACTGATGCAAAGTGGAAAAGTGTTATTTGGTCTTACGATTCTTTATTTCAAATTATATTTGGAAACTGTGGACGTGGTGTCCTCCGGAACAAAGAGGAAAATAACCATCCGGATTGTTATAGGCGCAAAGTTCAAAAGCCAGCATCTGTGATGGTATGGGGGTGCATTAGTGCCCAAGGCATGGGTAACTTACACATCTGTGAAGGCACCATTAATGCTGAATGGTCCATACAGGTTTTGGAGCAACATATGTTGTCATCCAAGCAACGTTATTTCAGCTAGACAATGCCAAGCCACGTGTTACAACAGCGTGGTTTCGTAGTAAAAAACTGCGGGTACTTTCCTGGCCCGCCTGCGGTCCAGAAGTGTTTCCCATCGGAAATGTGTGGCGCATTATGAAGCGTAAAATACGATAGCGGAGACCCCGGACTGTTGAACGACTAAAGCTCTACATAAAACAAGCGTGGGAAAGAATTCCATTTTCAAAGCTGCAACAATTAGTTTCCTCAGTTCCCAAACGTTTATTTAGTGTTGTTAAAAGAAAAGGTGATGTAACACAGTGGTGAACATGCCCTTTCCCAACTACTTTGGCACATGTTGCGGCCATGAAATTCTAAGTTAATTATTATTTTCAAAAAGTGAGTTTGAACATCAAATATCTTGTCTTTGTAGTGCATTCAACTGAATATGGGTTGAAAAGGATTTGCAAATCATTGTATTCCGTTTATATTTACATCTAACACAATTTCCCAACCCATATGGAAACAGGGTTTGTAGATTCCGTAACTAGTGTTTGGATCCCACTGTACACAATATCTGAAGGATGGAAAAAAAACATTTCACTGCGGTGTACTCTGCATGTGACAAAACTTGAAACTTGAACTTGAAACTTGGTAAGTGCACATGCAGGTAACACAGGAACTAATCAGAGCCCTGACTGGAGGGCCAGGCAGGCATAAATAGCAGCCCGATTGTCAACTGCAACCAGGTGTGCCAGGCTGCCAATCGGGGACAGGTGAGGGAAACGAGTGCTGAGGGAGACATGCAGGAAGCGGAACTACAATAAAAACGCAAACAGGAAAAAAACACAGACACACAAAACAAGACCAAACTGCCAGTAACAACTCTGACATCATCATTCTGATTGCTAAAAAAAAAAAAAAACACACACCCTAAAGCTCGTATATTCACTACAAAAACAACCCAGTCACACTTCACATGAGGTAGGGATCATCGATTCAAGGTCCGGGTTTTCGCAACATTTGGAATTTCAATTTGATACATTTGAAAAATTGGAGTTAAAATTTAATGAACGGCACCCTGCAGGATGTAAGAATGGAATTACAGGAGGTGGAATTAAAATAACTGCAATTCAAATAAACTCCTTATTGCAACATAACAGGAATAATTGGTCACGTTTGAAATATATATACATACATATATACAGTTGCGATCAAAAGTTTACATACACTTGTAAAGAACAATGTCATGGCTGTCTTGAGTTTCCAACCATTTCTACAACTCATTTTTTTTTTTAATAGAGTGATTGTAGCATATACTTGTTGGTCACAAAAAAACATTTACGACGTTTTTCATGATGTTATTATGGGTCTACTGAAAATGTGACCAAATCAGCTGGGTCAAAAGTAGGGCCGCGTAACCCTTTGGGTGTCCCACGATTCGATTCAATATCGATTCTTGGGGTCCCGATTCGATAATATATCGATTTTTTTCGAATCACCGCCATTCTCGATTCAAAAACGATATTTTTACGATTCAAAACGATTCTGTATTCATTCAATACATAGGATTTCAGCAGGATCTATCCCAGTCTGCTGACACGCTAGCAGTGTAGTAGATTTTTTTTTAAAAGCTTTTATAATGGTAAAGGACAATATTTTATCAATTGATTGCAATAAGGTACATTTGTTTTAACTATTAAACGAACCAAAAATACGACTTATTTTATCTTTGTGAAAACATTGGACACAGTGTGTTGTCAAGCTTATGAGATGCGATGCAAGTGTAAGCCACTGTGACACTATTGTTTTTTTTAAAATTATTTTTATAAATGTCTAATGATAATGTCAATGAGGGATTTTTAATCACTGCTATACTGAAATTATAATTAATATTGATACAGTTGTTGATAATATTCATTTTTCTTTCATTACTTTTGGTTTGTTCTGTGTCGTGTTTGTGTCTCCATTCAATTGCTCTGTTTATTGCAGTTCTGAGTGTTGCTGGGTCAGGTTTGGTTTTGGAATTGGATTGCATTGTTGTGGTATTGCTGTGTATTGTTTTGTTGGATTGATAAAAAAATAAAAATAAAATAAAAATACCGCCAAAAAATCGATTTTTAAGAAAATGAGAATGGATTCTGAATCGCACAACGTGAGAATCGCGATTCGTATTCGAATTTATTTTTTCCCACACCCCTAGTCAAAAGTATACATACAGCAATGTTAATATTTGGTTACATGTCCCTTGGCAAGGCCTCACCTTTGCTCCTCCAAAGATATTGCTGGGTATTGTGGCCAAACAGCTCCATTTTTGTTTCATCTGAGATCACATGGGCAACGATAAGACCTTCTGGAGGAAAGTTCGGTGGTCAGATGAAAAAAAAAATATATATATATATATATATATATACACACAGACAGTGTATTGTAAACTGCAAACTAATATTAATATACTAATGACACATTCAACAGTTTTAATTGGATACACAACTTCCTCTTCCTCCACTCAGACTCTCAGTGGTCTTGCTATGGTCCATCTCCTAGCGGACCAGCTAATTTACATCATGGACTGTAAGATGAACAAAGAATTATTGATCAAGGATCATTCCTTCGAAGGGTAATTTACGCACAAAATAGGGAATTTTTGAATATTTGTGCGATGCCTCTGGATTTTGTCAGCCATGAGCTCCCCTCGACAGAAACCTCCTCACTGACTGGATCAGCGGCGGTCTCCAGATTCACGTGCCAGTTGGTGACATCTCGGCCTTTTTTTCGCTCATCACTTCCCCGTGCCGTGTCTTCACTCCGGTGATTCACACGAGTGGGCCATTAGGAAACGGATGCTTTCATGACCAGGACAGCTGCAGCTCGAGTGGGTTGAAAGTCCAGGCTGTTTGTTTGGCAAGGCGGGCGGTCTGACAGCGTGCGTACGCTCTCCAGCCTGGCTAAGCGACCCGGACATATCTCGCCGTTTGTTGTCTTTCACGAAACGTACTCTGGGAAAATAAAAAAATCCCGCCATTTAATATTAATGAGAAAACAAGTGTGTTGAAGCTTCTCTTGACATGGACAAACCCTTTGACTAAAGACTCAGGTCTCCATGGCTTGTTTGGACACGACTGTTAGGCATCCAGCATGTTAAGAGCCTGGAAAAAAACATCCAGTCCTTGTGAGAGAGAAAGTGTTTACTAAATGCTGTTTTTTCATGCCTTCGGCCCCAGGAGCCTGGAGGATTTCTTGCTGATATTTGCTCTTCAAATGCTTAAAAAGGGCCTCTTTCGCTCATTCAAGTCTCTTTTCAACATCCAGCATCACGCCTCCTCGCTGCTAGTCCCTCCTCTCCACTGCTGAGAGCGTGGGTCTTCAATGAAGACGACATCTTGCGCTGTAAAGACACGTATTGGTGCGCCCCGAGGGAGACATTCTTCTATAAAGCTTGCCACTATGGAAATTACATGTCATTTCAGGGTCGGTTACCGATGGGGGTTCAGGCGTGCATACAGAGCTCGGATTCTACCATTTAGGCCAGGGGTGTCTAAATTGCGGCCCGCCGGGCAAGAGCGGCCTGCTGGTGTCTTGAAACATGGATTTATGAAGTAACCTAATTTTCAAAGTCTAATGAGGTTATTACTGCTATTGTTTTGGCATCTAGTGCCGTGGTTCTCAAATGGGGGTACGCGTACCCCTGGGGGTACTTGAAGGTATGCCAAATAGCAACAATTCAAAAATCCTTTATAAATGTATTTATTGAATAATACTTCGACAAAATATGAATGTAAGTTCATAAACTGTGAAAAAAAATACAACAATGCAATATTCAGTGTTGACAGCCAGATTGTTTTGTGGACATGTTCCATAAATATTCATGTTATTTTTTGGAGAAGAAATGTTTAGAATTAAGTTCATGAATCCAGATGATTCTCTATTACAATCCCCAAAGAGGGCACTTTAAGTTGATGATTACTTTCATGTGTAAAAATCTTATTTATAATTGAATCACTTGTTTATTTTTCAACAAGTTGTTAGTTATCATTATATCTTTTATTTACAAATGGTTCAAGAAAGACCACTACAAATGAGCAATATTTTGCACTGTTATACAATTTAATAAATCAGTATTTTACTTCTTTATCTCTTTTTTTGAACCAAAAATGGTTTGCTTTGATTAGGGGGTACTTGAATTAAAAAAATGTTCACAGTGGGTACATCACTGAAAAAAGGTTGAGAACCACTGATCTAGTAGACAACATAAATTACCTTTGAAAAAAAGGTGTTATATGTAATAGTATGGCCAGAAATGGTACTGCAATCGCAGTCAAAATTATGTAGACCTCTCCCCCTCTCCCTGACTGAGGTTGCCAGATACACAGCCAAATCCATCTGGATGGACTGGGCTACTCCAAGGAACTTCAAACTTCCACTGTGTCATGATCCGCTGCCCGGATCATGTCATATTCTGGTTTTGTTCCGTTTTTGTATAACATCTTGCTAGTGTTTGACTTCCTTAGTTCCTGTTTGTTCTGTTACCATAGTCACGCATTAGTTTCACCTGCTTCTTGTTTCCAGACTCACACCTGTTTGTAATTGCTCACCTTATTTAAGCCTGCCTTTTCAGTTGACTCGTCCTCACTTCCCAGTTTCTGCTCCATGCAACAGGTGACGACAATGATTCCCGACTCTGGTAAAACTGTTTTTGTACTTGCTAGCTTCCGCGCTATGCTTCGTGTTTTCTAGCTCCCATGCTAGCTCTTTGTTTTGCCCTTTTATGCCTAGTGCAAGTTTTCTGTTCTTAGTCTGTTGTTTAGTGTAAATAAATCATTATTTCCTACCTTACGCTGTGTCCAAATCCGACTGCATCATTGAGAGAACGAACCATCACCACGATGCCAGCGAACCGTCACACACTGCCTCTTACTAGGGGTTGAGGTGCTGGGACCATAATCGGTGAATAAACAAACGTGTTGTCTGTAACAAATCTCTTAACGAACACATTTTTACAAAGAATGAGGCTATTTTCAGGAAGAATTATGTCATGCCTGTATACAATATCACAACAAATGGCAATCACATGGTTATTGTCAGTTCTATCAGAAAACTAAGACTAAAACCAACTACAACCAACGCAAGCAATGGTTATACTGGTGACAATAAGTAGAGCATGCTTATGTTGGAAACCATTTCCTCAGCGTATTGGCATATTGAGAATGAAATATGTACTGACACTACCCATATCCACATAAGTTTGATTTGTCCCAAAAATATTTTGCCCTGTCAGTTGGAATACACAATGACATACAGGCTAACGGGCATATATTTTCATCGTTAGCCTATATGTGGATGTGTCATTGACCGGGCTAGCATGCTAAGCATTACACTAGGAGCTAAGCACCATCTCACTAAGCCTTGGTTGCAGGAACATACTAGCTTTGTTAGACAAAATCATACACTGTATTGGACAATATGGTTTATATGCCAAATGTCCATTTCCATTTATTACAAGATGGAAAACCTAAATGCCTGACTTACCAATTAAGGAGGAAAATTAGCAAGTTTGGTCAAACGGTGGAGGGTTGGGCATCGAAATGAAACCAATAAGATTTTGAGGCAGTAAATTTAATTTTGAAATGATCAAAAGGGGACAAGCGGTAGAAAATGGATGGATGGCATATGAACTATTGTTATCAGTTACAGAGGTATTGAAAAGGAAGATTTATTAATAATGCCTTTAGAAATATCAGGGCGCCGTTTTATGATGACTTGACAGGAAATTATCACAAATGGCATCTTCAAAGTATCTTTTGAATGGAACCAAGCACAGCATTTACCCAATCCAAACAACCTTCCCTGGTCATGTTCCAGACAAAAAATAAATAAAATTAAAGCTGCAAGTAGCGATGGATGGGACCGAGTATATATAGAAGTGGCTGAGGAGAGGGAAGTCAGGGCTTCCCAGATATAAGTTAGAACAACACACTACTTTGTATTATATTGTAGTTTTTACCTTCCATAACGTGTCTACTGACAGATATAAATTAGAACTATACACTATTTTGTATTATAAATGTTGTAGTTTTTATCTTCCATAACGTGCCTACTGACAGATATAAGTTACATTTGTTTACAAAGTGTTAACCCTCGCCCCATCCTTGATTGTGAATGGCTGAGTATTCCATGGAAGCTGCTTTTATACCCAATCATGGCACCCACCAGTTCCCAATTAGCCTGTTCACGTGTGGGATGTTCCAAATAAGTCTTTGATGACTATTCCTCAACTTTCTCAGTTTTTTGTTTTTGCCACTTATGCAAAGGAGTTAATATTTGCAAAAAATATAGTACATACACTGTACATATCTCGTCTTTGTGGTGTATTTAATTGAATATAGATTGAAAAGGATTTGCAAATCATTGTATTCTGTTTTTATTTACTATTTACACAACGTGAGAACTTCACTGGTTTTGTAGTTTCAAAAAAGATAATGCAACTGGAAACGATGTGATAAGTCAGCAGCTAAATTAGGAGCCATTTTAAATATGCATATTGTCAGCGACAACTTATAACGTGATATAGATTTCAGTTCGTATCCCGACACCCAGACAGTGGATAAAGTGTAGAAGAGAGTTGATAGGATTCCTAGCAGCGGAATTCGATATTTATATGGCGTTGGTTATGAGGCGATCCAGATGCAGTAATTAAATTGGGGTGTCATATTTCATTTCATTACTGGGCCAAACTCTCATGCAAATAACCCAAAGGACCTTCTTCCTTTCTCCGCTGTATTCATGACAGTCAATGGAAGGCAGCCGGCAAGGGGAAAGTACAACATTTCTTCACTATTCATGAGCTTATTGTCAGGAACTTAGACAGAATCTGAGTGTTATTCAACAGTGTGTGAGTGTGTGTGTGTGTGTGTGTGTGTGTGTGTGTGTGTGTGTGTGTGTGTGTGCGTCTCACAGGCTCTGCAGCCGTTTAACACTCCAACTGAGTGCAGGGGAGGGGGGTAACAAATCAATCTCGTTTGAATAATGATCTGAGAAATGAGACGAGGCGGTCGCCGGAACGCAACAATGTCCTGCCCACTCGCCAGTTTGGAAGGAATAACCCACGTCTAGGAGAGACGTGGCACATACACTATATTGCCAAAAGTATTTGGCCAGCCATCTAAATGATGAGAATCAGGTGTCCTGATCACTTGGCCACGGCCACAGGTGTAAAAATCAAGCACTTAGGCATGGGGACTGTTTCTACAAACATTTGTGAAAGACTGGGCCGCTTTCAGTGATTTCCAGCGTGGAACTGTCATAGGATGCCACCTGTGCAACAAATCCAGCAGTGAAATTTCCTCGCTCCTAAATATTCCGAAGTCAACTTTATTATAATAAAAGTGAAGAGTTTGGGAACAACAGCAACTCAGCCACGAAGTGGTAGGCCACGTAAACTGACAGAAAGGGGTCAGAGGATGCTGAAGTGCATAGTGCGAAGACTTTCTGCACAGTCAGTTGCTACAGAGCTCCAAACTTCAAGTGACCTTCCAATTAGCCCACGGGCAGTAAGCAGAGAACTTCATGAAATGGGTTTCCATGAATTGGCAGCATATATCAACAAGTCTAATGCAAAGCGTCGGCCCCAGTGGTGCAAAGCACTTCGCAACAGGACTGTAGAGCAGTGGAGACGTCTTCTATGGACTGATGAATCACGCTTTTCCATCTGGCAATCTGATGGACGTGTCTGGGTTTGTAGGTTGCCAGGAATACGATACATTTCGGACTGCTATGTGCCGAGTGTGAAATTTGGTAGAGGAAGTATGATGGTGTGGGGTTGTTTTTCAGGAGTTAGGCTTAGCCCCTTGTTTCCAGTGAGAGGAACTTTGAATGCTTCAGGATAGCAACACATGTTGGACAATTCCATGCTCCCAAACTTGTAGAAGCATGACTGTGCACTGGTGCACAACGCAAAGTCCATAAAGAAATGGATGACAGAGTCTGGTGTGGATGAACTCGGCTGGCCTGCACAGAGTCCTGACCTGAACCCGATAGAACACCTTTGGGATGAATTAGTCCGGAGACGGAGAGCCAGGCCTTCTCCACCAACATCAGTGTGTGACCTCACCAATGCGCTTTCGGAAGAATGGTGGAAAATTCCTAAAAAACACACTCCGCAACCTTGTGGACAGCCTTCCCAGAAGAGTTGAAGCTGTGAGGTGGAGCCACATCATGTTGAACCCTATTGGTTAGGAATGGGATGGCACTTCAAGTTCATATATGTGTCATGGCAGGTGGCCAAATACTTTTGGCAACATAGTGTATTTGGAAAGGAACCCAGCTCCTGCGCCAAAACAGGATTCACATGTTGAACAACCGCCAGGCTGGGTTAATTACATGACACAGGAAACGGGATGGATACCGTTGGAAGCTTGTAAATCTCCGTGTTTACTGCAAATATTCACTTATTGCTGCACTCTGCCCTCCTCGCAAATGAAAGCTGGTAATGGAACAACAAAACACAGCTGTTCTCCGCATAGCCAATTAAAAGTTTCCCTTCCATATATTCTGCCTTCCAGTGCTCGCTCACCCTTGTCCGTTTTTAAATCTTCAGCGCAATAAAAATGTGACGTTAGAGGAGAGAATCCGGTCTTCTCAGTCCATGCGCAGTCAGGGTAAAATGTCTCTGACCCCAGGGGCCGCGGAAGCCACTGGAAGGCTGCCACGCTGAGGGCAGGGGCCTCTGCCAATGGCATGTGAAGAGCGGCCAATAGGAATAACAACATTAACAAAGTAGAACAGCGGAAAGAACAACAGCTGGCCTCTGTGTGCTGTGTTCAAATGCAAGTGTCCGGCGGGAAATAAGATGTAAGTTTGTGAACGTTACTGTTTGTGCTGGAGCGAGCGCCATCGCACACGTGCAGGAGCATTAAAAAGAGGAGGTTCTAAACCTTTTAACTCGGGGGCCGCATTAGGTGAAACGAATCTGGCCGAGCTATCTATTTGGATGTATGTATGTGATTATGTTTATATATATATATATATATATATATATATATATATATATATATATATATATATATATATATATATATATATATATATATATATATATATGTATATGTATATATATATACATATATATATATATATATATATATATATATATATATATATATACAAACTTACATGTAAATATGTATACATGTATGTATGTATATATGTATATATATATATATATACACATATATATATATGTATGTACATATATATGTGTATGTACATATATATGCGTATATTTATATATACATGCATGCATATATATTTATGTATGTATACATATATGTATATGTATGTACAAACCACGTTTCCATATGAGTTCGGAAATTGTGTTAAATGTAAATATAAACGGAATACAATGATTTGCAAATCCTGTTCAACCCATATTCATTTGCATGTACTTCAAAGACAAGATATTTGATGTTCAAACTCATAAACTTTATTTTTTGGGGGGAAATAATAATTAACTTGGAATTTCATGGCTGCAACATGTGCCAAAACAGTTGGGAAAGGGCATGTTCACCACTGTGTTACCTTTTCTTTTAACAACACTCAATAAACGTTTGGGAACTGAGGAAACTAATTGTTGAAGCTTTGAAAGTGGAATTCTTTCCCATTCTTGTTTTATGTAGAGCTTCAGTCGTTCAACAGTCCTGGGTCTCCGCTGTTGTATTTTACGCTTCACAATGTGCCACACATTTTCGATGGGAGACAGGTCTGGACTGCAGGCGGCTGTTGTAACACGTGCTGAATGTGGCTTGGCATTGTCTTGCTGAAAAAAGCAGGGGCGTCCATGAAAAAGACGGCGCTTAGATGGCAGCATATGTCGTTCCAAAACCTGTATGTACCTTTCAGCATTAATGGTGCCTTCAGAGATGTGTAAGTTACCCATGCCTTGGGCACTAATGCACCCCCATACCATCACAGATGCTGCCATTTGAACTTTGCGTCGATAACAGTCTGGATCGTCCGCTTCCCCTTTGGTCCGGATGACATGATGTCGAATATTTCCAAAAACAATATGAAATGTGGACTCGTCAGACCACAGAACACTTTTCCACTTTGCATCAGTCTATCTTAGATGATCTCGGGCCCAAGAAAAGCCGGCGGCGTTTCTGGATGTTGTTGATAAATGGCTTTCGCTTTGCATAGTAGAGCTTTGACTTGCACTTACAGAAGTAGCAACAAACTGTATTTAGTGACGGTGGTTTTCTGAAGTGTTCCTGAGCCCATGTGGTGATGTCCTTTAGAGATAGATGTCAGTTTTTGATACAGTGCCGTCTGAGGGATCGAAGGTCATGGTCTTTCAATGTTGGTTTCCGGCTTACGTGGAGTGATTTCTCCAGATTCTCTGAACCTTTTGATGATATTATGGACCGTAGATGTTGAAATTCTTAAATTTCTTGTAATTTCACTTTGAGAAACGTTGTTCTTAAACTGTTTGACTATTTGCTCACGCAGTTGTGGACAAAGGGGTGTACCTCGCCCCATCCTTTCTTGTGAGACTGAGGATTTTTTGGAACATTGTTTTTATACCCAATCATGGCACCTACATGTTCCCAATTAGCCTGCACACCTGTGTGATGTTCCAAATAAGTATTTGATGATCATTCCTCAACTTTATCAGTATTTATTGCCACCTTTCCCAACTTCTTTGTCACGTGTTGCTGGCATCAATTTCTAAAGTTATTGATTATTTGCAAAATAATAGTTTTTTATGTTTGAACATCAAATATGTTGTCTTTGTAGCATATTCAACTGAATATGGGTTGAAAATCATTTTCAAATCATTGTATTTCGTTAATCAATCATTAAATCATCATCTCCTTAGAGCTTTATAACAGGTGGAAGCATGTACACAGCTGCATTGACTCTGGACTTGATGAAACACAGTGGACCAAAACCAGCAGCTGACTTGGCTCCCCAAACCATTGCTGAATGAGGGAACTTCCGTTGTCTAGAGTTCAGGAGTGGCTTGACCATGGGAGTACGGCTATTGAAGCTGTATCTGTTGAAAAGCTCTATGGAGATGATGATTTCATTTTCCAGCATGATCTGGCACCTGCTCACAGTGCCAAAACCAGCAGTAACTGGTGTACTGACCATGGCATTACTGTCCTCCATTGGCCTGCCAACTCCCCTGACCTGAACCTCATAGAGAATTTGTGGGTTATTGTGAAGAAGAAGCTGAAAAACACTAGGCCCATTAATACAAATGAGCTAAAGGCCGCTATTGAAGGATCCTGGGCATCCATAAGACCTCAGCAATGCCACAGGCCGATTGCTTCCATGCCACGCCGTATTGATGCAGTAATCTGTGCAAAAGGATTCCCAACCAAGTACTGAGTGCATTAATTGACATTTTCAAATGTTTGATTTTGTTTTGATGTTATAAATCTTTTTTTTTAACTTGGTCTGAGGAAATATTAAATTTTTTTGAGATAGGATTTTTGAGTTTTCTTAAGCTGTAAGCCATAATCAGCAATATTAAAATAATGAAAGGCTTCCAATATTTCAGTTGATGTGTAGTGAATCTAGAATGTATGACATTTTCATGTTTTTAGTTGCATTACAGAAAATAAAAGACTTTATCACAATATTCAAATTTTCTGAGACAGTCCTGTACATATATAAGCATGCATGTACATATGACATCCCATGGACAAAGATAAGACCTTCTGGAAGAAAGTTCTGTGGTTGCATTACACAAAAATTGAGCTGTTTGGCCACAATACCAGCAATATGTTTGGAGGAGTAAAGGTGTGGCCTTTAATCCTTGGGCAGGACACTTCACCCTTGCCCCCAGTGCCGCTCACACTGGTGAATGAATGATGAATTAATGATGGGCGGTGGTCGGAGGGGCCGTAAGCGCAAACTGGCAGCCACGCTTCCGTCAGTCTACCCCAGGGCAGCTGTGGCTACTGATGTAGCTTACCACCACCAGGTGTGAATGAATGATGCGTTCCCACTTCTCTGTGAGCGCTTTGAGTATCTAACAATAGAAAAGCGCGATATAAATCTAATCCATTATTATTATTATTATTATTTATCCCAGGAACACCTCACCTACCGTCAAGCATGGTGGTTGTAGTATTCTGCTCTGGGCCTGTTTTACTGCCAATGGAACTGGTGCTTTACAGAGAGTAAATGAGACAATGAAAAATGATGATTACCTCCAAATTCTTCAGGACAACCTAAAATCATCAGCCTGGAGGTTGGGTCTCGGGCGCAGTTGGGTGTTCCAACAGGACAATGACATCAAACACACGCCAAAAATTGTAAAGGAATGGCTAAATCTCAAAGTCCTGACTTAAACGTGTGGACACAGCCTTTGCTCAATACTTTGCTAATGCACCTTCGGCAGTACTTACAGCCTCAAGTCTTTTTTAATACAAGCATGGCATGCCTATCTTTGGGCAGTTTTCGGCCATTTTGATTTAAAAATCAATTCTAGAGCATCGGGCATCGGCAGTATGGATATTTCAGGATCGTCCTTTTTTGCACTTTTGACTAAAAAGTGAGGCATGCCAGGCACATCTTCATGTGAAATATTCATATACTGTGTGTATACATGAGCTACATTGTTACTCCAAACTCACGTTAATTTTATATTCCTCGCCCCCATGGCAGCAAATAAACATTTCTTACAAGTACATCACATTGTTGCTGCAACTGCTTAAGTAAAATGGAGTAAAAACTCAGCAGAAAGAAAAAAACGGTAGGCAGGGAGTCCAAAGTTACATTTTTATATTTGTTATTTTTGTCACATCGTCAAAACATGCCACGACACATTTTCTTAAGTCAATCACGCACTTCCGCCTACAAAATAACAGCGCTATTTAAAAAAAATGAAATTGTCTTACATTACGATCAATCTTTGTCAAAGGTATTTTGTAATATAATCTGTGATATTTCTACCTAAAGATGCTACTAAGTACATCAGAGGCACATTTTTTGGCAGACTGAAATAAAGTGTGCATTCTTTCGCAACATGTTTTGGTTGATAGTCCTCAATTACACAATGTTTACCCGGCTGAATATCACATATTATGAATAAATACAGAGGGTTAAGACATTGCCATGTAGATATGTGTATGTCATTAATTTGTACAACATGCAATGTACAGAATCAAAATAATTTATATAAATCCCATATTACATGACCAACATCTTTGAAAATCAAAGCATGATGGTAACAATCCACATTCTGTGTTATTAATTTGTGAAAATGGTATCTAAAGATGTTGTAGCTTCTCCTCTGAATGAGAGTGCTCCTACAGCAGGAGTACAAATTCTGTACTCCTACTCGGGTTGTACTGCACTGATAAAGTGCCACAATAATAATGACATAAAAACGGTATTATAATACTTCTTAATAATATAAAAATTGATACCTATCTGGGGTTAGTTGCATGAATTTTGAGTTAACTATGAACAAAATGCGATTAATCTCCATTAGATATTTGAATCGTTTGCCAGCCCGACTTCAAACATGATGTGTTTGATGAATGAAAAAAAAAAATTGTAAAGCACTCCATCCAAAATGACTAGGAAAGCTTGCTAATTATGTGCTTGAAAAGTGAGTAGAATCCCTGCACTACACGCACGTTCAGCCCCAGGCAAGTGTCCAAATCCCCAAACACAATTCCTGCATCCCACTGTTGTAATACTGTAACAAAAAAATAATCTATAATGTTATGCACGCTGCTGCAAACAAACCCTAGATGGCACCGAAAACCAAGTAGATTATTCTCACCCGCCCCCAGTGTGTGTGTGTGTGTGTGCGTGCATGTGTGTGTGTGTGTTTGTATGTGTGTGTGCTCGCACGCTCTTGCAGATTCAATTATTCATCATTTCCAGTGCAAATATGGTTTAGACTTTCAACGTTGTCTTTCTCCTTCGCCTGCGTGTTGTTTGTTATGCCACTACTAGCAATGTTTGGGTGGATGAGAAGGCCGGCTGGCAATATGTCACTGCGTGGGCGGGGTAATTACCTCCTGATACAAAAGCACAAGGATGCTGTGGCGGTATAGACGTTAAGTCTCGGCAGTGTTAGTCGGGGTGTGCAGACTGGATTGTCTTACCTGCAAGTGACATGAATCTCAAAGATTGCATCCTGGCTGCCTGGAATACATGTATATCAATATATTCATGGTGTTACATCTACATGTATATCAACACATACATGGTGTTAGATCTACATGTATATCAATATATTCATGGTGTTACATCTACATGTATATCAATTAATTCATGGTGTTGCATATACATGTATATCAATTAATTCATGGTGTTGCATATACATGTATATCGATATATTCATGGTGTACATCTACATGTATATCAATATATTCATGGTGTTACATCTACATGTATATCAATATAGTCATGGTGTTACATCTACATGTATATCAATATATTCATGGTGTTACATCTACATGTATATCAATATATTCATGGTGTTAGATCTACATGTATATCAATATATTCATGGTGTTACATCTACATGTATATCAACATATACATGGTGTTAGATCTACATGTATATCAATATATTCATGGTGTTACATATACAAGTATATCAATATAGTCATGGTGTTGCATCTACATGTATATCAATTAATTCATGGTGTTGCATATACATGTATATCAATTAATTCATGGTGTTGCATATACATGTATATCAATATATTCATGGTGTTACATCTACATGTATATCGATATATTCATGGTGTACATCTACATGTATATCAATATATTCATGGTGTTACATCTACATGTATATCAATATAGTCATGGTGTTACATCTACATGTATATCAATATATTCATGGTGTTACATCTACATGTATATCAATATATTCATGGTTTTACATCTACATGTATATCAATTAATTCATGGCGTACATCTACATGTATATCAAATATATTCATGGTGTTACATCTACATGTATATCAATTCATTCATGGTGTTACATCTACATGTATATCAATTAATTCATGGTGTTGCATATACATGTATATCAATTAATTCATGGTGTTGCATATACATGTATATCAATATATTCATGGTGTTACATCTACATGTATATCGATATATTCATGGTGTACATCTACATGTATATCAATATATTCATGGTGTTACATCTACATGTATATCAAATATATTCATGGTGTTACATCTACATGTATATCAATTAATTCATGGTGTTACATCTACATGTATATCAATTAATTCATGGTGTTGCATATACATGTATATCAATTAATTCATGGTGTTGCATATACATGTATATCAATTAATTCATGGCCAGTTCCAACTAAAACAACGCTTAAAACTAGAAGAGACAGGGTATTCTCTGTTGTTGGCCCTAAACTGTGGAATGTTCTGGCCCCTCATGGTAGAGTGTTGAATGTTTTAAGTCTTGTCTTAAAACACACTTTTATTTTCTAGCTTTTAAATCAACATCTTGTGGTCGTCTTTCTTTTATTGTTATTCTATTATATTGATTTGTTTTATTGGATTTTATTGATGTCTTTTATTATTTTATTTGATTATTTGTTTTTATTATTTTATTATGTTATTTGTTTTTATTGTTTTATTATATTGATTTGTTTTTATTCTATTATATTAATTTGTTTTTATTGTTTTATGATATTGATTTATTTTTATTGATTTATTCTATTATTTTTTTGTTGTTTTATTATATTGATTTGTTTTTATTGTTTTATTCTATTATTTGTTTTTATTGTTTTATTCTATTATTTTTTTATATAGTTTTATTCTGTTATATTCGTTTTGTTTTTATGATTTAATTCTATTTTACTGATGTATTTTATAATACCTGACAGACTGGTGTCCAAACTGTCAGACCTGGGTCTTTCGAACTCCATCTGCATGTAGATCAAGGACTTCTTATCCAACCGCAACCACAGGGTGCAGTTGGGCCGCCACATGTGATCGAGCCTGTACCCCAGCACCGGCTCTCCACAAGGCTGCGTGCTGAGCCCTCTACTCTACTCCCTCTACACATACGACTGCACACCTGCCCACTCAAGCAACTCCGTCATCAAATTTGCGGATGACACCACTGTAGTGTGGCTCATCTCGGGGGGAGACAAGACGGCATATCGGGATGAGGTGGAGAAGCTGTCGGATTGGTGCACAGTCAACAACCTGGCCCTTAACACCTCCAAGACCAGGGAGCTGGTCAAAGACTTCAGGAGGAATTAAACGGACATCCTGCCCCTGGTCATCAGCGGTGACTGCGTGGAGAGGGTCTCCCACTTCCGCTTCCTGAGAGTCCACCTGGCCGACGACCTATCCTGGAGCACCAACACCACGGTTTCCATCAAGAAGGCTGTCTCAGGAAAGCACAGAGCATCCTGAAAGACCCATTCTACCCCAGGCACTGCCACCTAGAACTGCTACCCTCGGGCAGACGCTATAGGGTCCTAAAAGCGGGCACAAATAGACTAAAAAACAGTTTTTACCCAAGAGCCATAGTAGTATTAAACAGGCACTAAGTGAGCACAATGTGTCCATCATGTCCTCATGTGTCATGTCTTTTAATTTTTTTCGGACTATAATGTGCAATAGTTTTGTATGTATATATGTATGCATAAGTATGGATATATGCATGTGTGTGGATATCTATACATATTGTGATGTCTCACTCAAGCACCGCCTGACAGGTAAGCACCTCACAGGGGAGGAGCCAGGTCATGGAGGCAGAGTGGAACACAGTAGACAACGCCCCAACCTTGGCCGCATCATCAAGGGGCGGTACATTCCCCTGTACCTCCTCAATCAACCTGAAGTGCCACAAGCTGTACGACCAGGTGGGGCTCAGCTACAAACAGTTCTTAACTCTGCCTAATTCAGGTCTGGCTCTCCTCTGTGTCAAAGCAGGTGCACCAGGCGGTAAGTGAGACATCCACTATTTCCCCATTAATGAGGCGCTGGTACCAGCAGGAGTGGTACCAAACCTGCCTGTTCCACTACTTATTGGGTCTACTCTTTGGCCGTTACTGGACCCCGAGCTACATCCCAAGTGCCATTCTACAGCAGCGGCGCTGCCACCACAATGGAAAAAAAAGTACGAGACCGCTTGTGGCCTACCCCGCGTTTAGGCCCTCGTCAGAGGCCCCACTGAGTGATAGCTCAGCTGATGGGGAGCAACGGGAGAGCAGAAAAGAGTAGGCAGAAGAGGAAGGGGACCCCTTTGTGGAGTTCCCTGTGCCAGAAGAAAGCAGTAACCCTAAAAGGGGCGAGTTTGCCACGGCCCAGTGGAATGACCAGAACCTCAGCTGGGCCCGCCAACAAGTTGTGGAAATTGACCGACAGAAATGTGAAGGGCTGAGTGCACTTAATTCACCATATTTTTTAATTAAAAATGGCTTTTTCTATAGAGCAAATGCTGGTGCCTAAGTTTCATATCTCCCGAGTGCTTTATCTTGCTTATACTCAGCTGTGAGCTCACCTTCGTGTACAAAAGACATTTGACCGCGTAATAACCCGCTTCTATTGCCCCGGTGTGAAACGAGCCATAGAAGACTTCTGCAAGGGCTGTCCCGACTGCCAAAAGACTGCACTTAGACCCACATATCGAAACCCCTTGGTACCGTTCCCCATCATCGGTACCCCTTTCTCACGTCTGGCAATGGACATCGTTGGACCACTCCCGGAGTGAGCCAGAGGACATCGCTACATACTGGTAATAGTAGACTATGCCACCCGATATCCTGAGGCTGTACCATTATGCACAGCCTCAGCCAAAGCAATAGCACACAAACTGTTTATGATGTTAAGCCGAGTGGGGATCGCAAATGAGATTTTAACAGACCAGGGCAAATGTTTTATGTCACAAGTGCTAACCATGCTTTACAAATGGCTGAAAGTAAAACACATACAAACCTCTGTATATCACCCTCAGACAGATGGCCCGGTGGAACGTTTCAACTGCACGCTGGAAAAGATACTAAAATAAGTAGCCGACAAAGACAGGAAAGACTGGGATCACCTCATTCCATATGTCCTCTTTAGCATCAGAGAGGTGCCCCAGGCGTCCACTGGCTTCTCCCCCTTTGAGCTGGTTTATTGACGACGTCCCCGAGGCATGCTGGACATTGCGAAAGAGACCTGGGAGAAACAACCCTCGCCACACCGCAGTGTGATCGACCATGTCGCCCAACTACAACCCCGGGCTGGAAAAATCTGGCCAATGGTAAGGGAACATATGGAAAAAGCCCAAAGAGAAAAAGCAAGAACATATAACAGAGGTGCCACACTCCGAGAGTTCCTGGTTGGGGAAAAAGTGCTGGTATTGGTTCCGTCCAGCGAATGCAAGTTCTTGGCCAGATGGCAGGGGCGTTACGAGGTAATTGAGAGAATCGGGGCCGTCAATTACAAGGTAAAACCGCCAGGCCGGCGGAAAGACCACCAAATTTACCATGTAAATATTCAGAAAAAATGGCATGCGGCAGAGCCGTTACCATCTGCTACGTTTTTAACTGCACACTCTCCCCAGACCACTCTCCCGGTACCTAGAGGAGAGGACCTCTCCCCGTCACACAAGCAGGAGGTAAAGGAACTTCTGGGATGGAACCAGGACTGCCTCTAGGAACTGCCAGGAAGGACCCAGGGGATCAAACATGACATTGAGACCCAACCCGAAAAAGTGATAAGACAAAGGCCCTACCGAATCCCAAAAGCCAGGCGGGCGGCTATAAAAGAAGAGGTCAAGAAAATGTTTGAACTTGGAGTGATAGAGGAATCTCATAGTCCATGGTCCAGCCCAGTTGCTATTGTGCCAAAACCAGACGGGTGCCTGAGATTTTGTAATGACTTTTGACAATTAAATGAGATATCACTGTGTGATGCTTATCCTATGCCCAGAGTAGATGAGCTGATAGAGCGGCTCGGCCCCGTTCGGTTCGTCAGCACCCTGGACCTAACAAAGGGCTACTGGCAGGTGCCATTGACGGAAAGGGCGAAACCCAAAACGGCTTTCTCCACACTAGAGGGGCTATTCCAATACACCGTCTTGCCGTTTGGGATCCACGGGGCCCCGGGAATATTCCAGAGGATGACGGACCGAGTTCTACGGCCCCACCAGGAATACGCAGCCGCCTACCTAGACGATATTGTGATTCACAGCACTAGCTGGTCTCTTCATCTCCAGCATCTCGATGCGGTTCTAGGAGCCCTTAGACGTGCCGGACTGACCGTCAACGCTAAGAAGTGCCGAGTAGGTCTGACTGAGACTGATTATCTTGGCTACACAATCGGAAGAGGCTGCGTGAAACCCCAGGGCTGCAAAGTGGAGCGCATCAGGGAATGGCCCTGCCCCTTGACAAAAAGCAAGTAAAATAATTTATTGGCCTGGTATCATATTATCAAAAATGTATTAAAAAATTCTCTACGATTGCAACACAGATTTATAAACTGACAAGGAACAAACTGCCCCATCATGTTACCTGGACGGCTGAGGCCGAGACTGCCTTCCAGATGTTGAAGAAAGCCCTGTGTGAAGAACCGGTGTTGAAAGCCCCTGACTTCAACCAGCCGTTCATCCTCCACACTGACGCCTCAGGAATGGGCATTGGAGCCCGTACTCGCCCAGCTCATGGACGGAGAAGAGCACCCAGTGACATTCATTGGTAGGGAGCTCCAGAGCCATGAGCAAAACTATTCCACAGTGGAAAAAGAGTGTTTGGCAGTCAAATGGGCCATACACCACCTCCGCTGCTACCTATGGGGTAGGACCTTCACATTGGTAACAGACCACACCCCCTTGAAGTGGATGTACACGAATAAGGATCGAAACGATCGTGTCACACGCTGGTTCCTGGAACTACAGAATTACCAATTCACCGTGGAATATCAGCCTGGCAAAGCAATTCCGCATGCAGACGCCATGTCCCGGCTCTATGAAGAGGACAAAGAAGCTCCCGGACCGACCGGCGAGCTTAGGGGGGGGATATGTGGTGTCTCACTCAAGCACCACCTGACAGGTAAGCACCTCACAGAGGAGGAGCCAGGGCATGGAGGCAGAGTGGAACACAGAAGACAACGCCCCAACCTTGGCCGCATCATCGAGGGGCGGTACATTCCCCTGTACCTCCTCAATCAGCCTGAAGTGTGCTGTGTGCAGGATTGAGAGCCCCGGATGGGAGATATTTATGTTTGTTAATGGACACTTTAAGTTGATTATTCCACACCCTGCCCTTCCTACAAAGACTTGTGCAATAAATGCCCTTTCCGGCTTTTTGCAAACACCCTCCTGTGTCGCGGTGAGAATCTGAGTACCACAATATATACAGATACATATCTTCTTTTCTATATTTTTTACTATTTATATTACCAAATTTTGTATGCACCTTAGGGGACCTGCTCCAATTTTGTTGTTCTTTGAAACTGTTCACTGCAATAATGACAATAACTCTATTCTATTCTATTCATTTAAGATGAATTTGAAAGCACTCCGCCCGTGGTGGGATGCTTTGTTGAACTCATGACGTCTCGCACGCCATATTGAAGAGTCTGGCTATTTGCCTAATCCTAAATGATTGGGCAAAAGCCCTTCACGTAACTGCAAGGCCCCATGTTTGCAACCAAATTTGAAACAGAGTTGGCCATACTCTGTCCATACACAGTGCTTGAATTGGATGACCCAGGTAGCCTAACATGGCACCGTTGGATTTCATGTGAATCGATCCACAGTAAGACCGCATTCGCTACCGATCCCTAGAATTGACGTTTGAAAATTCAAATTTTGGGGAGGGTTGGAATGTAAGACCCAGTTTTCATCAGTGCCTAAACCCTATTCAAGCATGACAAAGGTTCAAAGTCCATAGTTTGTTTGTATCCGTCCCTCAAACTTTGGTTTAACTCTGACTTTGTCCACTGGTTCATTGATATATGGGAATTCTGTTTTTTTTTCCTGTTCAAGCCTTGGATGGACTTTACAGTTAAGCATTTAAAAAAAGGAGAACTCCATCTTTCTTTCATGGAGTTCATTTGTTGTTTTCTGCAAGGTCAGCAAATAGAAGCATCTCCCAGTGAAAAATTGTTAAAGAATGTTCAGCTTTAAAAGGTTTAATAGTAGCAGTTTCAGTTTCAGTGCGGTCTCATCAGTCCCTCAAAGCAGTTTTAAATCACTAATGACTCTAAATAGATAAGCAAAGGAGAGGAAAGAACGACAGGCAGGACGTTTAATATATCAAGGCGACGCTTTGGGGGAACTTTGCCGCTGTTCACGTTGCTGCGTTTGATCGCACGGCGACGAGCGATCAAGAATCGGGCGTGATGCAACCATTGTGCAACCTCCGCCGGAACGACACGCAGAGGTGTAAAAATGTCACGCTGCCTGCCCTCCGCTCTGTTATCTGCGGAATGGCCTCTGCTCTCCGCCAGCCTTTTGTGCCGTCTGTGTGCGCCGGTGACTGATGGCCCCCTTTGGATGGAGCCCCTGTTTGCTGTCATCAGATTAGTTCCACCTCCTTGCATACCCTCCAGTGTCACTCCCAAAAGGCCCAAAAAGCACAGCATGTACTGACCCGCCATCAGAATGTCATCATCTGCTATCATGGATGGAGACGCGGGGAAGGGAGTGGAATACTTGCTCGTTGCTGGGATGTAAGTGTCTTATTAGTCATGGATGACATCGCTTCAGTTCCATTTGAGGGTTTAGTCGGATGTGTTGATTATTTGCGCCCTACAATGCTTCCGCGACTGCGCCGTATGTCACAATCTTCAGACATTCTTCTTAAAACTTGTTTTCTACTATAGAATGTGATTAAATATTCTTTTTTTTTTTTTCTTTCTCCAATGAGTCTCATACACACTAGGTGTGGTGAAAATTGTCCTCTGCATTTGACCCATCCCCTTGTCCACCCCTTGGGAGTTGAGGGGAGTTGAGGGGAGTAGTGAGCAGCAGCGGTGGCCGCCCCCAGGAATATTTTTTGGTGATTTAACTCCCAATTCCAACCCTTGATGCTGAGCGCCAAGCACGAAGATAATGGGTCCCGTTTTTATAGTCTTTGGTATGACTCGGCCGGGGTTTGAACTCAGAACTTACCGATCTCAGGGCGGACACTCAAATATGATACCAATTGCCTGGACAAAAAATCCACATCTTAGCTCTGAGATATAGGAAACAAAGCTAATTAGTATAATATTTAAGGCTGAAAGGTCTTAAAAATTTTCAGTTTCCCCCATATGATGATGTGCCGATTGATACTGAAACATCAATACCAGATATTTATGCTGTAATATCGACCCTCACATCATAAAATTGATACTCTTGATTGAGACTGGGAATCTTTGGGCAACACAGGATTTGATTCTGTTCTTGGGGGTAACGATTCTATTCAGAATCGATTCTAAGCGAAGTGAAGTGAATTATATTTATATAGTGCTTTTTCTCTAGTGACTCAAAGCGCGTTAAACACATTTTTGTGGGTGGCACCGTGAGCAGGTGGGTTAATTGTCTTGCCCAAGGACACAACGGCAGTGACTAGAATGGCGGAAGTGGGGATCGAAGCTGGAACCCTCAAGTTGCTGGCAAGGCCACTCTACCAACCGAGCTATATCGCCTGATTCTAAATGATTTTTGATTCCAAATAAGTACCTTTTTCAAATAATACCTGTGCCAGTTGTATGATTAACTACATTCCTATATAAAATAGATAAACAGCTCTGATAAATTTCAATAGTAGTTGAAAGAAAACTGGGTTTTTTTCATAAAATCTACCAAAACATTTAATACAGTCAAATACAAATTAGACAACAATAGAAGTATCCAAAACTTTTTGTTTCTAATGTAAATCTGTACAGCAGATATGATTATCTACCTCAACAATATGATTTGCCTGGCTAAACGGGACGGATTTTTTTTTTTTTTGAATATTTTTTTTTAAATCGATTTTTTAATAAATTTTTTTAGCAATCAAGAATTGTTATAAATAACAGTCACAATTCATTCAAAAATCTTCTTTTTTTTTCTTTTGACACTCCTACTTTTAAAATGTTTTTTTGAGATGATGTACAAACCCCGTTTCCATATGAGTTGGGAAATTGTGTTAGATGTAAATACAAACGGAATACAATGATTTGCAAATCCTTTTCAACCCATATTCAGTTGAATGCACTACAAAGACAAGATATTTGATGTTCAAACTCATAAACTTTGTTTTTTTTTTAATAATAATAATTAACTGTGTCTTTTAACAACACTAAATAAACGTTTGGGAACTGAGGAAACTAATTGTTGAAGCTTTGAAAGTGGAATTCTTTCTCATTCTTGTTTTATGTAGAGCTTCAGTCGTTCAACAGTCCGGGGTCTCCGTTGTCGTATTTTACGCTTCATAATGCGCCACACATTTTCGATGGGAGACAGGTCTGGACTGCAGGCGGGCCAGGAAACTACCCGCACTCTTTTACTACAAAACCACGCTGTCGTAACACGTGGCTTGGCATTGTCTAGCTGAAATAAGCAGGGGCGTCCATAATAACGTTGCTTGGATGACAACATATGTTGCGCCAAAACCTGTATGGACCATTCAGCATTAATGGTGCCTTCACAGATGTGTAAGTTACCCATGCCTTGGGCACTAATTCAGCCCCATACCATCACAGATGCTGGCTTTTGAACTTTGCACCTATAACAATCCGGATGGTTATTTTCCTCTTTGTTCCAGAGGACACCACGTCCACAGTTTCCAAATATACTTTGAAATGTGGACTCGTCAGACCACAGAACACAGAACACTTTTCCACTTTGCATCAGTCCATCTTAGATGAGCTTGGGCCCAGCGAAACCAGCGGCGTTCCTTGGTGTTGTTGATAAATGGGGTTTGCTTTGCATAGCAGGGTTTTAACTTGCACTTACAGATGTAGCAACCAACTGTAGTTACTGACAGTGGTTTTATGAAGTGTTCCTGAGCCCATGTGGCGATATCCTTTACACACTGATGTCGGTTTTTGATGCAGTACCGCCTAAGGGATCAAAGGTCCGTTACCATGAATTGATTAACGTGGACCCCCACTTAAACAACTTGAAAAACTTATTTGGGTGTTACCATTTAGTGGTCAATTGTACGGAATATGTACTGAACTGTGCAATCTACTAATAAAATAATCAATCAATCAATCAATTATCATCGCTTACGTGCAGTGATTTCTCCAGATTCTCTGAACCATTTGATGATTTTACAGACCGTAAATGGTAAAATCCCTAAATTCCTTGCAATAGCTTGTTGAGAAATGTTGTTCTTAAACTGTTCAATAATTTACTTACAAAGTGGTGACCCTCACCCCATCTTTGTTTGTGAATTACTCAGCATTTCATGGAAGCTGCTTTTATAGCCAATCATGGCACCCACCTGTTCCCAATTAGCCTGCACACCTGCGGGATGTTCCATATAAGTGTTTGATGAGCATTCCTCAACTTTATCAGTATTTATTGCCACATTTCCCAACTTATTTGTCCCGTGTTGCTGGCATCAAATTATAAAGTTAATGATTATTTGCAAAAAAAATAAAAAAAAATGTTTATCAGTTTGAACATCAAATATGTTGTCTTTCTAGCATACTCTACTAAATATGGGTTGAAAATGATTTGCAAATCATTGTATTCAGTTTATATTTACATCTAACACAATTTCCCAACTCATATGGAATCTGGGTTTGTATATCCTTAACAGGAACACAGTGTTAAAAAAAATAACTACCAGTAAACTTGCGAAGGGGCGTTGTGTCAATAGGGCGGCATGGCGTATGGTAGAGCAGAAACCTGAGGGTTGCAGGTTCGCTCCCCGCATCTTACCATCCAAATCGCTGCCATTGTGTCCTTGGGCAGGACACCTAACCCTTGCCCCCTGTGCTGCTCACACTGGTTAATGAATGATGGGTGGTGGTCAGAGGGGTCGTAGGCGTAAACTACCTCAGGACAGCTGTGGCTATGAATGCAGCTTACCACCACTAGGTGTGAATGAATGATGGCTTCTCACTTCTCTGTGAAGCGCTTTGAGTGTTCAGAAAAGCGCTACATAAATGTAATCAATTAATGTTGGATGCTTTTGTCGAGTGTTACTTACATGCTCAGTATTTTCATGTTAACATGTTCATGTAACTGAATTGTGGATTAATAGTATTTCTTAATAATGAATTAATTTGAATAATTTTATTATTTTACTCATTTCTATTTTTTATGGTTCAAAACACCATTTTCGTGTACTTTATATGAATTTGTCCTGTTTTTACTGTTTTATTAGCTTGGCAATATTCTTGTTCACGCCACTACCTCAAAATACTTCAGAGTTTGAAATAAATAACTGAGTCTTGTAAAATGTATGCTATGAGATGTTATTATTTGAAATACACAACTTTTTAAATTTTAGCAGATATATTGGGTATATTTGAAGGAAGTATCAATACGGTCTCGCAGATACCAGGCTGAATTTTACTCGGTATTGGATCGGAAAGAATTGTTTTGGAGATTACTATTCTCTAACTACACCCCCCCCCCCGCCCCCTCCCCACCACCACACACACACACACACACACACACACACACACACACCAACTATAAATAGTTTAAATTGTTTATAAAATTGTTAGAAGTACTCTGTATAACATTGTATCCTTTGTTACATTAAAGAAAACAAAAATATATACAAATCAACTTACAAAAATCTATAACTTCATCAACATTGTTTTTTCAAAACCCTTATTTTAACTAAAAAAAATGTTGACCGACTTGAAACAATTTGATACTTAAATCAAATTATATAATTTAATAGGATGTAAAAATATCATAATCTCATGGTACGATTGTTGTTGTACTGTTGACCCCCCGCCCAAAAAAATAAAAAAATAAAAATAAGACTTGGTAGAAATGATACAGTGTGAAGAATGAAGTGGCAGGACTTACTGTAATTGAACAAAAACATAAAGCTCAAATATTAAATGGATAATTAATTTTGAATTGGGAAAATGTCCCTAAAAACTGGGAATTTTATGAAATCCGGGAATTATTTATTTTTTATGATTGTTGAAAGGGAGTACACAATTCCTGAAAAGGCTGAATATTTCGAAGTTGCAACAGTTTGAATCGGATGTAAATGTGGAATTGTGGAACTTTGAAAAATGTCTCATTCTTTTCAATCGAATTTTTATGAAAATTCGGGAATTCCAGGAAAATAAGTATTTTTATTTTTTTTTAAATTGTAAACAAGTATGAATATTCTGAATGAGTTGAAATTGTCGGTGTTGGAATTTTTCAAAATGTTCGAGAGATGTTGAAGTAGTAATATTTTTAATTCAGAAATGGTATGGTAAAAAAATTTACTATTTCGTCCTGATTAAGAGGAATGATTTGACGGTGGAACAGTTGAAGTGGGTTGAAAAATGTGGAAGGAGTAGTTCATGGAGGAAATGGTGAATAAAAATGTTTGAAAACAACTGGAATTCTGGGAATTCCTGGAATTTTTTAAAACTTGGAACCATGATAGTGTGAATTTCCAGGATGAGTGGGATCATTTGAAGGTGGAATGGTTTGAATTGATTAAACATGGGGAAATGGTGGAAGTTTGAAAAATGGCCAATTCATTTTAATCAGGAAAAAAATATTCCCGGAAAACCTGGAATTCTGGGAATTTTTGGAATTTTGACAAGGGAAAACCTGCGATATGGTTTGAATAGGATGAAAAATCTGAAGAAGAAGAAGAAATAGATGAATATTGATGTAGAAAACCATATGTGTGAAAGTTTTGGAGCATTCACTCAATGATGTCAACAATTCACATAGTGATGTTTAGCCTCGCAGGTTTCAAATATTTTTTTAAGGCGATGGTTTACCAAGTAGCTTCTCATATTACTTATATTCCACATGGCGTGCAGTGTCCGGCTGTGTGTCTGCTTGGAAACACTAGAGACGAAGTCTGTGATTTGCAGTAAACTGACTTTATTACCTCCACCAAATAGGTGGTTTTCGCCAGGGTTTTAATTGTTAGCAACAAAGTTATGGAAAGATTTTTATGAATTTTTCAGGCAAAGTTCGAAAAACAATTCCTCTTATCTACTACGACCACACTTCTCCCGCATGCTTTCTGTATTATCGGACTACACATAAAGAAAAGATGTTTGCATGTTCAATAGCTGAAAAACCAGGGGCTTGCTTGCCCCCCACCATGGCACCTATTTTCAGTATTATTCATTAAGTTCAAATCACATGCCTGTTTTATTTGCTAATACAATTGTTGTTGCATCGCCAACCAAAACCTCCTTAAGGTGTTTAGCACACTCGAAAACGTACATATATTGCAATGAATGTGTTCATTATGACCGAACGGATGGAAACAATGAAAGACCATAAACAGTACGGTAAAACGCACAAGTCTCAGCCATTTTGGTTAGCAATTAAACCAGTTCCATTTTTTATCTTGGATTTTTTGTGTAATGTTCTCCTCCGGAATGTGTTTATTTTTTATTATAATGTCAATAAAAACAAGCTGCAGGCCCCAAAAGTACCCCGGGCCACACTTCGGACACCCTTGCTCTTCAGTCAAGACTGAGAATTAATTTTAGCAATCAACTTAGTTTTATTTGTAAGTTTATGGTAAGTGTGCTCACATTTTACTCAAATTGCTGCCGGCATGTTTAATTACAGTTTTATCAGTTTGAGCATAATTATCATTGAATACTGTTTATCATTTGCCCTGGTTATAGAGTTCCACACATTGAAACAATTTGTTGATGTTTTTTGACTAAAGTAGAGCAACTCTATTTGTATTAACTTCAGGCTAGAGACTGAAAGGTGTCTGTTTCAAGTCCCTTGTTTACTGAAGACTGACTGTAGGGCCCTCAAGCAAGACACTGATGCCCAAGTTGGCATCACTGTGTGGCACACTTCCACAACTCTGACATCTCTCCTCAGAGAAGAACTTGACTTTCTCCCCTGCCAGACATTTACAGGATTGCGGCATTTAATATTCATTGTGAGAAAGCCCCGAGATAAAAAACGGGTCAAAAGTCAGATGTCTTTTCTGATGCAGCCAACAAGTCAAGCTCACAAGTGCTGTAAAGGGTTTTCTAATAGGCGTGGGCGATACTAGGAATTTTGGTATCGGTCTGATACCGAGTTAACATGATTTATTAATCGCTAATAAATAATCTGTTATTTTCTGACTACCGTATTTCCTTAATTGCCGGCGGGTATATATTATCCGTATGCCTCGTTATACCGCCGGGTAAAACTTGTTTTGCAAAATAATTAGCGCATGCTTCGAATTAGCGCATGCTTAGAATCACTGCCGGGTAAAACTTGTTTTGCAAAATAATTAGCGCATGGTTATAATTAGCGCATGCTTAGAATTACTGCCGGGTAAAACTTATTTAGCAAAATAATTAGCGCATGCCTCGGTTTACAACCGGGTCAAACTCGTCACGTCACGAGTGTGTAACACAGGTGGGAAATAAGCCATATTTCCTCTCATGGCATCCCCTCATATTACCTGTGCCGTTTCCAAATTTAATCTTGCGAGTTTAACACAGGCCTATCGCGCTCTATATAATCCAGCGTTCCAAGATGGCTGCCAGGTGCGGTGGCTAGCCCTGGGGACATCTGAAGCCGGTATGTTTTAAAGTTGTCGTTTGCTTGCATATCGTAAAAACAACCGTCCAACATTTTTACAACTAATTGTAAACTTTTAGGTGCCGACCATCAGGGCCGAGTTGCGATTAGATGAGAGGGTGTGGCGATGTTAAGATACTAAGCCGAGTTGGTAAGTGAATTTGTTTGCTAATAGTAGCTACTAGCCGTACCCATGTATTTTCTCTGGGCGGTTATCATCGGGTTTTAATCCCGTTTCCTATAATGTTTCTGATCCGATTTAATTTATATTTATGCCGAGTCTTTATTTTGGGTACTTACATACGGTGACTGAGTGTTGTGGCGTTTTAAGGCCATCTGCATTTTTTATGCTGCATATTAACTGTTCTGAAGATTTGATATTTATGTAATTGTTCCTTTAGTTCTACAAATAGGAGATCATTTCCGTCAAGGGTTTAATTATTATTATTTATTTCTATTTCATATGTGTCGTTTGAAAAGGTAAAATGTGTTTCTTTTAGTTGTTTAACCGTTGCTATGGTTTCTGGTTGCTATGGTTACAGGCAGTTCCGTTTCCGCCGGCAAGTTAAACAAAGTGTTAAAAGAGCTGTGGCATTAACAAGCAACGTAGCGTTGGTAATACTACAAGGGAGATAGTTCACTACGGTTGCAGTTCAGAGAAATAACCACAATAAGCTTCCTATTTTTGTGTGTTATAAGTGACAGTTTATAAGTTGCACTTGTTAAAGTTTAGGACGTTTGGGCACTCATGTTAGCAGTAAATGGGACGGGTGTGCTTACCGCTAGTAAGCTAAACCCAGCTCAAACGTGTGTTTGTTTGCTGCACAGTGACTTCACGAACGTCAGGTTTAGTCACGTATTAGTTAAGTTTGTTAAAGAGACCCTCTCCCCTGTGACTGTTTACTATTTGGAGAGCGAGTGTGGAACATTATAAAGAGTTTAGTTGTGTGCTATCGTGGCTACATTGCTGTGAGGGAAGTGGACAAGGCGAGGTTGGAGTGTTAATTGCACGCGCTCACGGACTAGTCGACAGAGAGGTGACCCAGGAAGAGGCTGGTTCTACTCTCGCTCCAGACTGGACTCGTGAGGCAGCTAACGGAAGCACTGCCGAGCCCCCCGGCCCCCATTTCTCTTCCCTACAACGGGAGGTGTCCCCCCTCTCCAACGCCCCCTTTGTATCCAGCAGTTTCAACTCACCCAACCCAGCCATACGTGCACCACCGATTCATCAGGACCACAAAGAACAATCTTTCGGCCCAGCCAAGGGGCCCAGGTTGGACTGTGTGTGTGCGTGTCTGTGTGTGTGTGTGTGTGTGTGTGTGTGTGTGTGTGTGTGTGTGTGAGTGTGCGTGTGTGTGTGTGTGTGTGTGTGTGTGTGTGTGTGTGTGTGTGTGTTGTGTGATTGGTTTAGTGCGGGAGGTTCAATTGGGGAGGTAGCGTGTGAGTGGGGACAAGTGTATGAGTGTAATTAAAGTGTGTTTATTATTGTCTGGTTATTGTATGTTTATGTGGTGTATATAGTAAATTGTTCAACTATATAAGCCGTCTCCTCTCACTCTCTCTTAGACTAGATTTATTGGGTAAGTATTGAATAATTGGAGCATCCCCCCAAGGTAAAATACAGTCCTTTACAGGCTCCCGTACTTTAACGTTTTTTTAAATTAAATGTGCTTTTCATGATGGTATCCTTACATCACACTCAAATTTATAAGCGCAGGCCTAAATTTACCGCATGCCTTTGGTAAGCGCCGGAGTGAGAAGAGGTTTTAAATTAATTAGCGCTTGCTTACTTTTACCGCATGCCTTTGGTAAGCGCCGGAGTGAGAAGAGGTTTTAAATTAATTAGCGCTTGCTTACTTTTACAGCATGCCTTTGGTTAGCGCCAGAGTGAGAAGAGGTTTTGAATTAATTACCCCCCCCCCCCCGGCGCAAATTCAAGGAATTACGGTATTCGCCATTGTGGACGCAATTTTCAGTGCAATGCCATGTGGGGTTATTTTAGTCTTCAAGTAATTTATCGATTAATCGGATAATAATCAGCCTATTACTTAAAAATGAACATATTTTCTGCATGCCAGAACTTTTTTTTTTTTTTGGACTAAATCTACATAATCAACATTGGACTTGCACTTTTAATATGTGTGCATTGTTTTTGTTTTTATTTAACTCCACAGCCTAATGTCATCTACACACCACTGCCCTCATTTTCAGAAACTATGTTCGCTTGTTTAAAGTTCCAATTAATCAAAGAAACAAACCATAAATCAAAGCTTTTTTTCTAACCAAAGTCATGACTTATACATTGTCAAATAATTTTTTCAAAAGCTACGTTTTTCTTTTTGACAGTATCGTACATTTAATTTATAAATTTAATCGATTAATCAACACAATATGTCATATCTTTTTCTAAACTTATTAATTGATGAATCATTGCAGCCCTGATTAAAAGTTCCATCCATCCATCCATCATCTTCCGCCTATCCGAGGTCAGGTCGCGGGGGCAGCACCCTAAGCAGGGAAGCCCAGACTTCCCTCTCTCCAGCCACTTCGTCTAGCTCTTCCCGGGGGATCCCGAGGCGTTCCCAGGCCAGCCGGGAGACATAGTCTTCCCAACGTGTCCTGGGTCTTCCCCGTGGCCTCCTACCAGCTGGACGTGCCCTAAACACCTCCCTAGGGAGGCGTTCGGGTGGCATCCTGACCAGATGCCCGAACCACTTCATCTGGCTCCTCTCGATGTGGAGGAGCAGCGGCTTTACTTTGAGTTCCTCCCGGATGGTAGAGCTTTTCACCCTATCTCTAAGGGAGAGCCCCGCCACACGGCGGAGGAAACTCATTTCGGCCGCTTGTACCCGTGATCTTATCCTTTCGGTCATGACCCAAAGCTCATGACCATAGGTGAGGATGGGAACGTAGATCGACCGGTAAATTGAGAGCTTTGCCTTCCGGCTCAGCTCCTTCTTCACCACAACGGATCGATACAACGTCCACATTACTGAAGACGCCGCACCGATCCGCCTGTCGATCTCACGATCCACTCTTCCCCCACTCCTGAACAAGACTCCTAGGTACTTGAACTCCTCCACTTGGGGCAGGGTCTCCTCCCCAACCCGGAGATGGCACTCCACCCTTTTCCGGGCGAGAACCATGGACTCGGACTTGGAGGTGCTGATTCTCATTCCGGTCGCTTCACACTCGGCTGCGAACCGATCCAGTGAGAGCTGAAGATCCCGGTCAGATGAAGCCATCAGGACTACATCATCTGCAAAAAACAGAGACCTAATCCCGTGGCCACCAAACCGGATCGCCTCAACGCCTTGGCTGCGCCTAGAAATTCTGTCCATAAAAGTTATGAACAGAATCGGTGACAAAGGACAGCCTTGGCGTAGTCCAACCCTCACTGGAAACGTGTCCGACTTACTGCCAGCAATGCGGACCAAGCTCTGACACTGATCATACAGGGAGCGGACTGCCTCAATAAGACAGTCCGGTACCCCATACTCTCTGAGCACTCCCCACAGGACTTCCCGAGGGACACGGTCGAATGCCTTCTCCAAGTCCACAAAGCACATGTAGACTGGTTGGGCAAACTCCCATGCACCCTCAAGAACCCTGCCGAGAGTATAGAGCTGGTCCACAGTTCCACGACCAGGACGAAAACCACACTGTTCCTCCTGAATCCGAGGTTCGACTATCCGGCGAAGCCTCCTCTCCAGTACACCTGAATTAACCTTACCGGGAAGGCTGAGGAGTGTGATCCCACGATAGTTGGAACACACCCTCCGGTCCCCCTTCTTAAAGAGAGGGACCACCACCCCGGTCTGCCAATCCAGAGGTACCGCCCCCGATGTCCACGCAATGCTGCAGAGTCTTGTCAACCAAGACAGCCCCACAGCCTCCAGAGCCTTAAGGAACTCCGGGCGGGTCTCGTCCACCCCCGGGGCCTTTCCGCCGAGGAGCTTTTTAACTACCTCAGCGACCTCATCCCCAGAAATAGGAGAGTCCACCACAGATTCCCCAGGCACCGCTTCCTCAAAGGAAGACGTTTTGGTGGGATTGAGGAGGTCTTCGAAGTATTCCCTCCACCGATCCACAACATCCGCAGTCGAAGTCAGCAGAACACCATCCGCACCATACACGGTGTTGATAGTGCACTGCTTCCCCTTCCTGAGGCGGCGTATGGTGGTCCAGAATCGCTTTGAAGCCGTCCGGAAGTCGTTTTCCATGGCTTCTCCGAACTCTTCCCATGTCCGAGTTTTTGCCTCCGCGACCGCTAAAGCTGCACACCGCTTGTTCCGTCGGTACACGTCCACTGCCTCCGGAGTCCTATGAGCCAAAAGAACCCGATAGGACTCCTTCAGCTTGACGGCATCCCTCACTGCTGGTGTCCACCAACGGGTTCTGGGATTACCGCCACGACAGGCACAAACAACCTTGCGGCCACAGCTCCAATCAGCCGCCTCGACAATAGAGGTTCCGAACAAGGTCCACTCGGACTCAATGTCCCGCACCTCCCTCGTGACATGTTCAAAGTTCTCCCGGAGGTGTGAATTGAAACTCTCTCTGACAGGAAGCTCTGCCAGACGTTCCCAGCAGACCCTCGCAACGCGCTTGGGCCTGCCAGGTCTGTCCGGCATCCTACCCCACCATCGCAGCCAACTCACCACCAGGTGGTGATCGGTAGAAAGGTCCGTCCCACTCTTCACCCGAGTGTCCAGAACATGAGGCCGCAAATCCGATGACACAACTACAAAGTCGATCATGGAACTACGGCCTAGGGCGTCCTGGTGCCAAGTGCACATATGGACACCCTTATGTTTGAACATGGTGTTTGTTATGGACAATCCGTGACGAGCTCAAAAGTCCAATAACAAAACACCACTCGGGTTTAGATCCGGGCGACCATTCTTCCCAATCACGCCTCTCCAGGTTTCACTGTCGTTGCCAACATGAGCGTTGAAGTCCCCCAGTAGGACAAGGGAATCACCCGGGGGAGCACTTTCCAGTACTCCCTCGAGTGTACCCAAAAAGGGTGGGTATTCTGAACTGCTGTTTGGTGCTTAAGCACAAACAACAGTCAGGACCCGTCCCCCCACCCGAAGGTGAAGGGAAGCTACCCTCTCATCCACTGGGTTGAACTCAAACGTGCAGGCTTTGAGCCGGGGGGCAACGAGAATTGCCACCCCAGCCCGTCGCCTCTCACTGCGGGCAACGCCAGAGTGGAAGAGGGTCCAGTCCCTCTCGAGAGAACTGGTTCCAGAGCCCTTGCTGTGCGTCGAGGTGAGTCCGACTATATCCAGCCGGAACTTTTCTACCTCGCAGACTAGCTCAGGCTCCTTCCCCCCCAGTGAGGTGACGTTCCACGTCCCAAGAGCTAGCTTCTGTAGCCGAGGATCGGACCGACAAGTGCCCTGCCTTTGGCGGCCGCCCAGCTCACAATGCACCCGACCTCTATGGCCCCTCCTATGAGTGGTGAGCCCATTGGAGGGATGACCCACGTTGCCTCTTCGGGCTGTGCCTGGCCGGGCCCCATGGGGACAGGCCCGGCCACCAGGCGCTCGCCATCGTGCCCCAACTCCGGGCCTGGCTCCAGAGCGGGGCCCCGGTGACCCGCGTCCGGGCGAGGGAAATCTAGGTTCATTTTGTTGTAATTCCATAGAAGTCTTTGAGCTGCTCTTTGTCTGATCACTCACCTAGGACCTGTTTGTCTTGGGAGACCCTACCAGGGGGCATGAAAGCCCCCAGACAACATAGCTCCTAGGATCATTGGGACACGCAAACTCCTCTACCACGGTAAGGTAGCAGCTCAGAGAGGAGATTAAAAGTTGTAAAAAAAAAAAAGCTGGTGTTGCCTTTTGCAAAACAATCTAAATTTAAATAATTGACTTAGTCAAAGCAACAGAATACAAAGCAACATTTTTTTTCTGACCAAATTAAACGATTTAATCGATTAATCGAAGCAACAGTGTATAAATCAAAGGTTTTTTCTAATTGATTAACTGTTGCATGCTTGATGAAAAGCGCTTTTGCATAACATCCTCATATTCAATTTTGGAATAAATCGGTTAATCGAAGCAACGGTATAGTTGGTTAATTAAAATTATTCATTTAATTAATCGAAGCCACAGAATACAAAGCAAAGCTTGTTTCTAACCGAATTAAACAATTTTGTTGATTAATTCAAGCAACACAAATAAAAACTGTAGCTTTTTGCCTAACCAAATTAATCGATTTAATTTATTAATAATTGCTGCTCTGCTTAAATGGTTAGCTCAATTTAATTTTTTGGAATACAAAGCAAAGGTTGTTTCTAACCAAATTAAACGATTTAATTGATTAATCTAAGCAACAGTATAGAAATCATAGCTTTTTGTAATCGATTTATTTGATTAACTGTAGCAGGCTTATCAAAAAGTGTTAAAGTTGTGATTGATTGTAATTAGTTTTTATTTCAGATCCTATTGGGCTTTCATTTTAAGGTTTGTGTTGAGATCCGCTTTTTGGATCCTCCACATATTATTGTTTGTGGTTCCATTTTTATTTTCACTCTCCGTCTGATCCTATTATTTCCTGTTTATGTCGGTCACCATGGTAGCTTATTAGTTTCACCTGTTTCTCACGGCCCTGCACACCTGTCCTCACTAATCACATGCCTTATATAAGCCTGCATCTTTTGTTGTTCAGTCTGGGATCCAAATTTGTTCATGCACAACGGTACGTCTGCTTTGCGCTTTTGCTTACATGCAAATTTCAGTATAATTCTCGCGAGCTCTCACGCTGCGCACTTTTATTCAATCCTAGCTCTCATGCTAAATGTTTTGTTTTCCCCTTTGTGTGCCTATATGCCAGTTTAGTTTACTATTTGTTTATCCTAGCTTTCATGCTAGCGTCTTTTGTTTGCCTTTTCTTAGCTCCAGTATTTTTGTTCTCTAGCACCTTTTGTTAAATAAAGCATTAGTTCATACCTTTTGCTGTGTTCAATTTTCGACGCATCCACGAGGGAATCGAACCCGGCATCACAATGCCGAACAGGCGTAACAGTTGGATCCCAGCAAGTAAAAAGAATTCCTTCGCGTCGAACACAAGGAAGGATGCCTTCGACGAAGACGCGTGGTTGGAGCTCATGGCGTGGGAAAAGGAGAGAGTCCGTTGTGGGCCAGAGGTGTCCTCCGAAGCCGCTCGCGCTGCCCCGAAGAGGCGTGGGGTCCAATGGAGGTTTCCCCCTCACGGCAGTAACGCTCCTACTCCACTTCATCCTTCCCATGGACACAGCAAACTTCACCCCGACCAGGATTCACCCTTCATGACCGGTAATCCTTTTGGTTAATTTCCCAAACATTTTTTCGACCGCCATGACACCCTCTCACACTCCAGTGATGACGACTTTTGGGGAACACCCACCGGTGACGCAACACCGCCCCCTGTCGATGACATCTTTACTGAAGACTTTATTATTGTGGACTGTAATTCTCACCCTTTTTCTAATAACATTGACTAAGATTTTTTGGACAGTATAGATAAAACTAAATTCTATAAAGACGTCATATCTAGATGTAAACTAATGCAACATGAGTTACCTACTTTTCTTTCTCCACCTCTTAAGCCCCGTTCCCCGCCCAAGTCTGGGTTTTTTTTATCCTTTTTCAAAAGGACATGTTGGTCAATTTAAAGTGGAAGAGTCTGCCCACCTCCAAACCTCCCACCACCTTCCCTTAAGGTCGGTCCCTGACCACAGGGAGTGGGTCTGGGATCCCCGCCCTGAGGGGGGGGGGGGGGGGGGGGCTAAGGCCTATAGCTGTGGTGCGGAATTAGCTCAAATGCTAACTGTCAAACTGCAACCTCCTATGAGGCCACCTCCATCGGTATTCCGCTTAGCTCCTCCTTGTAGACATCCTCCACCTGTGTTTCCCCCGGTCAAGCCACTAAGGCCACCTAGACCTCCTCCACCGGCTTTTCGACTCGCTAGGCCACTACCTCCAGCACGTCCTCCACCACCGGTGTTCAAGCCTAGCCCCAGTCCTGGTCCGACTTCTGACCAACATTGTAGATCAACTCGTAGACTGACGCGTAGTCTGAGTTCAGGTCCAAGTTCTGGTCCAAGTCTTGGTACTAGTCCTTGTCGTAGTCATAGTCCATGTTCTAGTTCCATCCCAAGCCTGGTTTTCATACCAGCACATGACTCAAACCTGGCTTTCATAGCAGCACCCGACTCTAACCTGGTTTTCGCACCAGCCACCGACTCTAGCCTGGTTCTCACGCCAGCACCAATCCTCGCCTGGTTTTCGCACCAGCCTCAATGCTAGAGCCCACTCCAGCACCAGTTCCTAAGCTGGAGCCCACTCCAGCACCAGCTTCAGGGCTGGAGCATACACCTGCGTTGACGACAGGGCTGGAGCCCACTCCAGTACTAGCTCCACGACAAGTGCCGTTACCAGCTCCAGGCCGACAAGTGCTGGTACCAGCTCCACGCCGACAAGTGCCGGTACCAGCTCCACGCCGACAAGCGGCGGTACCAGCCCCACGCTGCCAAGCGCCGGTATCAGCTCCACGCCGCCAAGCGCCGGTACCAGCTCCACGCCGCCAAGCGCCGGTACCAGCTCCACGCCGCCAAGCGCCGGTACCAGCTCCACGCCACCAAGCGCTGCCGACGACTCCTGCGGCTTCCACGCCGCTAATGACGCCTCCTTCGGCTGCAGCACCCGCATCATCCTCGCCAGCTGCACTCAGGCCTGCTTTGGCTGCAGTCCCCGCACCCTCGTCTGCTGCTTCCAAGCCTGTCATGTCTTCGGTGCTGAAGCGTCATCCTCCATGTCTGCCACGGGTATGGCCTCTGCGAGGTCGTCCGCCTCGTCGGGCACCTCATCCTGCAAGTCGGCCACTGATGTGGCCTTTTCGAGGTCGCCCGTCAAAACTTCTTCAGCAACGGCGTTCCATCCGCCGCCGCCACATGACTTGTCCATGGTGGATTCGGGGGCACGCGACCTGGCGACCCTCCACCCTCCCTTAGTGTGTGGACTTTCTGGGTTTGGGGAGGGGGTTCAAGTTTTTTCTTTATTATTGTTTTTGAGACATCTGGTATCTGTCTTTTTTGGGGGGGATACTGTTGAGATCCGCTTTTTGGATCCTCCACATATTATTGTTTGTGGTTCCATTTTTATTTTCACTCTCCGTCTGATCCTATTATTTCCTGTTTATGTCGGTCACCATGGTAGCTTATTAGTTTCACCTGTTTCTCACGGCCCTGCACACCTGTCCTCACTAATCACCTGCCTTATATAAGCCTGCATTTTTTTTGTTGTTCAGTCTGGGATCCAAATTTGTTCATGCACAACGGTACGTCTGCTTTGCGCTTTTGCTTACATGCAAATTTCAGTATAATTCTCGCGAGCTCTCACGCTGCGCACTTTTATTCAATCTTGCCTCTCATGCTAAATGTTTTGTTTTCCCCTTTGTGTGCCTATGTGCCAGTTTAGTTTACTATTTGTTTATCCTAGCTTTCATGCTAGCGTCTTTTGTTTGCCTTTTCTTAGCTCCAGTATTTTTGTTCTCTAGCACCTTTTGTTAAATAAATCATTAGTTCATACCTTTTGCTGTGTTCAATTTTCGACGTATCCTCGAGGGAATCGAACCCATCACAATGCCGAACAGGCGTAACAGTTTGTTGACTTTTGACCTCCAATAAATCTAATATTAAAGCCCTGCACTTATGAATTATCCGGGCGCCATGTGTGACGTAAACGTGTTGCTGCATGTTGATATTTTCTTCATATTTCATGCGAGAGTACAGTGCAAGATGGCTCTTCACATGACTGGTGCAGGAGGAGGAAATCATCTGGCCCACATTGTGATGGCCTGCCTGATATTTCCAAAGGTTACATAGCCTCCATTGTTTTACGGGGATTTATATTTGTTTAAAATGTGTTGTCAGCAATAATAAATGCACTGACAAACAACTGGGCAGCGTGCCATTTGGAATTCATTTAGCCAGACAAGGTGGAGATAAAGGCGCCGCCCTGATTGCCTGTCGGCGACACTTCGTAAATCAGACGGCGGCGTGGATGAATTACGCCGGCGGGCCAGACGAGTCCCGGCTCTGAAGGACAAGAACAGTGTGCCTATTTTACTAGCACATGCTTTTATGCCATCACTCTTCTGTACTGTGGAAATGTTGCACTCAGATAAGGTGCGGACATGACACAACATGGAGTCATTTGCTCAAACTCCTTTTCATCCTGGGCCTCCTTGCTATTATGGCTGCTCTCAGGATGAATTGGCGGGCCACCTTAAATGATGTGGAAGTCCACGTTGAATGACGTAGCAGGTCACTTTAAATGTCGTTGCAGTGGCAATGTCACATATTGGATGCGCGTGTAGTCACCCCCAGATGCACAAGGACCAGACAGGCAGGATAGCAGGTAAGACGTGATTTAATATACAAAAATAAAAGAACACTGGTGCAAAACAGGCAAGCCATGAGCAAAGAACGAACAGAGGAAGAATGCAGGCTTAAATACTAAAGTAAAAATCACAAACAGGTGCGCGCCAGGAGCCAGTGCAGGTGGAACAAATGACATCGCCTTGGTGATGAAGGAAATGCACACAACTCAGGGAACAGAAAAGTCCAAACATAATAAAAAAAATACAAAAGGACTCAAACAAAGACTAGAGATGTAATCCGGGAACCGGATCACAACAGGCAAACCGGATTAAAAGACGTTGCAGACCACATTAAACAATGTGGCAGGCCAGGATAACGAAGTGGAAGACTGCATTTAATGACGTGGAAGACCACATTAAATGAAATGGCAGACCACATTGAATGACGTAGCAGCCCAATTTAAACGAAGTGGCAGGCTGCATTCAATGACGTGGAAGTCCACATTTAATGACTTTGCAGGCCAAATTAAACGATGTGGCAGGCTGCATTCAATGACGTGGAAGACCACATTTAATGACTTTGCAGGCTAATTCAAACGGTGTGGCAGACCACATTGAATGACGTTGCAGGCGACTTTAAACGTGGCAGTGGCACATCGCATTAAAAGATGTGGCAGACCACATTAAATGTTGTGGCAGAGTACATTAAATGATGTGGCAAATCACATTGAATTATGTGCAATGATGTACATTAAATGTTGTGGCAGAGTACATTAAATGATGTGGTTGACCACATTCGATATCGTAGCTGGCCACAGTATATGATGTGGCAGAGCGCATTAAATGATGTGGCAAAGCACATGGAATCATGTGCAATGATTTACATTAGCGGCCCACAGTAAATGACGTGGCAGAGTGCATTAAATGATGTGGAAGACCTAGTTAAATGATTTGGCAGACCACGTCAAATTATGCAAAAGACCATGTGAAATGATGTAGTGGCCCAATGATTTTATGTGGCAGAGTACAATAAATAATGTGGCAGACCACATTAAAACGTGTAAGACCACATTGGATAATGTAACGGGTCACGGTAAATGATTTGGCAGACTGCATAAAATGATGTGGCAGACCATGTGAAATGAAGTGGCACACCACATTGAATGAAGTGGCAGACCACGTTAAATAAAAAGGCGGATCACATTGAATGACATAGTGCACAATAAATGATGTGGCAGACCAAATGGTATAACTTGGCGGGCCACATAAAAATATGTGGCGAGCCATATCCGGCCCCCAGGCCTTGAGTTTGACACTTGTGACTTACCTTGTCAGGCACATCTACAAAAGCAGTAAAGTTGTCACGTTGTGTAAAGGGTAAATAAAAAGAGAATACAATGATTTTCAACTTATATGCAATTGAATAAACTGCAAAGACAATATATTTAATGTTCACACTGAGAAAGTGATTTTATTTTGCAAATCATCATTAACTTTGAATTTAATGTTAGCAACAAATTGTAAAAAAGTTGCCACAGGGGCATTTTTACCACAGTGTTGCATGGCCTTTCAGTAAACGTTTGGGAACTGAGGAGATACATTGTTTAAGCTTTTCAGGTGGAATTATTTCCCATTCTTGCTTGATTTACAGCTTCAATCAATCAATCAATGTTTACTTATATAGCCCTAAATCACTAGTGTCTCAAAGGGCTGCACAAACCACCACGATATCCTCGGTAGGCCCACATAAGGGCAAGGAAAACTCACACCCAGTGGGACATCGGTGACAATAATGACCCAGTGGGACGTCGGTGACAATAATGACTATGAGAACCTTAGAGAGGAGGAAAGCAATGGATGTCGAGCGGGTCTAACATGATACTGTGAAAGTTCAATCCACAATGGATCCAACACAGTCGCGAGAGTCCAGTCCAAAGCGGATCCAACACAGCTTAAGTTGTTAACAGTCCGGGGTCTTCGTTGTGGTATTTTAGGCTTCATATTGCACCACACATTTTTAATGGGAGACAGATTGGACTACAGCCAGGCCAGTCTAGTACCCACACTCTTTTACTATGAAGCCACGCTGTTGTAACACATGCAGAATGTGGCTTGGCCTTGTCTTGCTGAAATAAGCAGGGGCGTCAATGAGAAGGACATTGCTTCGATGGCAACACATGTTCCAAAACCTCTATGTCCCTTTCAGCATTAATGGTGCCTTCACAGATGTGTAAGTTAACCATGCCTTGGGCACTAATGCACCCCTATACCATCACAGATGCTGCTTTTTTAACTTTGCACCTATAACAGTCCGGATAGTTCTTTTTCTCTTTGGTCTGGAGAACACAACGTCCACAGTTTCCAAAAACTATTTCAAATATGGACTTGTCAGACCACAGACCACTTTTTCACTTTGCATCAATCCATCTTAGATGAACACGGGCCAACAGCAATTCTGGGTGTTGTTGATAAATGTTTTTTGCTTTGCAGAGTAGAGTTTTAACTTACACTTACAGATGTAGCGACCATCTGTAGTTGCTGACAGTGGTTTTCTGAAGTGTCCCTGAGCCCATGTGGTGATATCCTTTGCACACTGATGTCTTTGTTTGATGCAGTACAGCCTGAAGGATCAAAATCACAAGCATTCAATGTTACGTGCAGTGATTTCTCCAGATTCTCTGAACCTTTTGATGGTATTACAGACCGTAGATGGTGAAATACCTAAATTCCTTGCAATAGCTGGTTGAGAATTGTGGTTCGTTCTTAAGCTGTTGGACAATTTGCTCACGCATTTGCTGACAAAGTGGTGACCCTCGCCCCATTCTTGTTTGTGAATGTCTGAGCATTTCATGGAAGCAGCTTCTTATACCCAATCATGGCACCCACATGTTCCTAATTAGCCTGCTCACCTGTGGGATGTTCAAAATAAGTATTTGATCAGCATTCCTGAACTTTCTCAGTCTATTTTGCCACTTGTGCCAGCTTTTTTGAAACTTGTTGAAGGCATCAAATTCCAAATAAGCTATCATTTGCAGAAAATAACAAAGTTTTCCAGTTCAAACATTAAATATCTTGTATTTGCAGTCTTTTCAATTGAATATCAGATGAAAATGATTTGCAAATCATTGTATTCTGTTTTTATTTACCAATTACACAACGCGACAACTTCACTGCTTTTGGGGTTTGTACATCTTGTTAATATCTGCCAGCCGCTTCAATCTAGAGGTATTAAAATGGTGGCTCCGTGGATAAGCAGCAAATGAATTGCAGCATTATTCAACAATGCCACTTACGGAATGAGCATCTCTTAATAGAATTTTGAACGATCATATCTAAAGAATGAGGGTTTTTTTTTTTTAAACGGCAGAGACTCAATAAACTACTTGTTTTTAACTACAGCAACTTTGATGCTTGCCGAGAACGCAAAGCTGTTCTAAAATACAATTTACGAGAGCCACTTCATGCAAATGGAAACATATCAAGAGGTGGGGGTTCCAGCAAAAGCCCATTACACACATACACACACACACACACACACACACACACACACACATACACACACACACACATGGGTGCACAAGGACTTGTCAGCCCGACCCGATGAGCAATTTCAGCGACCATTGGACAAAAGCCCCTCGGAAATATGGCACAGGTTCTGCTGGTGTGTGCCCATCCTCATGTTGTTCCAGCCAAATAGGCCGTAATGAATGCCATGATGCCTTTTTTGCTTTGTTTACATTGCTCATAACCAGCAGCGTGTGTAGAGTCTGGTTAGCATATTTAGCTAACCAGACAAATATTATAGACATTTTGAGGGAAGGGCACCGAATTGGGTATTTTTACAAGTACCTACCAAATTACGTCTACTAACGGCAATAGCCTCACACATTCGTTCAAATTTTCTATGTTTATTACTGTAATATAGGTCGTGAGTTCAAACACCGGTCGAGTCATACCAAAGACTATAAAAATGGGACACAATACCTCCCTGCTTGGCACTAAGCATTCAGGGTTGGAATTGGGGGCTAAATAACCAAAAACGATTCCCAGGTGCGGCCACCGCTGCTGCTCACTGCTGTCCTCACTTCCCAGGGGGTGATCAAGGGTGATGGGTCAAATACAGACAATAATTTCGCTACACCTAGTGTGTGTGACAATCATTGGTACTTAACTTAAAAAGTGCAGTCAGATGTTGTACATCAAAAAGAAACAACAGTTCAAAATGAAAAAAGTCACAGAATTAAAGGCCTACTGAAATGAGATGTTCTTATTTAAATGGGGACAGCAGGTACATTCTATGTGTCATATTTGATCATTTTGCGATATTGCCATATTTTTGCTGAAAGGATTTAGTAGAGAACATCGACAATAAAGTTCACAACTTTTGGTCGCTAATAAAAAAGCCTTGCATTTACCGGAAGTATGTGCGCGTGACGTCACCGGTGTAAGGGCTTCTCACATCCTCACATTGTTTATAATGTGAGCCACCAGCAGTAAGAGCTATTCAGACCGAGAAAGCGACAAGTTCCCCATTAATTTGAGCGAGGATGAAAGATTAATTGATCAAATCAAATCAAATTAACTTTATTTATAAAGCACATTTAAAATTTACCACAGGGGTAGCCAAAGTGCTGTACAATGGACAGGTTAAAATATAATACGAAGACCGGTCAGACAACACAACACAAACAGAATATGAAAAAAAAAAATGATGAGGATATAGATAGTGAAGGACTAGGAAAAAAATATAAATAAATAAAATGGGACGGCTCCGGGCGGGGGCTTCACAGTGGAAGAGGGGTTAGTGCGTCTGCCTCACAATACGAAGTTCCTGCAGTCCTGGGTTCAAATCCAGGCTCGGGATCTTTCTGTGTGGAGTTTGCATGTTCTCCCCGTGAATGCGTGGGTTCCCTCCGGGTACTCCGGCTTCCTCCCACTTCCAAAGACATGCACCTGGGGATAGGTTGATTGGCCACACTAAATTGGCCCTAGTGTGTGAATGTGAGTGTGAACGTTGTCTGTCTATCTGTGTTGGCCCTGTGATGAGGTGGCGACTTGTCCAGGGTGTACCCTGCCTTCCGCCCGATTGTAGCTGAGATAGGCGCCAGCGCCCCCCGCGACCCCGAAAGGGAATAAGCGGTAGAAAATGGATGGATGGATGGGCTCCGGGCGGCGGCAGTGTGAGCGTTTCAGATGTAATTAGACACATTTACTAGGAGAATTCTGGAAAATCCCTTATCTGCTTATTGATTTAATAGTGCTTTAGTGAGATTGTAAAGACATACCTCAAAGTCGGATGGCTGCGGTGAACACGCCAGTGTCTGTCAGAGAAGTCAATGCAGGAGCCAAGATCAAAGCTGCCTTTTTTGACAACTACAGGAGGACGCATATTCCACTCAAGTCTCCGGTAAGAGCTGACCTAATATCACAATTTTCCTATCCAAAAACATGCTGGTTGACGTAGGGAAACATGTTCGCTTGACCGCTCCATGTTAAAGCTTCACAACAAACAAAGAAACACCGGCTATCTCTCGGTGCTAAAGGCAGCTGCAATCCACCGCTTTCCACCAACAGCATTGTTCTTTATAGTCTCCATTATTAATTGGACAAATTGCAAAAGATTCAGCAACACAGATGTCCAAATACTGTGTAATTATGCGATGAAAAGAGACGACTTTTAGCCGTGTGTGGTGCTGCGCTAATATGTCCCCTCCAACCAATAACGTCACAAACACACGTCATCATACGCGTCATCATTCCGCGACGTTTTCAACAGGAAACTCCAAGGGAAATTTAAAATTGTAATTTAGTAAACTAAACTGGTCGTATTGGCATGTGTTGCAATGTTAAGATTTCATCATTGATATATAAACTATCAGACTGCATGGTCGGTAGTAGTGGGTTTCAGTTGGCCTTTAAGTGTCATTGTCTTACAAAATACAAGACAAACTATTATGAGAACCATTTAATTAATTTTAAAGACGAAAGTCATTATCTGAAGGGAACAAACATATAAACGCTTTTGCCCCCATTTTTCACGAGTTGAAGTCAAAGATGTAAAGACCTGTTCCTCTCAAATATTGTTGACAAATCTGTCAAAACTATGTTAGTGAGCATTTCTTCTTTGCCAAGAAGATCTGTCCCACCTCACAGGTGTGGCATATCAAGATTCTGATTAAAAAGCATAATTGTTGCACAGGTGTGCCTTAGGCTGCCCATAATAAAAGAACATTCTGAAGCGTGCAGTTTTGCTTTATTGGGGGTCAGAAAAGCAGTCAGTATCTGGTGGACCACCATTTGCCTCCTGCAGTGCAACACATCTCCTTGGCATAGAGGTGATCAGGTTTTTGATTGTGGCCTGTGGAATGTTGCTCCACTCCTCTTCAATGGCTGTGCCAAGTTGCTGGATGTTGGCAGGAAGTGGAACATGCTGTTGCGTACGCCGATCCACATTCCCCCAAACATGCTCAATGGCTGACATGCCCAGTTAGTATGCTGGCCATGCAGGAACTGGGATGTTTTCAGCTTCCAGGATTTGTGTATAGATCCTTGCAACATGCGGTTGTGCATTGTCTTGCTGCAGCATGAGTCGATGGTCTCAGGTGATAAGCACAACAATGGGCCTCAAGATCTCGTCACGTATCTCAATGTTTATTTATTTATACAGCCCTAAATCAGAAATGTCTCAAAGGACTGTACAAACCACTACGACTACGACATCCTCGGAAGATCCCACATAAGGGCAAGGAAAACTCACACCCAGTGGGACATCGATGACAATGATGACTATGAGAACCTTGGAGAGGACCACAAATGTGGGCAACCCCCCCACCCCCCACACCCCTAGAGGACCGAAAGCAATGGATGTCGAGCGGGTCTAACATGATACTGTGAAAGTTCAATCCATAGTGGATCCAACACAGAAGTGAGAGTCACGTCCACAGGAAACCATCCCAAGCGGAGTCGGATCAGCAGCGTAGAGATGTCCCCAACCGATACACAAGCGAGCGGTCCATCCTGGGTCCCAACTCTGGACAGCCAGTACTTCAAAACTCATTTGTATACTCTAGCCTTTAAATAGACTCCCTTTTTAGACCAGTTGATCTGCCGCTTCTTTTCTTTTTCTCCTATGTCCCACTCTCCCTTGTGGAGGGGGTCCGGTCCTATCCGGTGGCCATGTACTGCTTGCCTGTGTATCGGCTGGGGACAGCTCTGCGCTGCTGATACGCCTCCGCTTGGGATGGTTTCCTGCTGGCTCCGCTGTGAACAGGACTCTCGCTGCTGTGTTGGATCCGCTTTGGACTGGACTCTCGCGACTGTGTTGGATCCATTATGGATTGAACTTTCACAGTATTATGTTAGACCCGCTCGACATCCATTGCTTTCCTCCTCTCCAAGGACAGCCAGTACTTCATCCATGGCCATCGGACCGGACCCCCTCCACAAGGGAGGGGGGGACAGAGGAGAAAAAGAAAAGAAGCGGCAGACCAACTGGTCTAAAAAGGAGGTCTATTTAAAGGCTAGAGTATACAAATGAGTCTTAAGGTGAGACTTAAATGCTTCTACTGAGGTAGCATCTCAAACTGCTATCGGAAGGGCATTCCAGAGTACTGGAGCCCGAATGGAAAACGCTCTATGGCCCGCAGACTTTTTTTGGGCTTTAGGAATCACTAAAAAGCCGGAGTCCTTTGAACGCAAATTTCTTGCCGGGACATATGGTACAATACAATCGGCAAGATATCTCTGTGCATCTAAAACGCTTTTAATAAAATGCATTTGCGTTTGTTGTCCATACAATACGTCTGCCCATGCCATAACCACACCCCTACCACAGGCCACTCCTTTCACAACATAGACATCAGCAAACTACTCTCCCACACTACGCCACACTACGCCACACACGCTGTCTGCCATCTGCCCAGAAGAGTGAAGACCGGGCTTCATCCGGGAAGACAATACCTCTCCAATCTGACAGACGCCATCAAATGTGAGCATTTGCCCACTCAAGTCGGTTACGACAACAAACTGCAGTCAGGTCGAGACCCCGATGAGGACGACGAGCATGCAGATGAGCTCCTGTGAGATGGTTTCTCACAGTTTGTACAGCAACAATGGTTATGCAAACCAATTGTTGCAGCAGCTGTCCAGGTGCCTGGTCTCAGCTGATCATGGAGGGGCACCTGCTGGGTGTAGAAATCCTGGGCTGGTGTGTTTACATGTCGTCTGCAGTTGTGAGGCCGGTTAGATGTACTGCCAAATTCTCTGAAACCTATGGAGACAGCTTTTGCTTGGAGAAATTAACATTCAATTCCCAGGCAACAGCTCTGGTGGACATTCCTGCAGTCAGCATGCCGACTGCACTCTCTTTGTGCTGTGTGATAAAAATGCACATTTCATCGTGGCCTTTTATTGTTGACCTCCAGAGCATCTTGATATGCCACACCTGTGAGGGGGGGTGGATTATCTTGGCAAAGAACAAATGCTCACTAACACGGATTTAGTCAGATTTGTGAACAATATTTGAGAGGAATAGGTCTTAAAGTTTTACATCTTTGAGTTCAACTTATGAAAAACGGGAGCAAAAATAAAAGTGTTGCATTTATATTTTTGTTTAGTGTAATTTTTTGTAGTTTGTATTATATATTGTCAAGATCTCTTATTTTATGTTTCACTTCCTTTTTACCACCACTCTGGTCCGAGCGCTGGCTGGCTCGCTCACCTTTTCCTAATTGGCATTCAGGACACAATTGTCCCTGGTGACCAATCTGAATGCTTTTTAGGGATTTTTTTTTCGCAGTCTTTGCTCTGCACTTCACACGTGTTTGCTATGTGTGCACATCCCAGCTGCACATTTGTGTTTCTTTGTCTGTGTTACTTACATTTTGCCTATTAAAAAGAGTTTATTTCATTCACTTGTCTGCCGTCTCTGTATCCCGAGGTCCAGTCATACACCAGAACGTAATGTGTCATTATTATTTTACAGGTATATTACAAAATAACAAAAACGTTATATATATATATATATATATATATATATATATATATATATATATATATATATATATATATATACACACACACCCCGAAGGGAATAAGCGGTAGAAAATGGATATATATATATATATATATATATATGTATATATATATATATACATATATATATATATAATTATTTTTTTTAAAGATATATGAGTAAAAAGTTACTGCATGCATTAATCGTTATTTTCTTTAAATGAGTATAAATGTTTTTATGAGATGAGTATTGTAACTTTTCAGAAGTAAGAATATTAGGAGAAAAGAGTCAACAGTTGCCTTGTGATACTGAAGAAATATTTAATTGAAAGAGGAAAACATATTATTAGAAAAACATATTTGACATTAATAAATCAGGAATATTAAAACAATATATTTTAAAAAAGACCCTAAATTAACAAACTTTATGAGAAAATGCATGCAAAAACTTATTTTCTGATTATAAGTATGTATTTGTCCGAAAAATATTTGATTTTCCAAGAAAACTGTCAACAACAAAGTTATATTACATATTACAACATAAACAACTCTTTATTAATCAAACACCTTAATCGTCATGTAGTATATAAACATTTACTTCCGAGTTTACATGTATGTATAACTGTATTTAACCTTTTTCAATCCAGGGTAAAACAGGTTAGAATATATTTTCATTTGCTATGCCAACCTAGCAAAAAGGCAGCGTTTACATGATTGATATGTTGAAGTATGATGATAATCTCTCATCGCCTCTTACTTACAACAAATGTCACTGCAAAAGATGGCTTTCAACAGCCCAAAAATACTTGGGTGAATGAATTGGAACATAAACGAATGTTTAAGATGAACAGACAATATTAGGTGTAAAACATACATGGAGAATAATTGCAATTTGTGGGCAATAAGAAAGCCTTTAATTATAATTAATTGTTACCCTTATCAGTTGTAATTAAATAATAATTAAAAAAAAAGAGTACAGTAATTTGACAATTAACTCTGGGTGTGTACTTGGACTGCCATCTTGTGTCTATTTTTAGCAGTATAAAATGAGTGCAACATCAATACAGTATTTTTGAGAAATTCTATGCTTTTTTACATTAAGGTTACAAGCAACACTTAAAACATGGATAACAAATTCATAAAAACACATGACGTAACATTATCAGGAAAGTAGAAGGGACCTTTATTTTGAAGGCGAGTTGTTTCCTCCTCTAGACTCCCATAGTAGCCCAAGCGGCAGTCAGACCTCACTAGTTTACACACAAGACGCATGTACGTGTTTCAGCGCTCCTGTTTGTTGTTTTTTCTTACAAAGTGCCTCTGCAACTTTGTAAGTCCTGTGTCTGTTTTATGAGTGTCATGTAGACGTTGTGTGCGCGTATAAATGTAGAAATAGTTTTGTGTGACGATAGCTTGCTGCTACTTAGCATGTAGCTTTTTTGCTTGCTCACTTCTCTCAGGGATGGTGCAATGTGTGTGTCTCTCCTTCTCAGTAATAAAAAATAATGTATAATATCCCGTGTTGTTTGTGTCATGACAGGGTTGTTTTCGCAGCTTGCTGCGGAGTTTGATCTCCCAGGATGCAAACGGACTACTCTGGACCAGGCGTAAAGGCAGGGACATTTTTAATTATTCACTATCAAAATAGGAACAAACATAAACTACGGCATAGAAAAAAAACAAAAAAATGTGGCATGAAACAACATAAACTGTGGCTTGGAACAAACAAGACTTATTGTGGCATGAAAACGAGCAGCATGAACTATGGCATGAACAGAGCAGCGTGAACTAATCATGAAAGGAGCAATGTTGCCAGACCGACTGACTGGCAAGGGCGGTTTAAATAGTCTCATGATTAAAGCCAGGTGTGCGTCCGAACACCAGCGGCAGGTGAAAATCATAAGTCACCATGGCAACCAAAACAAACAAGACTGGGAGGGAGTCCAGCGAGGGAGAGTCAGGTGGCGGCGTCGCGTTGATCGCCGCAGCACCTGGGGAGGTGGGCGAGTGGTCTTCGAGGCTTGGCATGGTACGGCAGGCAGCGAGGCTTGGAGTGGTGCGGAAGGCGGCGGCGCTTGCCGTGGTGCAGCAGACGGCGGCACTTGGGACGGAGTTGCGGCAGGCGGAGCTTGGCGTGGAGCTGTGGCAGGGGAAGCTTGGCGTGTAGCTTGGCGCGGAGTTTGGCATGGAGCTTGGCTTTGAGCAGGTGCAAGAGCAGGTGCAGGAGCTTGGCTTGGAGCAGGTGCTAGCCTGGGTGCAGCTGCTGGTTCAGCTCCTGGTGCTAGCCGTGGTGCAGCTACTGGTGCCAGCCATATTGTAGCTACTGGTGTTAACCGTGGTGTAGCTACTGGTGCTAGCCATGGTGTAGCTACTGGTGCTAGCCATGGTGTAGCTACTGGCACTAGCCGTGGGGAAGCTATTGGCGCTAGCCGTGGGGCAGCTACTGGTGCCAGCCATAGTGTAGCTACTGGTGTTAACCGTGGTGTAGCTACTGGTGCTAGCCATGGTGTAGCTACTGGCACTAGCCGTGGGGAAGCTACTGGCGCTAGCCGTGGGGCAGCTACTGGCGCTAGCCTTGGAGAAGGAACAGGAAGGGTTGCTAGCCTTGGCGCAGTAACAAGAAAGGTTGCTAGCCTTTGAGCAGGGACAGGAATGGTTGCTGGCCTTGGTGGAGGTGGCCTAGCTGGGGGGTGCGGCTTGACATGTCGAAGGACCGGTGGTGGTGGACGGACCGGAGGTTTTTGCCTGGCTGGTTGTAGCTGAGCCACCCCACCAGCACAGCTCCCGGCCATAGCCCCTCTACCCCCAAGGAGCTTGGGGGTAGGGGGGCTATGGCCAGACGCGCCATAGTTCCAGACACGCTCCCTGGGGTCTGGAACCGTCTTTAGGGATGGGTGGAGGGAGGACAGGAGGAAGGTAGAATTGTCCTTTTTGAATAGTCCAAAATGTTGTTCATCCCCCACCTAAGGTTGTGAGGGAGGAAAAATGAAAAAGTCTGTGACGTGAGCGGGGCTTGGAAACTCGTATGTGACTGTGACTGACTGGCTCTGATTTTCAAAAACATATCTTGATAATGTTCTATTAAGGATCTGGCGTCTTTAGGGATTTAGTGACCGAAAGAAACAGAATTTTAAAAATGTCTTCGTCTTTGACGTCATCACCCGGCGGCGGCGTGACATCATCAGGGAAACCGAGCTGCCTGTAGCTTGCTTTGGACCGGAGGAGGAGGAGCTTGCGGGAGCGACGCATCCTGCCGACTAGGAGAAGCCTTTCCTGACGGCTTCCGTCTCTGCCGGCGCATCCGGCACTGCAGCGACGCAACACCGTCCCCGGGCCACACGGAGCTGATCTGGATCAACCTGCCATTTGGACCCCACATCCATGGCACGTAACACCTCCTACGTACCTTCCTACATCTCCTCCATGTCCGTTGCGGGAAAACGGATAGCTGCCGACATTTTGTCATGACGGCTTGCTGTCGGGTTTGATCTCCCGGGATGCAAATGGACTACTCTGGACCAGGCGTGAAGGTAAAAACATTTTTAATTATTCACTATCAAAATAGGAACAAATATAAACTAACGCGTGGAAAAAACACAATACTGTGGCATGAAACAAACAACATAAACTATGGCTTGGAACAAACAAGACTTACTGTGGCATGAAACGAGCAGCATGAACTATGGCATGAACAGAGCAGCGTGAACTAATCATGAAAGTAGCAATGTCGCCAGACCGACCGACTGGCAAAGGCGGTTTAAATAGTCTCATGATCAGAGCCAGGTGAGCGTCTGAACACCACCGGCAGGTAAAAATCATAAGTTACCATGGCAACCAAAACAAACAAGACTGCACCAAAAAACAGGAACTAATGGAGTTCAAAACAACAGAAAATAACAAAAACATAATCCAGACAACCGAACATGACAGTTTGCAACCAATTCCTAAGTAAACTCTATTCAGGCATGGCTTTAAATGTTACATAGGCTATGTGTGCTATTTATTTCACTTTATGAGCACTGTTTACATGCTATTGTATGGGCTGTTTGTATGTGTGGTATGGTATGGAAGTGTAGTTAATTATCAAAAACCGTACCATTTTCTGTCTGAAATGTACGGGTTCGTCATATTTTTTTTTTACATGCATGACGCCGCGTTGCCATCATGACGTGAAATTGCTAGTTTTACGAGCAGAGAAGCATGTTTGGCAGCGCACACACACAGAGTACTTACAAACAGACAGTGTGTAGACAGAAAAGGAAGAATGAATGCATTTTGCCCTAAATACTAAAGATAAAGGTAAAGTTATAACACTGAAACACCCTCAGGAAGAGGTGATTTAATACATGGCTAGCTAGTTAGCTAGGAGCTAGCATCCATCCGCAGTCGGCAGTGTTTTAGCTCTTTCTAAAGCACTAATCCTGGCCTCCATGGTGACAAATAAAGTAAGTTTCTTCCAAGTTCATTATCACTGGAGGACGAGGAATGCTAAACGTGCTTCACTAGGAGGATACAATAGTTCACTGGCCTAACCGCTAACAAAAGCTAGTGTGCCTGAATGTAAACAAATGGCATGGGTAGATCTACACCTGACATCCACTCTAAGGATACCAAGTACAATAGCGTGTCTAATCGATACTTCTAGAATTACATCAATATTTTTTATCGCCACAAAATAATTTTTTTCCTTTTTTAAAAATTCGTATAATGTTTAAAAACTTCGTAAATACGTCCCTGGACACATGAGGATTTTAAAAATGACCAATGTAGGATCCTGTATTTACTTGGTATCAGATCAATATCTAAATGTGTGGTATCATCCAAAACTATTGTAAAGTATCAAACAACATAAGAATAACTGATTATTACATTTTAACAGAAGTGTAGATAAAACATGTTAAACAAAATAAGCAGATATTAACATTAAATGAACAAGTAGATCCATCCATCCATTTTCTACCGCTTATTCCCTTTCGGGGTCGCGGGGGGCGCTGGCGCCTATCTCATCTACAATCGGGCGGAAGGCGGAGTACACCCTGGACAAGTCGCCACCTCATCGCAGGGCAACAAGTAGATTAATAATCCAATTTTACAGTTTGTCCCTCACAATGTTGATAAAATAATAGGTAAATAAATGACACAATATGTTACTGCAGACTAATTTTAGGACTTTTTCTTTGTTTTCTTATAACTAAAAGACAAGTTGTCTAGTATGTTCACTATTTTATTCAAGTACAACATTACAATAATAAACATATGTTTAATGTACACTAAGAGTTTTTGTTGAAATAAAAACAATGAATTTTTTTGTGATCCCCTTTATTTAGAAAAGTATGGAAAATTATCGAAATATATTTTGGTACCAGTACCAACATATTGGTATTGGGACAACCCTCGCCTGGAGTCTTTCTTCCTTTTCCTTGCCGTCTTCATGTTAACTATCCGTCAACTTGTTTTCGTGACAGACACAGACATGCAGGGCGGAATAACACAAGTTGATTCAATGGTTTTGAAAGGAAAACAATTCTAAAAACATTGCAACTTTGACCGCATCTTTCAGAAAAAGCTGCTGCCAAATCAGACATTTTAGCAAGCAATCACAAAAAGGGACTGATTAGAAGATTTGGAACCCTCACTCTCCTGACTGTGCAGCCAGCCCCCCTCTCATAGTCCTCATATTTACCCAAAGTCACCTTCTCCTCTCGAGCATGTTGCGGCTGATTGAGTTTGACGCCATATTGCCATTGGTATCGATACATCATAGTAAAGTGGGTGACGTGTGATTGTGTGCACCCACACGTCCTTTGGCCGCTCTTCCAGCACGCAGAAGAAAGTAAACATGAAATACCCTTAGACCGGGTCAAGTATTGTCACCAGAAAGACACACATGTTGTTTGCATAAAGGCCAGTGATAAAGTGAGTGAACACCACCAGGCTCCTTGAAGGTGAACTGAGTGGCAGATCCACACTGAGACGCTCTGCTGCACTCCCAGCATTCCACTCTGCACCCGAGCATGTGGCCTTGATTTAGGTGGACGAGCACGATCCGTTTCAATATTTACCTTCTGTCAGTCGGTTTCGCTCGGAGTCAAAAAGCAAGGTGAGCTTGCCATCCGTTATGTTTTAACATTGAGAAAGTTGCGAAAAATAACTGAGGCACATGTCAAGCTACTCTACTAAACTTGCAAGCAAAGGAATGCATCTCTTTAGTGGGCCAAATAAAGAGCACAATCCAACTGAGCGTGTCTGCCGTCATGAGTATGCAGAATTTACAAAGCCTGTTTCCATATGAGTTGGGAAATCGTGTTAGATGTAAATATAAACAGAAAACAATGTTTTGCAAATCATTTTCAACCCAATTCAGTTGAATATGCTACAAAGACAACATATTTAATGTTCAAACTGATAAACATTTTTTTTTTTGCAAATAATCATTAACTTTAGAATTTGATGCCAGAAACACGTGACAAAGAAGTTGAGAAAGGTGAAAATAAATACTGATAAAGTTGAGGAATGCTCATCAAACACTTATTTGGAACATCCCACAGGTGTGCAGGCTAATTGCAAACAGGTGGGTGCCATGATTGGGTATTAAAAACAGCTTCCATGAAATGCTAAGTCGTTCACAAACAAGGATGGGGCGAGGGTCACCAATTTATAAGCAAATTGTTGAACAGTTTTAAAACAACATTTCTCAAAGAGCTATTGCAAAGAATTTAGGGATTTTACCATCTACGGTCCGTAAAATCATCAAAAGGTTCAAAGAATCTGGAGAAATCACTGCACGTAAGCGATGATATTACGGACCTTTGATCGGTCAGGCGGTACTGCATCAAAAACCGACATCAGTGTGTAAAGGATATCACCACATGGGGTCAGGAACACTTAATAAAACCACTGTCAGTAACTACAGTTGGTCGCTACATCTGTAAGTGCAGGTTAAAACTCTACTGTGCAAAGCGAAAGCCATTTATCAACCTCTCAAAGGAACGCCGCCGGCTTCGCTGGGCCTGAGCTCATCTAAGATGGACTGATGCAAAGTGGAAAAGTGTTCTGTGGTCTGACGAGTCCACATTTCTAATTAGATTTGGAAACTGTGGACGTGGTGTTCTCCGGAACAAAGAGGAAAATAAAAATCCGGATTAATATAGGCGCTAAATTCAAAAGCCAGCATCTGTGATGATATGGAGGTGTATTAGTGCCCAAGGCATGGGTAACTTACACATCTGTGAAGGCACCATTAATGCTGAAAGGTCCATACAGGTTTTAGAGCAACATATGTTGTCATCTAAGCAACGTTATCATGGATGCCCCTGCTTATTTCAGCTAGACAATGCCAAGCCACGTGTTACAACAGCGTGGTTTTGTAGTAAAAGAGTGCGGGTAGTTTCCTGGCCCGCCTGCAGTCCAGACAAGTCTCCCATTGAAAATGTGTGGCGCATTATGAATCGTAAAATACGACAAGACCCCGGATTGTTGAACAACCTAAGCTGTACATCAAGCAGGAATGGTAAAGAATTCCACTTTCAAAGCTTCAACAATTAGTTTTTTCAGTTCCCAAACGTTTATTGAGTGTTGTTAAAAGAAAAGGTGATGTGACACAGTGGTGAACATGCTCTTTCCCAACTATTTTGGCAGATGTTGCAGCCATGAAATTCAAAGTTAATTATTTGCAAAAAAAAAAAAGTTTATGAGTTTGAACATCAAATATCTTGTCTTTGTAGTGCATTCAACAGAATATGGATTGAAAGGGATTTGCAAATCATCGTATTCTGTTTATATTTACATCCAACACAATTTCCCAACTCATATGGAAACGGGGTTTGTATTAGAAACGTAGAGCGCCGCCAAAACATTCCCGTTTCTTAGCAGTGGTACCCATTATTATTATTATTATGATTATGATTATGATTATCCAAGATGGCGGCGCCCGGACGGGCTGCGCTCTCGAGGAGCTCCTGCTAAAGATGGAACATTTGGCAGAAATACCGGACAATTCCACAAACTTTATGGCTGGCTCACATCGTGGTCACCCCGTGATCACGTACGACCGCCAGACACTTCTGGATGTGGACATATCGGGCCGTTTTGGACTGATAGACACTTGCGTGCTAGACTTGCTAACTAGCATGGGAATACGTCGGCGGCTACATCCAGCGGCCTGTGAAGCAGGGGAGTCTAGTAGAAGCGGGGGCCGTCTACGGAGCAGACGCCAGCGGTGTGATCGGAAACGCGGATGCCGAGCGGGGCTAAAAACAAAGCAGAAGGCTAATCCCCACAGAACACCACTTTCCTCCATCCCGAAGACGGATTTAGATGGAAAATGCGAGACTACTGGTCTGGGTAAGGAGTCAGTTAAATTAGAACAAGTTTCTTCTGCTTTGAGTGTTTCAGAGTTGGACATGTGTTTTACTGAGGTGGCTAACTATGATGCGTGCAGTTTATCAAAGCAACAAACAAACAATCGGAAAATCCCCGTTACTGAGGTGGCTAACCATGATGTGTGCAGTTTATCAAAGCAACAAACAAACAATCGGAAAATCCCCGTTACTGAGGTGGCTAACCATGATGCGTGCAGTTTATCAAAGCAACAATCAAACAATCGGAAAATTCCTGTCGTATCAATTCCTAGATATGGTCGTAACTATACTAAATGCACTGGGCATAATAAACACAACATTATTAATATTGCTACTACGGATAATTTGATCAAAAACTCCCTAAAACAGCCCACTACCTATAATATAGGTTTTTTAAACATAAGATCATTGTCTCCTAAAACGTTGTTAGTTAATGATATTATCAGAGACAACAATCTTAACGTCATCGGTCTCAGCGAAACCTGGCTTAAACCAAACGACTTTTTTGCGCTAAATGAGGCATGTCCTCCTAACTTTACACATGCGCATATTGCCCGTCCGCTCAAAAGGGGTGGGGGGGTCGCACTAATATACAACGAAAACTTTAACCTTAGTCCTAACATAAATAATAAATATAAATCGTTTGAGGTGCTTACTATGAGGTCTGTCACACCGCTGCCTCTACACCTGGCTGTTATCTACCGCCCCCCAGGGCCCTATTCGGACTTTATTAATGAATTCTCAGAGTTCGTTGCTGATCTAGTGACACACGCCGATAATATAATCATAATGGGGGACTTTAATATCCATATGAATAACCCATCGGACCCACCGTGCGTAGCGCTCCAGACTGTAATTGATAGCTGTGGTCTCACACAAATAATAAATGAACCCACGCATCGCAACGGTAATACGATAGACCTAGTGCTTGTCAGGGGCATCACCGTTTCCAAAGTTACGATACTCCCGTATACTAAAGTATTGTCCGATCATTACCTTATAAAATTCGAGGTTCAGACGCATGTTCGTCAAACTAATAATAATAATAACTGCTATAGCAGCCGCAACATTAATACAGCCACAACGACAACTCTTGCTGACCTACTGCCCTCGGTAATGGCACCATTCCCAAAGTATGTGGGCTCTATTGATAACCTCACTAACAACTTTAACGACGCCCTGCGCGAAACCATTGATAACATAGCACCGCTAAAGTTAAAAAAGGCTCCAAAAAAGCGCACCCCGTGGTTTACAGAAGAAACTAGAGCTCAGAAATTATTATGTAGAAAGCTGGAACGCAAATGGCGCACGACTAAACTTGAGGTGCACCATCAAGCATGGAGTGATGGTTTAATAACTTATAAACGCATGCTTACCTTAGCTAAAGCTAAATATTACTCAAATCTCATCCACCGTAATAAAAACGATCCTAAATTTTTGTTTAGTACGGTAGCATCGCTAACCCAACAAGGGACTCCTTCCAGTAGCTCAACCCACTCAGCTGATGACTTTATGCAATTCTTTAGTAAGAAAATTGAAGTCATTAGAAAGGAGATTAAAGACAATGCGTCCCAGCTACAACGGGGTTCTATTAACACTGACACGATTGTATATTGGGCGGATACTGCCCTCCAAAATAGTTTCTCTCGTTTTGAGGAAATAACATTAGAGGAATTGTTACAACGTGTAAATGGAATAAAACAGACAACATGTTTACTTGACCCTCTTCCTGGGAAACTGATCAAGGAGCTATTTGTATTATTAGGTCCATCAGTGCTAAATATTATAAACTTATCACTCTCCTCGGGCACTGTTCCCCTAGCATTCAAAAAAGCGGTTATTCATCCTCTTTTTAAAAGACCTAACCTCGATCCTGACCTCATGGTAAATTACCGACCGGTGTCTCACCTTCCCTTTATTTCAAAAATCCTTGAAAAAAATGTTGCGGAGCAGTTAAATGAACACTTAGCGTCTAACAATCTATGTGAAACCTTTCAATCCGGTTTCAGGGCAAATCACTCCACGGAGACAGCCCTCGCAAAAATGACTAATGATCTATTGCTAACGATGGATTCTGATGCGTCATCTATGTTGCTGCTCCTCGATCTTAGCGCTGCTTTCGATACCGTCGATCATAATATTTTATTAGAACGTATCAAAACACGAATTGGTATGTCAGACTTAGCCCTGTCTTGGTTTAACTCTTATCTTACTGATAGGATGCAGTGTGTCTCCCATAACAATGTGACCTCGGACTACGTTAAGGTAACGTGTGGAGTTCCCCATGGTTCGGTCCTTGGCCCTGCACTCTTCAGCATCTACATGCTGCCGCTAGGTGACATCATACGCAAATACGGTATTAGCTTTCACTGTTATGCTGATGACACCCAACTCTACATGCCCCTAAAGCTGACCAACACGCCGGATTGTAGTCAGCTGGAGGCGTGTCTTAATGAAATCAAACAATGGATGTCCGCTAACTTTTTGCAACTCAACGCCAAAAAAACGGAAATGCTGATTATCGGTCCTGCTAGACACCGAACTCTATTTAATAATACAACTCTAACATTTGACAACCAAACAATTAAACAAGGCGACACGGTAAAGAATCTGTATTATCTTCGACCCAACTCTCTCCTTTGAGGCACACATCAAAAGCGTTACTAAAACGGCCTTTTTTCATCTCCGTAACATCGCTAAAATTCGCTCCATTCTGTCCACTAAAGACGCTGAGATCATTATCCATGCGTTTGTTACGTCTCGCCTCGACTACTGTAACGTATTATTTTCGGGTCTCCCCATGTCTAGCATTAAAAGATTACAGTTGGTACAAAATGCGGCTGCTAGACTTTTGACAAGAACAAGAAAGTTTGATCGTATTACGCCTGTACTGGCTCACCTGCACTGGCTTCCTGTGCACTTAAGATGTGACTTTAAGGTTTTACTACTTACGTATAAAATACTACACGGTCTAGCTCCATCTTATCTTGCCGATTGTATTGTACCATATGTCCCGGCAAGAAATCTGCGTTCAAAGGACTCCGGCTTATTAGTGATTCCCAAAGCCCAAAAAAAGTCTGCGGGCTATAGAGCATTTTCCGTTCGGGCTCCAGTACTCTGGAATACCCTCCCGGTAACAGTTCGCGATGCCACCTCAGTAGAAGCATTTAAGTCTCACCTTAAAACTCATTTGTATACTCTAGCCTTTAAATAGACTCTAGCCTTTAAATAGACTCCCTTTTTAGACCAGTTGATCTGTCGTTTCTTTTCTTTTTCTTCTATGTCCCACTCTCCCGTGTGGAGGGGGTCCGGTCCGATCCGGTGGCCATGTACTGCTCGCCTGTGTATCGGCTGGGGACATCTCTGCGCTGCTGGTCCGCCTACGCTTGGGATGGTTTCCTGCTGGCTCCGCTGTGAACGGGACTCTCGCTGCTGTGTTGGATCCGCTTTGGACTGGACTCTCGCGACTGTGTTGTATCCATTGTGGATTGAACTTTCACAGTATCATGTTAGATCCGCTCGACATCCATTGCTTTCCTCCTCTCTAAGGTTCTCATAGTCATCATTGTCACCGACGTCCCACTGGGTCATTATTGTCACCAATGTCCCACTGGGTGTGAGTTTTCCTTGCCCTTATGTGGGCCTACCGAGGATGTCGTGGTGGTTTGTGCAGCCCTTTGAGACACTAGTGATTTAGGGCTATATAAGTAAACATTGATTGATTGATTGATACCCAGTTGTAATACACTTTTCCACCACTTGTGGCAGTAATGACAATATCTATTTTATTTAGATTAACTGATAAAATGCAACACATAGAAATAACATGCATTTTTGGGCCAGGAGTGGCTGTTCTGTATAAATAAACAAACTTGACATACTGTCCAATTTGTTGGTCACATTGAGGATTTGAGACAAAAAAAACTCTCAATACTGGACCAGAGGACGTTTGGAGTAGTGCAGGTCAGAAAATGTTATATTAGCCACAAGCTCTGCGAGGCATCATTTGAATTTGTTCACAAAGAGCTGGGTATTCTCTTACCCCGGTGTGTGGTGGCAGAGAACATGCAGGAAGTCAAACCAAACTGCACTTGAACAGTAATGATATTAAACTAGGTCTTTATTATACACATTGTAAGATTAAGTTGTTTTTTTCCCCCAAACAGTACCATCTGCTGGAGCTGCTGTAGTACTGCATTTCTTCGTCTTAAGAAACAACATACACTATATTGCCAAAAGTATTTGGCCACCTGCCTTTACACACATATGGACTTGAAATGGCATCCCATGGAATTGTCCAACATGTTTTGGTATCCTGGAGCATTCAAAGTAGCCTTTCACTGGAACTAAGGGGCCAAGCCCAACTCCTGAAAAACAACCCCACACCATAATTCCTCCTCCACCTAATTTCACACTGGGCACAATGCAGTCCGAAAAGTAGCGTTCTCCTGGCAACCTCCAAACCCAGACTGGTCCCTCAGATTGCCAGATGGAAAATCGTGATTCATCACTCCAGAGAAGGCGTCTCCACTGCTCTAGAGTCCAGTGTCGACGTGCTTTACACCACTGCATCTAACGCTTTGCATTGGACTTGGTGATATATGGTTTAGATAAGCTGCTCGGCCATGGACATCCATTCCATGAAGCTCTCTGCGTACTGTACGTGGGCTAATTGGGAGGTCACATGAAGTTTGGAGCTCTGTAGCAACTGACTGTGCAGAACGTCTTTGCACTTTGCGCTTCAGCATCAGCTGACACCTCTCTGTCAGTTTATGTGGCCTACCACTTGGTAGCTGAGTTGCTGTTGTTCCCAAACTTTTCACTTTTCTTATAAAGTTGACTTTGGAATATTTAGGACCGAGGAAATTTCACGACTGGATTTGTTGCACAGGTGGCATCCTATGACAGTTCCACGCTGGAAATCACTGAGAGCGGCCCATTCTTTCACAAATGTTTGTAGAAACAGTCTCCATGCCTAAGTGCTTGATGTTATACAACTGTGGCTGGGCCAAGTGATTAGGGCACCTGATTCTCATCATTTGAATGGGTGGCCGAATACTTTTGGCAATATAGTGTATATAGGGCTCAAAAGAGCTGCTTTTGCAATGCATTGTGGGGGATAGGTAGACATACTTGTTGGATACAAGCTTTGTTTACAATGTGAGAGAGAGCAACCAACTGGATTTACAAAGAATCATACAAAATAAAAAACAAGGGACCGTACCTTCATTTGCACTTTGATTTATTGACAGTTTATTCAAGAAACATGTATATTATTATTCATGACTAATTTAGTCAGAATGTAAAATATCTATTCCTCAGCTGGGGTCCGTGTGGGCACTCCTTTGTACTACACTTTCCCACCATGTGTGGCAGTAATGGCAACATCAAGCAGAGGAAATCTGGAGCTGATGTCATAAGAAAGCTTCTCTAGCGCAAAAATTATGACTAAATTGGTGAAGCTGTATTTTCATTTGAATTTTAGCTGCACCCAATTCCTAAGGCTTGCTACCGGGGATACACAAATAAAAAAAATAAAAATATGGTGGAATTGACTCAATCGAGCTAAGAGCACGTCTGAGGGAGGAGAGATTTGAATCAAGTAAAAGTGCCACAACAACCTCTATGTTGGAACGAAGCAGGCCTCGATCCTCCATCTGCTCGCCTTTTAACTGCCACTAAAGCAGGGGCGCTCACACTTTTTCTGCAGGTGAGATACTTTGCAATTGACCAAGTCGAGGAGATCTACCTCATTCCTATTTATAATTTATATTTATTTATTTATGAAAGAGACATTTTTGTTAACAAGTTAATGGTGTTTAATGATAATACAAGCATGTTTAACACACATAGATTCCTTTCTTTCATGAAGACAAGAATATAAGTTGGTGTATTTGATTCTGATGACTTGCATTGATTGGAATTAGACAGTGGTGCTGATAACGTCCGCATTTTCAAATGGAAGAAAAAAAAAGGCGTCCTTTCTGTCCAATACCACATGAAAGTGGTTGGATTTGGCATCTCATTTGTCCAACTTGCATACTCGTTTTTAAACACTTTGTTATGAGAGTAGCATATGTGTGTGGCCCTTTAATGTCTGGCAGCAGGTGAGTGACGTCAGTGAGTGTGCGGGTGGGCAAGCAAATGAGAAAGCGGTCGCTGAGGGCGGGGGAGAAATACATTGGCATCAAACTCCGTAGCTTGCTAGCTTGTGCACGCTAGCTTTCTGAGACTCTTATTTTGTTAGCACAGGCAGGATGAAACAGGTCTTTTATGGTGAAGACAGGAACTGTGCAGTCGGTCTTTAGAGTTTTGACAGTAGGTACGGAGTCTCTAGAAATAAAATGTGTTTCTCTGCGTCCGCCCTGTTAGTGATTTTTTTCTTAAATATGAGCTCGCAGCAGCCAGCGTCATCTCAAAAGATCCTCGGGTGCCGAGAATGTCAAACAACTGACGAAAGTGAAGTCTTGGTATGATTGATGATTGCTCATTTTTATGTATATTTTTTAATGCCTGGCTTGAGATCGACTGAGACACCCTCCGAGATCGATCAGTCGATCACGATCGACGTAATGCCCAGCCCTGCACTAAAGACACGAGCGCGTGACCCCCATTTGTACTGGCTCCCAGTTCATTTTAAAATTCATTTTCCATCCATCCATTGTCTACCGCTTGTTCCCTTTGGGGTCGCTGGCGCCTATCTCAGCTACAATCGGGCAGAAGGCGGCGTACATCCTGGACAAGTCGCCACCTCATCACAGGGCCAATACAGATAGACAGACAACATTCGCACTCACATTCAAACACTAGGGGGCAATTTAGTGTTGCCAATCAACCTATCCCCAGGTGCATGTCTTTGGAAGTGGGAGGAAGCCGGAGTACCCGGAGGGAACCCACGCATTCAAGGGGGGAACATGCAAACTCCACACAGAAAGATCCCGAGCCTGGGATTGAACCCAGGACTACTCAGGACCTTCGGATTGTGAGGCAGACGCACTAACCCCTCGTCCACGGTGAAGCCCACGGTGGCAGTTCATTTTAACATTTAAAATGTTTTAACACATTAGCGCCACAATAAATATCAGACCTTTGAAACATGGACAGCCCCACAAGGTCTCTGAGGTCAGCTGATCAATTTCTTCTTGTTTTCCCAAAAGCCCGTTTAAAATCTGCCGTGACTCCAAAACTTTGGATGGTATCCCTCTTCGTATTCGGACGGCACCCTCTTTAATGACTTTTAAATCACTTCTTAAAACATGTTTTGACTCCTTAGCTTTTAAACCAGCATGAGAGTTGTGTGAGTTGAGTCTATTTTATTTTCTTTGATGTGTTTATTTAGCGCCTTCCTAACCAAGAAGGCGCTATCCTCTTGTCTCAGAACATAGATTTCGCATTGAGCCACATTTGACTAACTGCACTAGAGCAAGCCCGGTCACAGGCAATTACAGAGCCTACTAGCCTGGGTATGGAGTCAGTTAAGTTAGAACTAGCCAGCGCCAGCCTGGATGATCCCTGTACACATAGCAATTTTTGTAGAATAATACACAACTCACAAAATGTTTTTTATGCTATGACTATGACTACGTCAGAGTTAGACATGCGTTCTACTGAGGTGGCAAATTATGATGCGTTCAGATTATCGCAGCACCAAGTAGACAATCTGAAAATTCCCGTCATATCAATTCCTAGATATGGTCGTAATTATTTTAAGTACACTGCGCATAATAAACGCAACATTATTAATATTGCTACTACGGATAATTTTATCAACAACTCCTTAAAACAGCCCACTACCTATAATATGGGCTTTCTAAACATCAGATCTCTGTCTCCCAAAACGTTATTAGTTAATGAGGTGATTAGAGACAACAACCCTAACGTCATCGGTCTTAGCAAAACCTGGCTTAAACCAGACGACTTTTTTGCGATAAATGAGGCATCCCCTCCTAACTATACGAATGCGCATATTGCCCGTCCCCTTAAAAGGGGAGGGGGGGTCGCACTAATATACAACGAAAACTTTAACTTTAGTCCTAACTTAAATAATAAATATAAATCGTTTGAGGTGCTTTCTATGAAGTCTGCCACACCTCTGCCTCTGTGCCTGGCCGTTATCTACCGCCCCCCAGGGCCCTATTCGGACTTTATTAGTGAATTCTCAGAGTTTGTTGCTGATCTAGTGACACACGCCGATAATATAATTATAATGGGGGACTTTAATATCCGTATGAATACCCCATTGGACCCACCGTGCATGGCGCTCCAGACTATAATTGATAGCTGTGGTCTTACACAAATAATAAATGAACCGACGCATCGCAGCGGTAATACGATAGACCTGGTGCTTGTCAGAGGTATCACCGTTTCCAAAGTTATGATACTCCCGTATATTAAAGTAATGTCCGATCATTACCTTATAAAATTCGAAGTTCAGACTCATGTTCGGCAAGTTAATAATAATAAAAACTGCTATAGCAGCTGCAAAATTAATGCTGCCACAACGACGACTCTTGCTGACCTACTGCCCTCGGTAATGGCACCGTTCCCAAAGTATGTGGGCTCTATTGATAACCTCACTAACAACTTTAACAACGACCTGCGCGAAACCATTGATAGTATAGCACCGCTGAAGTTAAAAAAGGCGTACGCCATGGTTTACTGAAGAAACTAGAGCTCAGAAATTATTATGTAGAAAGCTGGAACGCAAATGGCGCACAACTAAACTTGAGGTGCACCATCAAGCATGGAGTGATAGTTTAATAACTTAGAAACGCATGCTTACCTTAGCTAAAACTAATTATTACTCAAATCTCATCCGCATTAATAAAAACGATCCAAAATTTTTGTTTAGTACAGTAGCATCGCTAACCCAACAAGGGACTCCTTCCAGTAGCTCCACCCATTCGGCAGATGACTTTATGAAGTTCTTTAATAAGAAAATTGAACTTATTACAAAGGAGATTAAAGACAATGCGTCCCAGCTACAACTGGGTTATAGTAACACAGATACGACTGTATATACGGCGGATACTGCAAATATCCAAAATAGTTTCTCTCGTTTTGATGAAATAACACTAGAAAAATTGTTACAACGTGTAAATGGAATAAAACAAACAACATGTTTACTTGACCCACTTCCTGGGAAACTTATCAAGGAGCTTTTTGTATTATTAGGTCCATCAGTGCTAAATATTATAAACTTATCACTTTCCTCGGGCACTGTTCCCCTAGCATTCAAAAAAGCGGTTATTCATCCTCTCCTTAAAAGACCTAACCTCGATCCTGACCTCATGGTAAACTACCGACCGGTGTCTCACCTTCCCTTTATTTCGAAAATCCTCGAAAAAATTGTTGCAGAACAGCTAAATGAACACTTAGCGTTTAACAATCTATGTGAAACCTTTCAATCCGATTTCAGGACAAATCACTCGACTGAGACAGCCCTCGCAAAATTGACTAATTATCTATTGCTAACGATGGACTCTGATGCGTCATCTATGTTGCTGCTCCTCGATCTTAGCGCTGCTTTCAATACTGTCGATCATAATATTTTATTAGAGCGTATCAAAACACGAATTGGTATGTCAGACTCAGCCCTGCCTTGGTTTAACTCTTATCTTACTGATAGGATGCAGTGCGTCTCCCATAACAGTGTGACCTAGGACTACGTTAAGGTAACGTGTGGAGTTCCCCAGGGTTCGGTCCTTGGCCCTGTACTCTTCAGCATCTACATGCTGCCGTTAGGTGACGTCATACACAAATACGGTATTAGCTTTCACTGTTATGCTGATGACACCCAACTCTACATGCCCCTAAAGCTGACCAACACGCCGGACTGTAGTCAGTTGGAAGCGTGTCTTAATGAAATTAAACAATGGATGTTCGCTAACTTTTTGCAACTTAACGCCAAAAAAACGGAAATGCTGATTATCGGTCCGGCTAGACACCGACCTCTATTTAATAATACAACTTTAACATTTGACAACCAAATAATAAAACAAGGTGACTCGGTAAAAAATCTGGGTATAATCTTCGACCCAACTCTCTCCTTTGAGTCACACATTAAAAGCATTAGTAAAACGGCCTTCTTTCATCTCCGTAATATCGCTAAGATTCGCTCCATTTTGTCCACTAAAGACGCCGAGATCATTATCCATGCGTTTGTTACGTCTCGTCTCGATTACTGTAACGTAATATTTTCGGGTCTCCCCATGTCTAGCATTAAAAGATTACAGTTGGTACAAAATGCGGCTGCTAGACTTTTGACAAGAACAAGAAAGTTTGATCGTATTACGCCTGTACTGGCTCACCTGCACTGGCTTCCTGTGCACTTAAGATGTGACTTTAAGGTTTTACTAATTACGTATAAAATACTACACGGTCTAGCTCCATCCTATCTTGCCGATTGTATTGTACCATATGTCCCGGCAAGAAATCTGCGTTCAAAAGACTCCGGCTTATTAGTGATTCCTAGAGCCCAAAAAAAGTCTGCGGGCTATAGAGCGTTTTCCGTTCGGGCTCCAGTACTCTGGAATGCCCTCCCGGTAACAATTCGAGATGCTACCTCAGTAGAAGCATTTAAGTCTCACCTTAAAACTCATCTGTATACCCTAGCCTTTAAATAGACCTCCTTTTTAGACCAGTTGATCTGCCGCTTCTTTTCTTTCTCCTATGTCCCCCCCTCCCTTGTGGAGGGGGTCCGGTCCGATGACCATCAATCAATCAATCAATGTTTACTTATATAGCCCTAAATCACTAGTGTCTCAAAGGGCTGCACAAACCACTACCACATCCTCGGTAGGCCCACATAAGGGCAAGGAAAACTCACACCCAGTGGGATGTCGGTGACAATGATGACTATGAGAACCTTGGAGAGGAGGAAAGCAATGGATGTCGAGCGGGTCTAACATAATACTGTGAAAGTTCAATCCCTAATGGATCAAACACAGTCGCGAGAGTCCAGTCCAAAGCGGATCCAACACAGCAGCGAGGGGTTGCCCACATTTGAGATCCTCTCCAAGGTTTCTCATAGTCAGCATTGTCACTGGCGTCCCACTGGATGTGAATTCTCCCTGCCCACTGGGTGTGAGTTTTCCTTGCCCTTTTGTGGGTTCTTCAGAGGATGTTGTAGTCGTAATGATTTGTGCACTCCTTTGAGACATTTGTGATTTGGGGCTATATAAATAAACATTGATTGATTGATTGATTGATTTATTCTCTTTTTAGTTATTTCGAAAATTGACTCTCCTCAGCTTTATCCTGCTTCTGAAAGTGTGTTTTAACTCCTGTGCAGCACTTTGTGGAACTTGTATTGTTTTTTAAAATGTGCTCTATACAAAACCCAAAAGCAGTGAAGTTGTCACATTGTGTAAATGGTAAATAAAAAGAGAATACAATGATATGCAAATCCTTTTCAACTTATATTCAATTGAATAGACTTCAAAGACAAGATATTTAATTTTGCAATTGCAAATAATCATGAACTCAAAATTTAATAACAGCAACACATTGCAAAAAAGTTGTCACAGGGGCATTTTTACCACTGTGTTACATGGCCTTTCCTTTTAACAACACTCAGTAAACGTTTGGGAACTGAGGAGACACATTTTTCAAGTGGAATTATTTCCCTTTCTCGCTTGATGGACAGCTCCTTTGTGGTATTTTAGGCTTCATAATGCGCCACACATTTTCAATGGGAGACAGGTCTGGACTACAGGCAGGCCAGTCTAGTACCCGCACTCTTACTATGAAGCCATGCTGTTGTAACACGTGGCTTGGCATTGTCTTGCTGAAATAAGCATTAACAAGGCCTTGCTTGGATGGCAATTAGGTTGCTCCAAAACCTGTATCTACCTTTCAGCATTAATGGTGTCTTCACAGATGTGTAAGTTACCCATGCCTTGGGCACTAATACACCCCCATACCATCATGGATGCTGGCTTTTACGCTTTACGCCTGTAACAGTCCAGACGGTTTTTTTCTTCTTTGTTCCGGAGGACACGACGTCCACAGTTTCCAAAAAACAATTTGACATGTGGACTCGTCAGACCACAGAACACTTTTCTACTTTGCAGCAGGCCATCTTAGATGAGCTCTGGCCCAGCAAAGCCGGCTGCGTTTCTGGGTGTTGTTGATGAATGGCTTTCCCTTAGCATAGTTGAGTTTAAACTTGCACTTACAGATGTAGCGACCAACTGTAGTTACTGTCTGTGATTTTCTGAAGTGTTCCTGAGCCCTTGTGGTGATATCCTTTACACACTGATGTCACTTTTTGATGCAATATCATCGCTTACGTGCTGTGATTTTTGTTACGGTAAAGGGAGAAGAAGACGGCACAGACAGCAGGGAAGTTGTTTTAACTCCATATTTATTTTGTATTACAAAAGTAAATTAAGTGTGTAGCTAATCCAAAATATGTGTGGTGTGCGACTATGTGTTGAGATTAACTGATGAGTGTTACCCGTGGTGTTAAGCGAGGTGCGAAATTCCAAGAGGGGCAAGGCAGGCTTCAAGGTCCAAAAACAGGCCTGAGGTCGAGATCCAAAAGGGGCAGCCAGTGGGGAACACGGGGAGACGAGAGACACATCTCACAGTCAGGGGACGGAGGAATGCTGCTGGAACGACACAACACAGGACACAATGAGCACGCGGGGAATAAACACAAAAAGAAAGAGAGAGAACATAGAGCTAGACGTTACGGCTTACTGTGCTGAACAGGAGACTACGTTCTGACCCGGAACGCAGGTTTGCACTGGCTAAAGAAGCCATGTCTCTCATCAGCTTCAGGTGTGCAGATTGTTGATTGAAAGCAGCTGCTTGCTGCAGCTGGAGTGGCGCGCGCAGCACAGATAAAAGCGCACTGAGGCGCGCCCGGGGCGTGACAATTTCTCTAGTTTCTCTGAACCTTTTGATGATATTACGGACTGTAGATGGTGACTGTAACTGTTGGACAATTTGTAATTTGTTCACAAAGTGGTGACCCTCGCCCCATCCTTGTTTTTTAATGACTGAGCATTACACGGAAGCTGCTTTTATACCCAATCATGGCACCCACTTGTTCCCAATTAGCCTGTTCACCTGGGGAATGTTCCAAATAAGTGCTTGATGAGCATTCCTCAACATTCTCAGTCTTTTTGCCACTTGTGCCAGCTTTTTGAAACATGTTGCAGGCATCAAATTCCAAAATGAGCTAGTTTTTCAGTTTGAACTTTTAAGTATGTTGTCTTTGCAATTGAATACAAGTTGAAAAGGATTTGCAAATCATTAGATTCTGTTTTTTTTACCATTAACACGTGAAAACTTCACAAGCTTGAGGTTTCTTAAATAAAGTGGATTGGATATTTTGTCAGCAGACTCAGTTTTAATGCAAGTGAAGAATTCCAGAATTCACATTGTCCTTTGTTCAAATTTCATCACTTATGTGTCCGAGATACGTGAGGTCCCCCGGTCCTCATTACATAAGCAGTGTTTCCCCGGAAAAACAGGCCCATTGTTACTTTTAAAGACTTTGATCACTGACCTCTCAAACGTAGGAGTCTGAATATGCCGTGACCACGCTAACATGTACCAGGGGATGGCGTTAGAATGGATGTTTGTTGTTTTCTACATCTGATACTGAATATTACAGGCATTTGCCTCCTGGTTCTTCGCTCACTAACCAAGTCCCTTAGCTTTGCTTTTACGCGGGAATTGAGGCAAATCTCACAGAATCTATGTTTTTTCCTTGAACAAATCATGGCAACCATTGAGGCAATTATTGATGCTGCACAATCGCAACTTATTTGTTGAAGAAAGAAAACCTTAGGACAGAGTCTTGGATGGAATCAATCAATCAATCAATGTTTATTTATATAGCCCGAAATCACCAGTTACTCAAAGGGATGCACAAACCACAACACAAACCACAACGACATCAACGGTAGAGCCCACATAACGGCAAGGAAAACTCACCCCACTGGGATGTCGGTGACAATGACAATGATGACTATGAGAAACCTTGGAGAGGACCGCATATGTGGGCAACTCCAAACCCCCCAGGGGACCGAAAGCAATGGATGTCGAGCGGGTCTAACATGATACTGTGAAAGTTCAATCTATAGTGGATCCAACACAACCGTGAGAGTCCAGTCCAAAGTGGATCCAACACAGTAGCAAGAGTCCCGTCCATAGTGGAGCCAGCAGGACACCATCCCAAACTGAGGCGAATCAGCAGCGCAGACGTCCCCAACTGATACAAAGGCGACCGGTCCATCCTGGGTCCCGATTCTGGACGAGCGGTCCATCCTGGGTCCTGACTTTGGACAGCCAGTACTTCATCCATGGCCACCGGACCGGACCCTATCCACAAGGGAGAGGGGGACAGAGGAGAAAAAGAAAGGCAATGGCGGATCAACTGGACTAAAAAAGGGAGTCTATTTAAAGGCTAGAGTATACAAATGAGTTTTAAGATGAGACTTAAATGCTTCTACTGAGGTAGCATCTCAAACTGTTACCGGGAGGGCATTCCAGAGTAGTGGAGCCCGAACGGAAAACGCTCTAAATATCGCAGACTTTTTTTGGGCTCTGGGAATCAATAATAAGCCGGAGTCCTTTGAACGCAGATTTCTTGCCGGGACATATGGTACAATACAATCGGCAATATAGGCTAGAGCTAGACCGTGTAGTATTTTATACTTAAGTAGTAAAACCTTAAAGTCACATTTTAAGTGCACAGGAAGCCAGTGCAGGTGAGCCAGTATAGGCGTTATATGATCAAACTTTCTTGTTCTTGTCAAAAGTCTAGCAGCCGCATTTTGTACCAACTGTAATCTTTTAATGCTAGACATGGGGAGACCCAAAAAATATACGTTACAGTAATCGAGACGAGACGTAACAAACTACTCAGTGGCCTAGTGGTTAGAGTGTCGGCCCTGAGATCGGTAGGTTGGGAGTTCAAACCCCGGCCGAGACATACCAAAGACTTTAAAAAAATGGGTCTCATTGCCTCCCCGCTTGGCACTCAGCATCAAGGGTTGGAATTGGGGGTTAAATCTCCATAAATGATTCCCAGGCGCGGCATCGCTGCTGCCCTCTGCTCCCCTCACTTCCCAGGGGTGATCAAGGGAATGGGACAAATGCAGAGGACACATTTCCCCACATCTAGTGTGTGTGTGACAATCATTGGTACTTTAACTTTAACTTAACTTTAACGCATGGATAATGATCTCAGCGTCGTTAGTGGACAAAATGGAGCGAATTTTAGCGATATTACGGAGATGAAAGAAGAACGTTTTTGTAACGCTTTTAATTTGTGACTCAAACGAGAGAGTTGGGTCGAAGATAATACAGATTCTTTACCGATTCACTTTGTTCAATTATTTGGTTGTCAAATGTTAAAGTTGTATTATTACATAGAGGTCGGTGTCTAGCAGGACCGATAATCAGCATTTCCGTTTTTTTGGCGTTGAGTTGCAAAAAGTTAGCAGACATCAATTGTTTAATTTCATTAAGACACGCCTCCAGCTGACTACAATCCGGCGTGTTGGTCAGCTTTAGGGGCATGTAGAGTTGGGTGTCATCAGCATAACAGTGAAAGCTAACACCGTATTTGCGTATGATGTCACCTAGCGGCAGCATGTAGATGCTGAAGAGTGCAGGGCCAAGGACCGAACCCTGGGGAACTCCACACGTTACCTTAACATAGTCCGAGGTCACATTGTTATGGGAGACGCACTGCATCCTATCAGTAAGATAAGAGTTAGACCAAGACAGAGCTAAGTTTGACATACCAATTCGTGTTTTGATACGCTCTAATAAAATATTATTATCGACGGTATCGAAAGCAGCGCTAAGATCCAGGAGCAGCAACATAGATGACGCCTCAGAAAGCCATCGTTAGCAATAGATCATTAGTCATTTTTGCGAGGGCTGTCTCCGTAGAGTGATTTGCCCTGAAACCGAATTGACAGATTTCACATAGATTGTTAGACGCTAAGTGTTCATTTAGCTGCTCTGCAACAATTTTTTCAAGGATTTTCGAATTAAAGGGAAGGTGAGACACTGGTCGGTAGTTTACCATGAGTTCAGGATCGAGGTTAGGTCTTTTAAGGAGAGGATGAATAACCACTTTTTGGAATGCTAGGGGAACAGTGCCAGAGAAAAGTGATAAGTTTATAATATTTAGCACTGATGGACCTAATAATATAAGGAGCTCCTTGATAAGTTTCCCATTAAGTGGGTCAAGTAAACATGTTTGTTTTTATTCCATTTACAGGTTGTAACAATTCTTCCAATGTTATTTCATCAAAAAGAGAGAAACTATTTTGGAGGGCAGTATCCGCCGTATATACAGTCGTATCTGTGTTAATAGAACCAAATTGTAGCTGGGACGCATTGTCTTTAATCTCCTTTCTAATGAGTTAAATTTTCTTATTAAAAAATTTCATAAAGTCATCTGCCGAGTGGGTGGAGCTACTGGAAGGAGTCCCTTGTTGGGTTAGCGATGTTAACGTACCAAAGAAAAATTTAGGATCGTTTTTATTAAGGCGGATGAGATTTGAGTAATATTTGGCTTTAGCTAAGGTAAGCATGCGTTTATAAGTTATTAAACTATCACTCCATGCTTGATGGAAAACCTCAAGTTTAGTTGTGCGCCATTTGCGTTCCAGCTTTCTACATGATAATTTATGAGCTCTAGTTTCTTCTGTAAACCATGGGGTACGCCTTTTTGGAGCCTTTTTTAATTTCAGCGGTGCTATACTATCAATGGTTTCACGCAGGGCGTCGTTAAAGTTGTTAGTGAGGTTATCAATAGAGCCCACATACTGATGGAATGGTGCCATTCCCGAGGGCAGTAGGCCAGCAAGAGTTGTCGTTGTGGCAGCATTAATGTTGCGGCTGCTATAGCAGTTATTATTATTATTATTAGCCTGCTGAACATGAGTCTGAACTTCGAATTTTATAAGGTAATGTTCGGACATTACTTTAGTATATGGGAGTATCATAACTTTTGAAACGGTGATACCCCTGACAAGCACAAGGTCTATCGTATTACCGTTGCGATGCGTGGGTTCATTTATTATTTGTGTAAGACCACAGCTATCAATTATAGTCTGGAGCGCCACGCACGGTGGGTCTGATGGGGTATTCATATGGATATTAAAGACTTCCATTATAATTATATTATCGGCGTGCGTCACTAGATCAGCAACGAACTCTGAGAATTCACTGATAAAGTCCGAATAGGGCCCTGGGGGGCGGTAGATAACAGCCAGGTGTAGAGGCAGCGGTGTGACAGACCTCATAGTAAACACCTCAAACGATTTATATTTATTTTTTAGGTTAGGACTAAAGTTAAAGTTTTCTTTGTATATTAGTGCAACACCACCAACCCTTTTAAGGGGACGGGCAATATGCGCATTCGTATAGTTAGGAGGAGATGCCTCATTTAGCGCAAAAAACGTTGTTTGGTTTAAGCCAGGTTTCGCTGAGACCAATGACGTTAAGATTGTTGTCTCTAATTACCTCATTAACTAATAACGTTTTGGGAAACAATGATCTTATGTATGAAATGCCTATATTATAGGTTGTGGGCTGTTTTAAGGAGTTTTTGATCAAATTATCCGTAGTATTAATATTAATAATGTTGCGTTTATTATGCGTACTGCACTTAAAATAATTACAACCATATCTAGGATTTGATATGACGGGAATTTTCAGATTGTCTGCTTAGAGCTGCGATAAACTGAATGCATCATAATTTGCCACCTCAGTAGAACGCATGTCCAACTCTGACACAGTCATAGCAGAAAAAACATTATGTGAGTTGTGTATTATTCTAACTGACTCCTCACCCAGATATATGTAGGGATTAGCCTTTAGCTTTCTTGTTAACCCCGCTCGGCATCCGCGTTTCTGCTTCCGATCACACCGCTTACGTGTCTTCCGTTGACGGTCCCCGCTGGTTCTATACTCCGCTGCGTCAAAGGCTACTGGATGTAGCTGGCGAAGTATTCCCATGCAAGCGAGGTGGTCCAACGTACACGCATGTTTCAGTCTAAAACTATCCACATCCAGAATTGTCTGGCAGTCGTATGTGACCACGGAGTGACTATTCTGTAAGCCAGCCATGAAATTTGCAGAATTGTCCGGTATTTTTGCCAAATGTTTTATTTCTACCAAGAGCGTCTGCAAGCTGCAGACCGTCCGGGCGCCGCCATCTTGATAATCATGGAACCCAATGTAAGGATGCTATTCGGATGCAGTAAGACCGACGATGCATTGCGTTTCCATGTCACACTTGCAAGCCTTAGAATTGCCCAGACTGCTGCACCAGCTGATTCAAAGCCACTTTGTTGTCATAATTCAAATGTATTTTATTGTTTGTGTTAGACCACATACTGCTTTATGGACTTACCACGTTGTCAGCTGGGTGCTTCTTTAAGAATACAAAAGTATTTTTTTTTGTTCCACCCTTCAAAGACTGCACTTCAACAACCCGTCATCAACACGTCCTCGCAAAGACAAGAGAACCGAGAGTCAAGCGTATTTCACAACATCCGCAGCTCAAACTGAAGAAGCAAGAGCAGACACAAAGAGACAAAAGCATTGTTTTTATTGTGTAATATTTAATTTAGCTGTAAGTTCACCTTCTCAAAGTGAGTTGTCGGGCTGAGCCATCAGAAAAACAAGACGTGCACGCATCGCGCTTCCTTGAGTCCTGGACTGTAAATAGAGCACAGATGTTCTGAACAAGCATGGCTGGTCGGTCCAGATGTTGGAGTCACGTGTTTGCCATTACAGATGCTGCAAAATACGACTGCTGTGATGCACCTTTTGGGCTTTTATTGAGACACATGTTTTTACAGTGGAGCTAAATAAAGGTCCCTTATTATGCAGAAGAAATTACAATATTATTATTTTTCAATTAATTATAATGATTATTAAGTTTTTTTTTTTTTTTAATGGGTTTCCATAGCTTAAATTGATTTGTTAAATTTTGCTCATTGAGGATCAGTCGAATCTTTGCTCCTTTTAAAAGAGAGCAATAAATAGATTGTGATGCTAGTAGTACTGGTCAGTACTTACGTCACATAGATCTATTGGAAATCAAGTCTCTATTACGTGAATCTTCCAAAGTTTACAAAAACAATTCAAAAAGGAATACAGACTTTCATTTAAGGCAGTGCTTTTTAATTGTTGTCTGTTGCGCCCCCACACTCTACCGGGACTGTATATAGAAGAATTTGTCTGTAGAAGTGTCATAAGTACACCTCTGCATGACACTGTATCTTCACTAACAAGAACGCGAAAAAGAAAGAAATGAAACTCAACTTACAAGGAATACTTTGACTAAACATGTTGTTTTAATATGTAACAGAAAAGATTTCAAGTGCTTCAATTTGCCTGACATTAAGAAAAAAATTATCACTTAAACTGAAATTTTTGTTTGACCAACTCAATCTATTTGATATCGATAATATAAGATAAAGTAAACTTATTTTTTTATTTTGACCAACTCAATCTATTTGATACCGATAAATAAAATAAGATAAAGTCAATAAATAATAATGACTTCAAGTTCATCGGCAACATTAACTCAGGAGCAGATTACATAAAACACCTAAAAAACTAAAATTAATCAAGTATATATTTTTCTGATTAATTAGAATGAGTAAGTCAGGATTCTTGGATACAATTTGTGGTAGTCTCGTTTTTGTAGTTGTAATGTTTTGTAGTGCACAGCTTTTAGATGTTTGAATCATGATATTGAAAAAGTATGTTCCCGGGTGTTACACGCGGCCCCCCCAGCGGGCACCGCCCCACCATTTGATTTAAGTTAACCAAACAGAGATCTCATTTGTGACTTTTTCTACCTCAAAAAAGGCAAAACCACTCTGATAAACACCTAAACACGATAGAGATTGGCTAGTTTAATGAAGTCCTCGGCTGAGACATCAAACTTGACCAAATAGAGAAGGTAAAAGTCATAACGAAGCGTTTGTTTGTCAACCTGCGGAATACAGCAAAAACATACATTCTCTAAAAAACTTAAAACAAAAACCAGGATTAGTGTGTTAGTTGTTGATCAGAATTATCCCAGTTCAATTTTAACTTGTCCGTATTGTTAATTTAGACCTTGTCGTTAGTGTATCTATGTTCATTATATGTACTATGAATAGGGATGTATTCTGAGTACCGGTTCCCAATTAGGTCAGTCCATGAGGATCGTGATGATAAGTATATTTTGTTCCAGCTGATGGTCGTAGATATGAGACACTGTCACGTTCAGTTCAGCTACCGCTGTTACATATTAGAAACAGCTTTGAATAATGACAAATAAGGAAGCAACTGTCACAAAAGTTTGAAACACAACAATATTTCCTCCTGAAAAGTTCCTCAAAGTCACGCACGTTCTGTCAGTTAGAAGTTGGGTTGTCCCAATACCAAATATTTTGGTACTGGTACAAGTACCAAAATGTATTTCTACCACAACAAAATGTCATTATTGGCTATATTTTAAAAACAAATCTTAGTGTTCATGAAACATATGCTCATGATTGCAATTTAGTCCTTAAATAACATAGTAAACATACTAGACAACTTGTCTTTTAGTAGAAAGTAAACAAACAAAGACTCCTAATTAGTCTGCTGACGTATGCAGTAACATATTGTGTCATTTATCATTCTATTATTTTGTCTACATTATGAGGAACAAACTGTAAAAAAGGATTATTAATCTTGTTCATTTATTGGTAATATCTGCTTCTTTTCTGTTTTAACATGTCCTATCTATACTTCTGTTAAACTGTAATAATCACTTATTCTTCTTTTTGTTGATACTTTACCTTAGTTTTGGATGAAACCAGTAATTTAGGTATCGATCCGATACCAAGTAGTTACAGTATCATACATTGTTCATATTCAAAGTCCTCATGTGTCCATGGACGTATTTACTGAGTTTATAATCATAATGTAATTACCCAACGCTCGTTTGGCAACGACAGTGAAACCTGGAGAAGCACGATTGGGAAGAATGGTCGCCCGGATCTGAACCTGAGTGGGTTTTTTTTATTGGACTTTTGTGCTCGTCACAGTTTGTCCATAAAAAAACACCATGTTCAAACATAAGGGTGTCCATATGTGCACTTGGCACCAGGACACCCTGTGCCGCAGTTCCATGATTGACTTTGTAGTTGTGTCTTCGGATTTGCGGCCTCATGTTTTGGATACTCGGGTGAAGAGAGGGACATAGCTTTCTACCGATCACCACCTGGTTGTGAGCTGGTTCCGATGGTGGGGGAGGATGCCGGACAGACCTGGCAGGCCCAAACGCATTGTGAGACTCTGCTGGGAACGTCTAGCAGAGTCTCCTGTCAGAGAGAGTTTCAATTCCCACCTCCGTAAGAACTTTGAACATGACACGAGGGAGGCACTGGATATTGAGTCTGAGTGGACCATGTTCCGGGCCTCTATTGTCGAGGCGGCTGATTGGAGCTGTGGCCGCAAGGTCGTTGGTGCCTGTCGTGGTGGTAATCCTAGAACACGCTGGTGGATACCAGCAGTGAGGGATGTCTTCAAGCTGAAGAATGAGTCCTATCAGTTCCTTTTGGCTCATGGGACTCCAGAAGCAATGGACAGGTACCTACAGGCCAAGCGAAGTGTGGTTTCAGCAGTCGCGGAGGCCAAAACTCGGACATGGGAGGAGTTTGGGGAAGGCATGGAAAACGACTTCCGTACGGCTTCGAAGTGATTCTGGTCCACCATTCGTCGACTCAGGGAGGGAAGCAATGCACTGTCAACACTGTGTATGGTGAAGATGGTGTACTGCCGACCTCTATTGAGGCTGTTGTGGATCGGTGGAGGGAATACTTCGAATACCTCCTCAATCCCACCAACCCATCTTCCTGTGAGGAAGCAGTGCTTGGGGATCTGTGGTGGGCTCTCCTATTTCTGGGGCTGAGGTTGCCGAGGTGGTTAAAAAGCTCCTCTGTGGCAAGGCCCTTGGGGTGGATGAGATCCGCCCAGAGTTCCTTAAAGCTTTGGATGCTGTAAGGCTGTCTTGCTTGACAAGACTCAGCAGCACCTCTGGATTGGCAGACCGGAGTTGTGGTTCCTCTCTTTAAGATGGGGAACCGGAGGGTGTGTTACAACTATTGTGGATTTACACTCCTCAGCCTTCTCGGTAAGGTCTCTTCAGGTGTACTGGAGAGGAGGCTACACCGGAGAGTCGAACCTAGGATCCAGGAGGAAAAGTGTGGTTATCGCCCTGGTCGTGGAACGGTAGACCAGCTCTATACTCTCGGTAGGGTCCTTGAGCGTGCATAGGAGTTTGCCCAACCAGTCTACATGTGCTTTGTGGACTTGGAGAAGGGATTTGACCGTGTCCACCCGGGGAATCCTCAGAGTATGGGGTATCGGACTGTCTGATTGTGGTGGCAGTAAGTCGGACCCGTTTCCAGTGATGGTTGGACTCCACCAAAGCTGCCCTTTGTCACCGATTCTGTTAATAACTTTTATGGACAGAATTTTTAGGCACAGTCAGGGCGATGAGGGGATCCGGTTTGTAGCTGCAGGATTAGGTCTCTGCTTTTTGCAGATGATGTGGTCCTGATGGCTTCAACTGGCCAGGATCTTCAGCTCTCACTGGATTGGTTCGCAGCCGAGTGTGAAGCGACTGGGATGAGAATCAGCACCTCCATGTCCAAGTTCATGGTTCTCGCCCGGGAAAGGATGGAGTGCCATCTCCGGGTTGGGGAGGAGATCTTGCCCCAAGTGGAGGAGTTCAAGTACCTAGGAGTTTGCTCAAAAGTGGGGGTATAGTGGATCGTACGTTTGACAGGCGGATCGGTGCGGCATCTTCAGTAATGAGGACGCTGTATCGATCCGTTGTGGAGAAGAAAGAGCTAAGCCAAAAGGCAAAGCTCTCAATTTACCGGTCGATCCATGTTCCCATCCTCACCTATGGTCATGAGCTTTGGGATATAAAAGAAAGGACAAGATAACGGGTACAATGAGTTTCCCCCGCCGGGTTGCGGGTCTCTCCCTTAGAGATAGGGTTAGAAGCTCTGTCATCCGGGAGGAATTTGGAGTAAAGCCGCTGCTCTTCCACATCAAGAGGAGCCAGATGAGGTGGTACGGGCATCTGGTCAGGATGCCACCTGAACGCCTTCCTAGGGAGGTGTTTATGGCACGTCTGACCGTCATCATCGTCGGGGGGACAGGCGCCGTCGTCGTGGGAACAGGCGGAGTTGTCGTCGTCGTGGAAACAGGCGCCGGAGTGCGATCCAGCATAGGGACAAGTGCTGGAGTGGGATCCAGCCTAGCGTCAGGTGCTGGAGTGGGATCTAGCCTTGGACTTGGACTAGGACAAGGAATAGGACTTGGACTAGGACTATGACTTTGACTAGGACTTGGACTTAGACTCGGGCTATGACTTAAATGAAGGCTAGGACTAGGAATTGGACTATGACTATGACTTAAACGAGGGCTAGGACTAGGACTTGGACTATGACTATGACTAGGTCTATGACTTAGACAAGGGCTAGGGCTAGGACTATGACTAGATCTATGACTAGGACTTGGACTAGGACTAAGACTAGCACTTGGACTTGGACTAGGGCATGGAGTAGGACTAGGGCTTGGGCTAGCTACAGGTGTTAGCCGTGGTGCAGCTAGCCGTGGTGCAGGTGGAGGTGGCCTAGCTGGGGCTTGCGATTTGGCACGCCGGAATACCGGTGGGGGAGGCCGCGCCGGAGGTTGCGGTTTGGCGGGCCGAAAGTCCGGTGATGGAGGTCTAGCTGGGGGTTGCGGCTTGGCAGGCCGAAATACCGGTGGTGGAGGCCTCGCCCGAGGTGGAGGCTTAGCGCAGCTGTGCTACTTCCGTAGCTCAGCTCCCAGCACTAGCCCCCCCCTCCTTTATTTTTCAAATAAAGCAATAATGGCATTTTTTGTCATCCCCTTTATTTAGAAAAGTACCGAAATACATGTTGGTACTGGTACCAAAACATTGATATTGGAACAACCCTACTACACACATACATACTGTACATTGGGTAGCTGTTAACACTCAGTAAGTATGGCTTCCGGTCCGTCACTCAAATACGTCCATGTGCAACATAAACACAAATAACAATTTCTACTGTAAAAAAAAATGCACACCTACATCACATGTTAAGTGATTGAATTGATTTACAAACCCCGTTTCCATATGAGTTGGGAAATTGTGTTAGATGTAAATATAAACAGAATACAATAATTTGCAAATCATTTTCAACCCATATTCAGTTGAATTTGCTACAAAGACAACATATTTGATGTTCAAACTGATTGACATTTTTTTTTTTTTTTCCAATTATCATTAACTTTAGAATTTGATGCCAGCAACACTTGACAAAGAAGTTGGGAAAGGTGGCAATAAATACGGATAAAGTTAAGGAGTGCTCATCAACCACTTATTTGGAACATCCCACAGGTGTGCAGGCTAATTGAAAACAGGTAGGTGACATGATTGGGTATGAAAACAGCTTCCCAAAAAATGCTCAGTCTTTCACAAGAAAGGATGGGGCGAGGTCCCCTTTGTCCACAACTGTGTGAGCAAATAATCAAACAGTTTAATAACAACGTTCTCAAAGTGCAATTGCAAGAAATTTAGGGATTTCAACATCTACAGTCCATAATATCATCAAAATGTTCAGAGAATCTGGAGAAATCACTCCACGTAAGCGGCATGGCCGGTAACCAACATTGAATGACCGTGACCTTCGATCCCACAGACGGCACTGTATCAAAAACCGACATCAATCTCTAAAGGATATCGCCACATGGGCTCAGGAACACTTCAGAAAACCACTGTCACTAAATAAAGTTTGTTGCTATATCTGTAAGTGCAAGTTCAAGCTCTACTATGCAAAGCGAAAGGCATTTATCAACAACATCCACAAACGCCGCCGGCTTCGCTGGGCACGAGATCATCTAAGATGGACTGATGCAAAGTGGAAAAGTGTTCTGTGGTCTGACGAGTCCACATTTTAAATTGTTTTTGGAAATGTTGTTTTCTCAGTTCCCAAACGTTTATTGAGTGTTGTTAAAAGAAAAGGTGATGTAAAACAGTGGTGAACATGCCCTTTCCCAACTACTTTGGCACGTGTTGCAGCCATGAAATTCTAAGTTAATTATTATTTGGAGAAAAAAAAATAAAGTTTATGAGTTTGAACATCAAATATCTTGTCTTTGTAGTGCATTCAATTGAATATGGGTTGAAAAGGATTTGCAAATCATTGCATTCCGTTTGTATTTACATCTAACACAATTTCCCAACTCAAATGGAAACGGGGTTAGTAGATATGTTTGATATGTCATGTAAAAGCTGCGTTCTCTGAACAAATATATCAATATTATTTCTAGTGGGGGCTTCACGGTGGCAGAGGGGTTAGTGCGTCTGCCTCACAATACGAAGTTCCTGCAGTCCTGGGTTCAAATCCAGGCTCGGGATCTTTCTGTGTGGAGTTTGCATGTTCTCCCCGTGAATGCGTGGGTTCGCTCCGGGTACTCCAGCTTCCTCCCACCTCCAAAGACATGCACCTGGGGATAGGTTGATTGGCAACACTAAATTGGCCCTAGTGTTTGAATGTGAGTGTGAATGTTGTCTGTCTATCTGTGTTGGCCCTGCGATGAGGGGGCGACTTGTCCAGGGTGTAACCTGCCTTCCGCTCGATTGTAGCTGAGATAGGCGCCAGCGCCCCCCGCGACCCCAAAAGGCAATAAGCGGTAGAAAATGGATGGATGGATGGATATTTCTTGTGGAGTGTAGTTGTACTGAATAGAAACAGAGTGATAAATCTAGTTGACATATTGAATACTTTTTTTTTTTAAAACAGTGTTGATAAAATACTTCCTGCTCTGAGGCGATATAGTACATCATGTTGCAGGCATTCAACCTCCTCTGCAAATAGAAATGTTCACTAAATGGCATTTTTTCACATCTTTATTTACACAAATCACATGTAGTACCGACTATAGTGTTGATTGTTACCGATATCGACAAGGAACATCGATACAGGTATCGCACCAATAAAATCCTAACAAATAAATTGCTAACCACGAAGATACCATACAATAATATTTGTTTAAATAAGCATTATTATCTTTGGAAAGGACACGCCGTCTGCTCTTGTATATTTGGAAGCCAAATCGACCTGCTTTACTTAAAATGTGTCCTCTTTTGTTGCTTTTATCGCAGTGAAATGTCAGCATGCAGCGCTTTGGCCTTTTCGTGCCCTTCTTCTTGTGTGCAAATAATAAGTAAGAAGGGAGATGCCATCTGCAGTTGTTGTCAGCACTCCGCAGTACCAGTGTTGTTTCATGACCAATCACGTGTTCACTAGTTCATTCTTTTTGCCAACAAAATGTTTTTTTTTTCCATATATAAGCCGCAGATATATATATGTTGCGAAATAAGTTAATGACGCTGAAATATTTTCTGATTGTTTATTCAATCACTCAATCAATGTTTATTTATATAGCCCTAAACTCCAAGTGTCTCAAAGGGCTTCACAAGCCACAACAAGATCCTCGGTTCAGAGCCCACAAAAGGGCAAGGGAAAACTCACAACCCAGTGGGACGTCAATGTGAATGACTATGAGAAACCTTGGAGAGTACCGCAGATGTGGGTGACAACCTTTGGGGGACACCGGATGCAATGGACGTCGAGTGGGTCTAACATAATATTGTGAAAGTCCAGTCTATAGTGGATCTAACATAATAGTGAGAGTCCAGTCCACAGTGGGACCAGCGGGAGACCATACCAAGAGGAGACGGGTCAGCAGCTCAGAGATGTCCCCAACCGATGCACAGGTGAGTGGTCCACCCCGGGTCCCTATTCCGGACAGCCAGCACTTCATCCATGACCTGTACACCCCCTTCCACAAGGGAAAGGGGGGCAAAGCAGAAAAGAAAAGCAACGGCAGATCAACTGGTCTAAAAAGGGGGTCTATTTAAAGGCTAGAGTATAGAAATGAGCTTTAAGATGGGACTTAAATGCTTCAACTGAGGTGGCATCCCTAACTGTTACCGGGAGGGCATTCCAGAGTACTTGAGCCCGAATAGAAAACGCTCTATAGCCCGCAGACTTTTTTTGGGCTCTGGGAATCACTAATAAGTCGGAGTTCTTAGAACGCAGATTTGTTGCGGGGACATATGGTACAATACAATCTGCAAGATAGGCTGGAGCTAGGCCGTGTAGTATTTTATACGTAAGTAGTAAAACCTTAAAGTCACATCTTAAGTGCACAGGAAGCCAGTGCAGGTGAGCCAGTATAGGCGTTATATGATTTATATGATCAAACTTTCTTGTTCTTGTCAAAAGTCTAGCAGCCGCATTTTGTACCAACTGTAATCTTTTAATGCTAGACATAGGGAGACCTGAAAATAATACGTTACAGTTATCGAGGCGAGATGTAACAAACACATGGATAATGATCTCAGCGTCTTTAGTGGACAAAATGGAACACATTTTAGCGATATTACGGAGATGATTTTATGGACCCACTTGTTCCAATCAGCTAAACAGACTTAATAACTACACGGTGAAGTTTTGGTGGATTTACTGAGGAATTTGTGAAAGTGAAACAACACAAAAAAAATGCTATCGTAAATTAATTATACCAACACTGACACTAAACGTTTTAGCATATTAGCTAATGCTAACGACGCTCATACGAATATGCATGAAAACACTCCTACAGAAATCACACATGGGACGGTTTAGCAGGTATGAATTGTTTCGGTTACATTGTAAAACTTACAAAGGTTGCTTGCAGTGATAAATGAAGAATACTCAAGAGAAGAAACGCCAAGGATGGTTAGAAAATGGAAGGACAGGCTAAACCAGGGTTCACCAACGCTGTGCCCGCGGGCACCAGGTAGCACGTAAGGACCAGATGAGTCGCCCGCTGGCCTCTTCTAAAAGTAACTCAAATAGCAGCACTTACCAGTGAGCTGCCTCTATTTATTATTTATTTATTATTTATTTACTAGCAAGCTGGTCTTGCTTTGCACAACATTTTTAATTCTAAGATAGACAAAACTCAAATAGAATTTGAAAATCCAAGAACATATTTTGAAGACTTGGTCTTCACTTGTGTAAATAAATTAATTTATTTTTTTACTTTGCTTCTTATAACTTTCAGGAAGACAATTTTAGAGAAAAAATACAACCTTACAAATGATTTTAGGATTTTTAAACACATATACCTTTTTAACTTTTAGATTCCTTCCTCTTCTTTCCTGAGAATTTAAATCAATGTTCAAGTATTTATTTATTTATTAGTATTGTAAAGAATAATAAATACATTTTAATTTAAGGCTTCATTTTAGCTTCTGTTTTTTCGACGAAGAATCTTTCTGAAATATTTCTTCAAACTTATTATGATTAAAATTCAAAAAAATTATTCTGGCAAATCTAGAAAATCTGTAGAATTAAATTTAAATCTTGTTTCAAAGTCTTTAGAATTTCTTTGAAAAATTTTTGTTCTGGAAAATCTGGGAGAAATAATAGCTTGGTCCAATTTGTTATATATTCAACAAAGTCCAGATTGGATTTCAACCTATTCAAAACATGTCATCAAAATTCTAAAATTGATCTTAATCAGGAAAAATTACTAATGATGTTCCATAAATTATTTTTTTAATTTGTTCAAAAAGATTCAAATTAGCTAGTTCGTCTCTTCATTTTTATCGGTTAAATTTTGAATTCCAAGGAGTTGAAATGGAAGATAAACTATGTTTCTAAATTTAATTTTAATTTTTTTCCTGCTTTCTCCGCTTTTAAACCGTTCAATTAAGTGTTTTTTTCATAATTTATCCTCTACAAAAAACCTTCCGTAAAAGGAAAAAAAATGTACGACGGAATGACGGACAGAAATACCCATTTTTTTATACATATAGATTTATTTATTATAGGTAAATTGAGCAAATTGGCTATTTCCGGCAATTTATTTAAGTGTGTATCAAACTGGTGGCCCTTTGCATTAATCAGTACCCAAGAAGTAGCTCTTGGTTTCAAAAAGGTTGGTGACTCCTGGTCTAAACGGAAGGGCAATGCAGCACTGCCGAAACTGCAGTGAAGGAACTTGTCCAAAAGATGGCGCCATGGCACACACAATAACACACTTTCAGTGTCGTTGCATGTTTTAAAAAAAACAAAACTATTCGCATTATGTCCTTCAGCGAAGAAAAATCCATATATAAGCCGCACTTGACTATAAACCACATATATATATATATATATATATATATATATATATATATATATATATATATATATATATATATATATATAAATATATAAATATATATATATATATATATACATATACGTTGTGAAATGATTTATTTACACTGAAATATTTTGTAAGTGTTTATTTACATAACATAATTGTTTCCAAATGGTGTCTGTAACACGGCAGTAAAATGGCTGATCAAACAAAAAAGAAGTAATGGTCATGGACCCACTAGCTGCACAAGCTAGCTCTCTGATCAGCTAAACAGACTCAATAACTCAAAGGTGACTTTTTTGGTGAATTTACTGGGGAATTTGTGAAACTGAATCAATACAAAAAGAATGCCATTCAGACACTCGTAAATGTGTTGACATATTAGCTAAGGCTAACGACACTACCCTCATTACATTACGATAGCGTGCACAAATATGCATGAAAACACTCCTACAGACATCATACATGGGACAATTTAGTGAGTTTAAAACGTTTTAGTTCAACTTACATACGTTGCTTGGAGTGATGAACGAATGGGGATGGCGTGGCGCAGCTAGGAGAGTGGCCGTGCCAGCAACCTGAGGGTTCCTGGTTCAATCCCCACCTTCTACCAACCTCGTCAAGTCCGTTGTGTCCATGAGCGAGACACTTCACCCTTGCTCCTGATGGGTCATGTTTAGGGCCTTCCGTGGCAGCTCCTGCCATCAGTATGTGAATGTGGAAATAGTGTCAAAGCGCTTTGAGTACCTTGAAGGTAGAAAAGCGCTCTCCAAGTATAACCCACTTTACCATTTTTTACCATGAATGAAAAATTCATATGAGTAGAAACGCTATGGAAGGCTTCTAGACTAACTTGGCGGAGAAAAAGAAGACATTATATGTTTGTTTTTTCTTAAACTGTGTTAGAAGACGTACACTTCTGTTTATTGTCATTCAAATTTGAACTTTGCAGTTCAGATAAGAACAACATTTTGTTGCATTAGCTCATGGTAGTGCAGGGTGGCTGTAATCGGAGAAAAACATCATAATTTATAAGCCGCAAGGTTCAGAGTGTTAGAAAAAAGTATCGGCTTCTAGTCCGGTTCTTTCAATAGGTGACACTAGTTGGCCCTGAATATTCCAAATGACATATCAGAGCATGTCATATACCTTTTAGTCGCAGTGCTGAAGGCAGATATGCACCTGTCTTCGAAAAAGAGGACATCCTGACCATCTCACCTCATTTTCCAAAGCAGAACAGGAAAGGAAAAAAAAAATAGAAAGCATTTCCTGCCGCGCATGTTAACACTCCACTGAGCCAAAGATGGATCTGCATGGTAGAAAGATGAGCACACGCTGAGATATTACTTCACATGACAAGTGCAACATATTTGCAGCACAACCCACCCACAACCCTCACACTCGGAGGACGAAAGGTACGTCTAACACAGGGGTCTCAAACTCAATTTACCTGGGGGCCACTGGATGCAGAAACTGGGTGAGGCTTTACCGCCCTAAGGAAAACCAGGGCAGGAAAGCCAACCCTCACGATTTTCCGGGAGACTCCTGAATTTCAGTGCACCTCCCAACATTTTCCCGAATTTGTCCCAATTTTCACCCGGCCGACATTATTAAGGGCTGCTGTGACTGCACCGCCTTTAACGTCCTCTACAACAGTGGTTCTCAATCTTTTTTCAGTGATGTACCCCTGTGAACATTTTTTTATTCAAGTACCCCCTAATCAGAGCAAAGCATTTTTGGTTGGAAAAAAAATAGATAAAGAAGTAAAATACAGCACTATGTCATCAGTTTCTGATTTGTTAAATTGTATAACAGTGCAAAATATTGCTCATTTGAAGTGGTCTTTCTTGAACTATTTGGAAAAAAAGATATAAAAATAACTAAAAAACTTGTTGAAAAATAAACAAGTGATTTAATCATAAATAAAGATTTTTACACATAGAAGTAATCATCAACTTAAAGTTCCCTCTTTGGGGATTGTAATAGAGATCCATCTGGATTCATCAACTTCATTCTAAACATTTCTTCACAAAAAAAGAAATCTTTAACATCAATTTTCATGGAACATGTCCACAAAAAATCTAGCTGTCAACACTGAATATTGCATGGTTGCATATATTTTCACAGTTTGTGAACTTACACTCATATTTTGTTGAAGTGTTATTCAGTAAATATATTTATTAAGTATTTATGACTGACTGCTATTTTTTAGAATGTTTTTGATAAATCTTGGCATACCTTCAGGTAGTGTACCATCTATAAGAGAACTACTGCTCTACAACTCGTCATTGGGCACATAACAAACTAAAGTAACAACTCTAAATCACGTTGTGCGAGACTTGTGCAGAACAACGTTAGTGGCTGCAAGACATACTTAATCAACAGCCATACGGGTCACACTGGGGGTGGCCGTATAAACGACTTTAACACTGTTAAAATCTGCGCCACACTTTGAACCCACACCAACCAAGAATGACAAACACATTTTGGGAGAACCTCCGCACCCTAACACAACTTAAACACAAGAGAATAAATACCCAGAACACCTTGCAGCCCAAACTCCCCCGGGCTACAATATACACAACCTCAACCGACGCAATTAGGGAGTGTAGGGGCGTGGGGGGTTGGTGGTAGCGTGGGTGTGTGTATTGTAGCCCGATGAGTCAGGGCTGCATGGGATTCTGGGTATTTGTTCTGTTGAGTTTATGTTGTATTACAGTGCGGATGTTCTCCTGAAATGTGTTTGTCATTTATTTTTGGTTTTGGTTCACAGTCTGGCACATATTTATAACAGTGTTAAAGTTTTTTTACGGCCACCCTCAGTGTGACTTGTGTAGCTGTTGATCGAATATGTCTTGCAACATCACACATGTGGACTGCTCAGCCAAATGTAACAATCAAATAGGCTTGCACGCTGTCTGTACAGGATTCAGAGGGCGTTAAGTACATTGCCATTGCGGCACCCCCTGAGTATTGTTGATTGGGTAAAAACGACAGGGATTACCAGAGAATGGATACTCTGATATTAAAGGGACTTTCGTGAAAATTGGGAACGTTGGTAAGTATGACGCTGTCAAGTTCCGTTCATATTAAATCCGCGGGCCACATATACAATAAATTGTCATGTCAAAGTGCGGGCCGCAAAACAACGTCTCGCGGGCCGTAATTGGCCCGAGGGCCAAATGTTTGAGACCCCTGGTCTAACACATGTTGTTACCTGGAGTGATGATGCTGGATGGACCCACACATGTTGATACCTGCAGTGATGATGCTGCATGGACCCCCACAGAGGACACACAGGAGCACTTGACATTTCCTGTCAGCGCGTCAACACACACAGACACACACACACACACACAGACACACACACACACACCCACACACACACACACACACACACACGCACAAATCATCAATCCGGCCCTCCAGACGTTCTACATCATTCATTTAGACCTTTAATATCAAAGCTGTATTTGCCATTATAATGTGCAGTGCTGTTTTTAAATGACCATAAGTCTTGAACTATAGAAAGTATTTCAATGGTTGAAATCTGCACTTTTGATTATTTTAGGAGTTATTACGGTAATCTAGGTCACAGCAGCTCAGACCAGGAACAAAGCGGAGTGGGCGGGGTTTGTTTTCAGAGAAGCCACCCCAACACATGTGTCAGGAACAGATGCAGAAGCAGATTTTTACAACAAATATCTGCATAAAAGTGATAATATATCATATAGTAGGTGTTTATTACACTTTGCTGTTTGTTACACTTTTGTTGTGTTTTGCTGGATTGTAAAAGATGTGTATGGAGGTGCTGGTCTGAGAAGTAAAAGATGTTCATATGTTGTTGTTAATCATTGTTTTATTGTTCATAGCATAAAATGTATTTCGATACTTTTCGGTTCTTTTCTAAATTAAGGGGACCACAAAAAATGTAATTATTGTCTTTATTTTAACAAAAAATGTTAGGGTACATGAAACATATGTCTATTATTGTATATAGTCCTGAAATAAAATAGTGAACATACTTGACAACTTGTCTTTTAGTAGTAAGCAAACAAACAAAGACTCCTAATTAGTCTGCTGACATATACAGTAACATATTGTGTCATTTATCTACCTATTATTTTGTTAAAATTATGTAGGACAAAATGTAAAATTGATTATTAATCTACTTGTTCATTTACTGTTAATATCTGGTTATTTAACATGTCCTATCTACACTTCTGTTAAAAGGTAATAATCACTTATTCTTCTCTTCTTTGATACTTTACATTAGTTTTGGATGATACCACACATTTAGGTATCGATCCGATACCAAGTAGTTACAGGATCATACAGTGGTCATATTCAATGTCCTCATGTGTCCAGGGACATATTTACTGAGTTTATAAAAATTACATGAATAAAAAAAACAACAACAAAAAAAACTAAATACAATTTTGTGATGCTAAAAAATACCAACGTAATCATAGTAGTATCGACTAGATACGCTATTTTACTTGATATCATTACAGTGGATGTTAGGTGTGGATCCACCCATGGTGTTTGTTTACATTGTGATGCCGGTGAGCTATTTATTGTATCCTCCTAGGGTGGGTATGAAGGATGTTTAGCTATCCCTCGTTTTTCAGGAAAAGTACTTTAGTTTTCGCCAAGGAGGCGAGGATTAGTGATTTAGAAGTAGCTAAAACACTGCCGACTGCGGATGGATGTTAGCTGCTAGCTAGCTAGCCATGTCTTAAAGTACCTCTTCCTGAGGGTGTTTCAGTGTTATAACTTCACCTTTATCTTTAATTTTTACCCCAAAATGAGTCCATTCTCCCTTTTCTGTCTACACACTGTGTCTGCTTGTAAGTACTCTGTGTGTGCGCGCTGCCGGCCGAACATGCTCCTCTGCTTGTAAAACCAGCAATGTCATTCATGCTCAGACAAAACTGAATCCATTGTTTTTCACCCACAGATTCAAATATAAACTATTATTAATAAACTATCAAAATAATACAAAATTATTATTATGTACTAATATTCATCACTTTGAGATCCTCTCACCGAAACTTAATAATCAGGTTAGATATCCATCGGTAATAATGGACTCAGACTTGAACTTTACCAGACACATGAAGTCAATAACATCTGCAGCTTTTTACCACCTGAAAACATTGAAAATATCAGAGGAATAATGTTCAAATCACACTTGGAAAGACCAATCCATGTCTTTGTGTCAGGCAGGTTAGACTACTGTCATGGTCTTCTTACTTGGCTCTCTAAACCAGTTGTAAAGCAGAATGCTGCTGCTCGAACCACGACGAGAACAAGGAAATAAGACCATATTAGTCCAGTGCTTCGGTCACTGCCCTGACTTCCTGTAGCACAAAGAATAGACTTTAAAACAATTTTCTTTGTGTCAAACTCCTTTCATGGTCTTCTGCCAAAGTGCATCTTGGACAAACCATATGAACCATCTCGGCCTCTTGGTGTCAGAATTGTTACTAACAGTTTGGTTATATTTTGGTTTCTTTCCTGCCAGCACTCTTATTTTAGTTCCGCTTCCTGCATGTCTCCCTGAGTGCTGGTTTCCCTCACCTGTCCCTGATTGGCAGCCTGCCTCGCCCCCCAGTCAGGGCTCGATGATTGTTTCCTGTTTTCTGGTTCTTGTTTTGCCTGCATATGCACTTTCCTTTTTTACAATAAGGTCATGTGGACCTGCGTTTCAGTTTTATGCTTCTAAAATCTGGAGTAGTCTTCCTGAAGATGTCAGACGGGGCTCAACATGGCCAATGTTCGAATCCAGCCTGAAAACACTTGTATTTAATTGTGCATATGGTAACTGAAAGTCTTTCATCTACACCTGTTGATTCCATCCATCCATCCATTTTCCACCGCTTATTCCCTATCGGGGTCGCGGGGGGCGCTGGCGCCTATCTCAGCTACAATCGGGCGGAAGGCGGGGTACACCCTGGACAAGTCGCCACCTCATCGCAGGGCCAACACAGATAGACAGACAACATTCACACTCACATTCACACACTAGGGCCAATTTAGTGTTGCCAATCAACCTATCCCCAGGTGCATGTCTTTGGAAGTGGGAGGAAGCCGGAGTACCCGGATTGATTTTTTTAATTGTGTGAATGTTTCAAACATTCACACATATCGTTTTCTATACCAAAATTAATCTATTTCTTCTTCTTCCTCTTCTTCAGATTTTGGTGCACTCTACCTTCCACATTTTTCATCCGATTCAAACCGTTACAACTTCAAACTGTTCAGTCTCTTCAAACTGTTCAGTCTATGTCCTTGAGAAATTCCAAAAATTCACAGATTTCCCAGAATTCCTGTTTTTCCGGGACACTTTTCCCATTCAGAATGAATCGGCCATTTTTCAAACTTCCCCCATTTCCACATTTTCAACCTATTCAAACCATTCCACCTTCAACATATTCCCCTCATCCTGAAAATCCAAACTATTTTTCCAAATTGAAAAAAATTCCAGGAATTCCCAGAATTCCCGTTTTTTCAAACCTTTGTTTTTACCCTTTTTTCTGGCGTCGACTTCTTCCACATTTTTAAACCCATTTCAACCGTTCCACAGTCAAAACATTCCTCTTAATCAGGACAAAACACGGAGTTGTTTTTTGAACTGGAAAAATTCCTGGTTTTCCGGGAATTCCATTTCACAATAAAACACGTTACTACTTCAACATTTTTTGATCAATTTGGAAGATTCCCAAACCAACCATTTCAACATTCATTTTTTTTTTTTTTTTAAATCGCTCTTTCCCCCAAATTCAAAAATTTCCATGAAATCCCCATTTAAAAGAATGGGACATTTTTCCAAGTTGCACATTTCCCACATTTTTTAACCTGATTGATTGATTGATTGAAACTTTTATTAGTAGATTGCACAGTACAGTAAATATTCTGTACAATTGACCACTAAATAGTAACACCCGAATACGTTTTTCAACTTGTTTAAGTCGGGGTTTACGTTAATCAATTCAAACCATTCCAAAATCAACACATTCTGTTGTGATCCGATGGTCGGATCATCACCATATTGTTATTTTTGTTCCATTTTTATATCACTCTGCGGTTTGACATACTTAGTTCCTGTTTTGTTCATTTCCAAGGTCACTCATTAGTTTCAGCTGCTACTCTCTTTTCCAGCACACCTGTCTTGACTAATCACCACCTGTTTATAAGCCAGCGTTTTCTGTTCACTGATTGTCGGATCTTAGTTTGTTCACATACATCTGTTTACGACTTGTCTCTCACTCTCGTTTTCGCTAGCTCTCACGCTAAGCTTTATTTTATTCCTAGCTTTCACGCTAGTTGTTTTGTGTTTCTTTTTGTGTGCCTTTGTGCTTCAGTTTGTTTGTCCTAGCTTTCCATGCTAGCGCTTTTATTTGTTTTTTCTATTTGTATCAGTGTTTTTGTTCAAAGCTCCTTTTGTTTAATAAATCCCTTAGTTCTTACCTTTTTGCTGTGTTCTTGCTGAAGCATCCACGGAGGACCGAATCCGGCATTACAATGCCACACAAGCGTAACAGTAAGATCCGACCAAAGAATGGTTCCTTCGCGTCTGGCAACCACGAGGACGCCTTCGATGAAGGTACATGGATGGTGTTTCGGGCGATGGAGGCAGAGACTCTCCGATGCAACCCGGATGAAAGTATCATGTGGGGTCCCTGATCCCCATCGATGTTTCCCGGTCCGGTGAGTTTCCCTCCCGCAGCGCTCGCGCTCGTCCACGTAGGCGGAAGCCGCGAACGATGGCTTCGTCCCGTGACAGTGACTTTCCCACCCCATGCCTCCCTCCTCATAAACACAGCAACCTACAGTCAGCATACAAGACCCCTACACCATTGTTTGGGGACCCAATAACACACTTTGCTAACAGTTTTACAGACTGTGCAAATTCCCAACTTGTGTCCCGCGCAGATGACGTCATTTCGTCGACGCCCCCCGGTAACGCAAACCCGTCCTCCGTTGATGACATCATCAACGAGGAATTTTTTTTTGAAGATTCTCTTTCTCATCCATTTTCTAACGACAATAACATTAATAACAAAATACAGAATTACCAGGACATTTTTGCTTTTTATTATTCTGGTAAATCCCAACCATCTGCTTTTTCAACTCCACCTGTAAAACCTCATTCTCCGCCCAAGTCCAAGGTTTTTTCTCCCTTTTCAAAGGGACACTCTGGACAATATAGAGGGGAGGAGTCTGCCCGCCTCCAAACCTCCCACCACCCTCCCTTATGGTCAGTCCCTGACCACAGGGAACGGGTCTGGGATTCCCGTCTGGAGGGGGGGGGCTATGGCCTATAGCTTGTGTTGCGGAGGTAGCGCAGACGCTACCTGTTCTTAAAACTGTCAAACCGCAACCTCCTATGAGGCCACCCTTACCTGTTTTTCGGCCCGTTAAACCGCTAGCTCCTCCTAGGCCGCCTCCACCTGTATTCCGCTTAGCTCTTCCTCGTAGACCTCCTCCACCTGTGTTTCCCCCGGCCAAGTCTCAACGGCCTTGTAGACCTCCTCCACCTGTTTTTCCCCCGGCCAAGTCTCAACGACCTTGTAGACCTCCTCCACCTGTGTTTCCCCCGGTCAAATCACAACGACCAAGTAGACCTCCTCCACCGGTGTTCAGACTTGCGAGGTCATTACCTCCAGCACGTCCTCCACTACCGATGTTCGGCACTGTCCCTAACCTGGTTTTTACACCAAAAGTAGACTCTCGCCTGGTTTTCACACCAGAAGAGGTTCCTAACCTGGTTCCCACACCAGCTTCGGTCTCTCGCCTGGTTCACACACCAGCACCGAATCCTAGTCTGGTTCTCACGCCAGCAATTGACTCTTTCCTGGTCCTCGCACCAGCACCTGTTCCTAAGCTGGAACCCACTCCAGCACCAGCCCTAAAGCTGGAACCCACTCCAGCATTAGCTCCAAAGCTGGAGACCACTCTAGCACCAGCTCCAGAGCTGGAGCCCACTCTAGCACCAGCTCCAGAGCTGGAGCCCACTCCAGCACCAGCTCCAAAGCTGGAGTCCACACCAGCTCTTAAGTTGGAACCCACTCCAACACCTGCGTCAACGACTGCGGTTTCCACGCCGACTACTACGCCTTCTTCCACGACGCCGACTACTACGCCTTCTTCCACGACGCCGACTACTATGCCTTCTTCCACGACGCCGACTACTACGCCTTCTTCCACGACGCCGATGACTACGCCGGCCTCCACGACGGCGACGACTACGCCAGACTCCACGACGCCGCCTTCTTCGGCTGCAGCACCTGCTCCTCGGCTGAAACCAACGCCTGCTCCTTGGCTGAAGCCAACGCCTGCTCCTCGGCTGAAGCCAACGTCTGCTCCTCGGCTGAAGCCAACGCCTGCTCCTCGGCTGAAGCCAACGCCTGCTCCTCGGCTGAAGCCAGCGCCTGCTCCTCGGCTGAAGCCAGCGCCTGCTCCTCGGCTGAAGCCAGCGCCTGCTCCTCGGCTGAAGCCAGCGCCTGATCCTCGGCTGAAGCCAGCGCCTGATCCTCGGCTGAAGCCAGCGCCTGATCCTCCGCCGGCCTCTGCACCTGCTTCGGCTGAAGCCCCCGCACCTTCGTCTGCTGCTGCCAAGCCTCCTCCACGTCTGCCACAGGTGTGGCCTCTGCGAGGTGGTCCACCTCGACGGGCACCTCATCCTGCAAGGCGGCCACTGATGTGGCCTTTTCGAGGTCGGCCGCCAAAACTCTTTCGGCAGCGGCGTTCCATCCGCCGCCGCCACATTGCCTGTCCTCGGTGGATTCGGGGGCATGCGACCTGGCGACCCTCCACCATGGCCTCCCTCCGCCCTCCCTTCTTCTGTGGACTGTCTTGTTGTGGGGAGGGGGTTCAAGTTTTTTCTTTTTTTTTTTTTTTTTTGGACATCTGGTATCTGTCTCTTTTGGGGGGGGATACTGTTGTGATCCGATGGTCGGATCATCACCATATTGTTATTTTTGTTCCATTTTTATATCACTCTGCGGTTTGACATACTTAGTTCCTGTTTTGTTCGTTTCCAAGGTCACTCATTAGTTTCAGCTGCTACTCTCTTTTCTAGCACACCTGTCTTGACTAATCACCACCTGTTTATAAGCCAGCGTTTTCTGTTCACTGATTGTCGGATCTTAGTTTGTTCACATACATCTGTTTACGACTTGTTTCTCACTCTCGTTTTCGCTAACTCTCACGCTAAGCTTTATTTTATTCCTAGCTTTCACGCTAGTTGTTTTGTGTTTCTTTTTGTGTGCCTTTGTGCTTCAGTTTGTTTGTCCTAGCTTTCCATGCTAGCACTTTTATTTGCCTTTTCCATTTGTATCAGTGTTTTTGTTCACAGCTCCTTTTGTTTAATAAATCCCTTAGTTCTTACCTTTTTGCTGTGTTCTTGCTGACGCATCCACGGAGGACCGAATCCGGCATTACAATGCCACACAAGCGTAACACATTCCACTCATACTGGACATTTAAACTAACACTTTCCCAAGTTCCAAACCAAGTTCTGGTTTTCCAGGAAAATCAGACTCTTCAACATTCAAACTACATTCTGTCAGCATTTCACTTCAACGTCAGCATTGGAGCATTCCCACACAATTCCTTCAGGTATTGCCTCATCTAAATACAAACCCTGTTTCCATATGAGTTGGGGAATTGTGTTAGATGTAAATATACACGGAATACAATGATTTGCAAATCCTTTTCAACCCATATTCAGTTGAATGCACTACAAAGACAAGATATTTGATGTTTAAACTCATAAAATGTATTTTTTATTTTTTTGCGAATAATAATTAACTTAGAATGTCATGGCTGCAACACGTGCCAAAGTAGTTGGGAAAGGGCATGTTCACCACTGTGTTACATCACCTTTTCTTTTAACAACACTCAATAAACCTTTGAGAACTGAGGAAACTAATTGTTGAAGCTTTGAAAGTGGAATTCTTTCCCATTCTTGTTTTATGTAGTGCTTCAGTCGTTCAACAGTCCAGGGTTTCTGCTGTCGTATTTTACGCTTCATAACGCGTCACACATTTTTGATGGGAGACAGGTCTGGACTGCAGGCTTGCCAGGAAAGTACCCACACTCTTTTTTTACAAAGCCACGCTGTTGTAACAGGTGCTGGATGTGGCTTGGCATTGTCTTGTTGAAATAAGCAGGGGCGTCTATGAAAAAGACGGCACTTAGATAGATAGATAGATAGATAGATAGATAAATAGTACTTTATTTATTCCTTCAGGAGAGTTCCTTCAGGAAAAGATGGCAGCATATGTTGTTCCAAAACATGTATGTACCTTTCAGCATTAATGGTGCCTTCACAGATGTGTAAGTTACCCATGCCTTGGGCACTAATACACCCCCATAGCATCACAGATGCTGGCTTTTGAGCTTTTGCGTCGATAACATTCTGGTTGGTTCGCTTTCCCTTTGGTCCGGATGACACAATGCCGAATATTTATAAAAAAAATTTGAAATGTGGACTTGTCAGACCACAGAACACTTTCCCACTTTGCATCAGTTCATTTTAGATGATCTCGGGCCCAGAGAAGCCGGCAGCGTTTCTGGATGTTGTTGATACATTTGCATAGTAGAGCTTTGACTTAAACTTACAGATGTAGCAACGAACTGTATATAGTGACAGTGGTTTTTTTGAAGTGTTCCTGAGCCCATGTGGTGATATCGTTTCGAGATTGATGTCGGTTTTTGATACAGTGCTGTCTGAGGGATCGAAGGTCGCAGTCATTCAATGTTGGTTCCAGCCATACCATTTACGTGGAGTGATTTGTCCAGATTCTCTGAACCTTTTGATGATATTATGGATCATAGATGTTGAAATCCCTAAATTTCTTGCAATTGCACTTTGAGAAACATTGTTTGACTATTTGCTCACGCATTTGTGGACAAAGGGGTGTACCTCGCCCCATCCTTTCTTGTGAAAGACTGAGCATTTTTTGGGAAGCTGTTTTTATACCCAATCATGGCACTCACCTGTTCCCAATTAGCCTGCACACCTGTGGGATGTTCCAAATAAGTGTTTGATGAGCATTCCTCAACTTTATCAGTATTTATTGCCACCTTTCCCAACTTCTTTGTCACATGTTGCTGGCATCAAATTCTAAAGTTAATGATTATTTGCAACAAAATAAAAGTTTATCAGTTTGAACATCAAATTGTGACGGACTTCCTGCCGTCCTGGTGTGGGTTGCGTTGCCATCCAATACATGACGCATTGTAGCAGGTTTGACTTGAGTTTATTATTTCAATACACATCATTACGTCTTCTTGCCTGTCTTTCGTGTCACTTTGCAGTGCGCGGGCGCTTCCTGCTTCTGGTCACGGAGCACCTTGCGTCTGTGGCGGGGGGCTCATCGTCTCTCGGGTCTTGTTCGTTGCTCGTGGTCAGTCTTCTCTGGTGGTTCCTTCTCCTATTTCTCCTTAGATTGCTCCTCCTTCCCCCTTTTTATGCTGCAGCAGCAGATGGAGAAATTGTGAGCAGGTGTGTGGTGTACGCACCTGACTCAAATTGCTGCTGTCGTGCCGCTCTGCGTGCGTCACGCCTCTCCTTTCTGCTGCATGCCCCGCCTCCTGGCCTCCATTTTTGTCAGGACAGTTGCTCCTCTCAGCCCGCTGACGGCCCGACGGCTGCGTCTCTCCACACAAATATGTTGTGTTTGTAGCATATTCAACTGAATATGGTTTGAAAATGGTTCGCACATCATTATAGTCTGTTTATATTTACATCTAACACAATTTCCCAACTCATATGGAAACAGGGTTTGTATGATAGTTTGTATTTTCTGATTATAATTTGAATCATGTCTTCTTCTTTTAATTTTCTGTAAAGCACTGAAAATTCTCTCGTGTTTACATATATATATATATATGTACGCACACACATAAGTACTTACGCTCCCACATACATACACAAATACAGTACATACCTACACACTCAAAGTTCATACATCCACACGCACATTCACTGTACAAACATACATATACACATACTGCACATATACATTCACTGTACAAAAATCATCATCGGCATCGCAGTCTCGGAAGCCCATTGATTTCCTGTGCCTCGGAGTCAGGTCTTGTCGCAGCGTTTCCTGTGGCTGCGTAGGCCAAAAAGTGAGAGACATTCCCGACTGCAGATGTCACATATCCAAACCAGTCCCATAGATGTTGCCGGTGTCATTGAGCCCTGTTTCTTTCTCTTTGTCCTCTTAGCCTCATAGTGTTTGGCCAGGGTGGTTTCTGACTTGAGCAGCCCGCTGTGGAGTGCCTGCTGCCACTAAAGGCGATCCTGGGCTGCATCTTCCCAGCTGTCGAGGACTTGTTTGCAGACGTTCTTGTAACGCAGCTGGGGACGACCAATCTGCCTCCTTCCTGTTGTGAGTTCAACATAGAGGATGTCTTTTGGGTTTCGCCCATCGTCCATTCGTTGGACATGGCCCAGCCAGCGGAGACGTCGCTGCCTCAATAGGGAGCGCATGTTGGAAAGCTGTGTTCGCTCCAGGACTGATTGGTTTGTGATCCTGTCCCTCCAGGTGATGCCCAGTAAACGCCTAAGGCAGCAAAGATGGAATATGTTTAGCCGCCGCTCATAGTGGGAGTATGGGGTACAGGTTTCACTACCGTACAGTAGAGTGCTGGTGACACAGGCTCTCTACACCTGCACCTTAGTGTGGCTAGTGAACTTGCTGTTTTCCCAAAAGTTGAGGCAGCTTTTCGGATGCGGCCACTGAGTGTTACTGAGTGACAGGCTGTCGGTAATGTTGGAACCGAGGTAGGTGAAGGTTTTTACAACTTCCAGGGTGTAGTTGTTGATGGTGATACGGGGGGGAGGTATGAGGGGTAGGGGATGTTCGGTTCACTGTCCCATCGTGTTGGTTTTGTTCAGACTGATGGTCAGGCTGAAGTCCCGACAGGCTTTGGTGAACTGATCCATTAGGGTTTGCAGGTGCTCCTGGAAGTGTGCTTCAACTGCTGCGTCGTCAGCAAACAGCATGTCCCGGATGACGAGTGGCCTGACCTTTGTTTTTGCATTCAGACGGGCAAGGTTGAATAGTTTACCGTCTGTCCTTGTGTGTAAGTAAACTCCTTCAGTTGCTGTACCAAATGCTGAGCGCAGGAGGAGGGAAAAGAAGATTCCAAACAGGGTGGGGGCCAGCACGCATCATTGCTTGACACCACAGCAGATTTGGAAGGGGTCTGATGTGGACTTATCAAACTGGATGGTGCCATGCATGTCGGTGTGGAAAGACTGGAAGATTAAAAGGCGTTTGGAGGGACAACCTATTCGTTCAACCAACTGAAAGAGGCCACTCCTGCTCACAAGGTTGAAAGCTTTGGTTAGGTCAATAAATGCCGTGTAGAGTGTTTTTTTCGGCTTTCTACACTTCTCCTGCAGCTGTCTCAGAGAGAAAATAATGTCAGTGGTAGACTCTCCTGCTCTGAACCCTACCTGAGATTCTGCGTATATTTTCTCAGCGAGTACTTGGAGTCTATTCAGTGCACACCAACAGGATCCTTAGTGCCGATTTTAAGGGAAACCAAGTAACAACAGTCATGAGTGTATACTCTTCCACCAACGTGGCACAGATTGAGGATGTGGAAAGTTTTTATGATGACCTGGAACAGCGATCCACAATGTGCCTGCTCACAACTTCCTAATAATCCTGGGGGACTTCAATGCAAACTAGGACTGGAAGACGCACCCTTCACGTACCACAAGAATACCAATCGCAACAGAGACAAAATAACTGCCCTCCTCACGGGACAGAATCTGCTGGCCACCAACACCCCGTTCTGTAAGAGGATGGGCAAGAAATGGACGTTCCAAGACCAAGCCACCAGTATGCGACGTCAACTGGACTATATAACGGTAAGGAGGAAGAGGAGGAAGTCCATATTGAATGCAGAGGCCTACAGTTCATTCGATACAGTAGGCTCTGATCACTGTGTGGTCGCTACAAGGCTGCGTCTGAGCTTGACTGGGATGCCTTTGCGGGTCTGCAGCTCCTGTGCTGGAGCTGCAGACTTAAAAGGAGTGGATTTGATTGCTCCAAGTGAGAGCCTTCCTGATCGCAGCTGTTGGGAAATGTTGTCTGTAATTCCAGTTTTGTCCTCTGGGGGGAAAGGGAGCCAAACTTACGTTTGGACATGAGGCCCTTCTGTTTGGGTGAAGGTTTTAGCCTTGTGTAGAGTTTGCCAAAACACCTCTCATTCAATCTTTCCATGGGTATCCATGGAAAGAATGAATGAGAGGATCGCTGACTGTAGGCAAACTAAGTGTGCGTGGTTGGTTTAGGTGGTTGTGCCAAAATGTTCTATTCCGGTTCCTCAACCAACTGTCTTACGTCTGTGCAGAAAGGTGGCTTGGAGCTTTTCCTTTCTGCTGCTTGAATTTGGATGGCTGGTATTTGCTTTTGGGGCTTTTGTCAACAGGGACACAGTAGCTTGGGAAAACCCGGATGTGGACATCCCTCACAATGCCTTTATTGTCCGGACTGGTGCTGACAACTCTTTTAGTGCGTTCTGGTCGCATAACCAGACAATGTCTCCCACAGTGACATTTCTTTCAGTGGTATGCCACTTGCTTCGGACAACGAGATGGGAACCTGTAAGTTGACTCCAGGATTTCCATAACTTGGTTACCTCTGCCTGACTTTCCCTGAGGTAATTCAGGCAGAGATAGCTGGAAAAGTCAAATGTTTTGGGGTCTCCACTTTGAGATGCTCGACCAAGCAACAGGCTGTTCGGTGTGACATATTGTATACAGTTTTCCCGACTTTGAACTCTGGCATTAATTGGGCGCTCATTTGCGAGGTTTGCTGCAGTGTAGAGGGCTGTCTGGAACTCAGAGAAGCTGAGCCCGGACTCCTTGCCAAGACTCTGGAGTGCCCTCTTTGCAACACGTACAGCGGCCTCTGCTGCACTGTTCCTGTGCGGTGAGTCAGCTGGGTGAATTTTCCACATCCATTTTGTTGTATTCTTGGCTGCAGTGTCTTCCAGCACTGTGTGATCCAGGCCATTGAAGTAGCTGTACAGTTCCTCTCGTAAAAGTTTTGCTCCAAAGAAATTGGTGCCTGGATCAGACCAGATCTTTCTTGGATGCCCCCTGAGAGCTGTAAACCGTTGGTAAGCCATCAGAAAGCTGTCTGTTGATGGTGTGTTCATCAGTGCAGTGTGGATAGCTCTGCTGCCCATGCAACAAAAGACAACTCCCCAGACTTTTGAGTGATACTCTTTTCTTAACAATATCTTGTACTTGGTATGGTCCGAAAAGGTTTAGTGTTGTAAACTCAAAGGTTGCAGCAGGCTCTGTCCTCTCTGATATCAAGTCACTCATTACTTGTCGGCACTTAATTGCTCTTGACTTCCTGCAGGCCATGCAGCCATCGAGAGTCTTTTGAGCAATTCTTCTGCTCCTTAATATCCATGCTTTCATCCTCATCCTGAGCAGTGTGCCAGCCACTCCATCATGGCTCTCATTGTGCGCCTCTCGGGCCAACAGTGTAGACACCCAGGCATCATAGGGTAGGAGTGGGACACAGCAGTGGTCATCTTTGAATGATTGCACTCGGCCACCACAGACCAACAGTCCAGAGTCCTGTTCTTTGTAGACCACCAGCCTGTCAGTAGTTGAATTTGGGAAGATTGCGCACTCTTGTGCTACAAGAAAAATGTCTCTAAGGGCATCTTTCCTTTCTTCTACAGAGATGGCTCCTCTGGAGGAGACTGCCTCCCCCTTTGGCCATGCAAGGCCTGACCTCGTTGACAGAACCTTTTTGCTGCCCTCCAGACCATTGCAACTGTTTTGACCTGTCTGGTCAGGACACTGAACCGTTTGACATCCACAAGGCTTTGAACAATTGACCCTCCTGGTGGCCGCCTCTGTTCTGTTTGGATTTGTTTTATATTGTGTTCGGGCACTTTTCCCAGAAACTGTTTCTGAGCTTGGGCCATTGTCAACACAGCAGCAAATGCTTTTCTCTGCAACTTGTTGATGCTCTCTCCGGCGGTGGTTGTTGGTTCCTTTGCAGATTTGGTTGGCCACTCAATTTCTGGCAGACTCAAGAACTCGGGTCCATCTTGCCACGCCGAATTTTCATTCAGATCCTGAGGGCTTAATCCTTTGGTGATGACATCTGCAATGTTTTGTGACCCAGTGTTTCCACAAACAGTCCTGTACTGCTGTGCTGCTTTGAATCTCTCTGATCTGGTTGGCAAAGAATGTTCGATAGCCATAGCTTTCTTGGTGTATTGCTCAGAGGACTGTTTGACTGTCAACAAAGTGAAACCACCTTCTGACTTGAATTTGGTTGTGCAGTTTGGAAACTTCCTGAGTCGTGAGGGCGAACACTGCTCCACACATTTATGCTTTGACAGCATCACCTTTGTGGTCCAATCCAATCCAATCCACTTTATTTATATAGCACATTTAAACAACAAGAACGTTTCCAAAGTGCTGCACAGCCATGTTAAAAACAATATTAAAATCAATATTATGTCCCACCAATGACTGAATAAAAGCAAAAAATAAATAAATATAAAACCAATATAAAACCAATATAAAAATAAATATGATTAAAAACAATTTTAAAGGGTAAAAGCAATTAAAACAGTAAAATAGAAATCAAAAAGTATCAAAAACACAGAGGACAACAGAGGACAGAGGATCACACAACTCACGTAGTGTTAAAAGCTTAGTGCCGACCACAGAGAAGGCCCTGTTTCCCCTGATTTTAAGTCTCGTCTTGGGCACCACGAGCTGGAGCTGGCTCTGGGACCTCAGAGCGCTCGCAGGAGTGTAGATTTGGATGAGGTCCGAGATATACTGAGGTGCCGGTCCATGTGCCAGTGCAAACTCTGAAGAATTGGGGTGATATGCTGACGTTTCCTGGCCCCTGTTAAAAGTCGTGCTGCTGCATTCTGGACTAACTGCAACGGGGAGATAGCTTTTTGGCTAATGCCAGCATAAAGTGCATTGCAGTAGTTCAGGTGACTTGAAACAAAAGCATGCACGACTTGTTCAAAAAGGTTAAAAGATAAAAACGGTTTAACCTTTACTAAAAGACGAAGGTGATAAAAACACGATTTTAAAACGCCATTGACTTGTTTGTCAAGTTTAAAATTGCTGTCTATAGTGACACCAAGGCTGGTGACTTTGGGACGCACATAATTTTGCAATGGTCCCAAGTCAGTGAGGGCCGGACCAAAAACTGAAATTTCCGTTTTTCTCTCATTCATTATTAAAAAATTCTGGGCTAACCAAGCCGTGACGTCGCATAGGCAGTTGAGAAGGGGTGTCAGGGGGCCGTGGCCTTTTGAAATTGGCATATCAATTTGGCAGTCATCTGCATAAAAGTAATATAACACTCCATGTTTCTTAAAAATCTCTTCAAGAGGGAGAAAGTAAAAAGAAAACAGGATGGGGCCTAAAATAGATTCCTGGGAGACACCACAGTAAAGCGGGGCAGAAGAAGAGGTGGCGTCCCTCAGCCTGACAGAGAAGGACCTCTCTGATAGGTAGGATCTGAACCACTGTAATGCAGTCCCTCTGACACCCACACAGTCTCTCAGGCGGTCTAAAAGAATTGTGTGGTCGACTGTGTCAAAGGCAGATGTAAGATCTATAAGCAATAAACTGGCAGAGCTGCCAGAATCAGACATTAAAAGCAAGTCATTGAAAACCTTTAAAAGTGCAGATTCAGTACTGTGCAAAGCTTTGTATCCAGACTGAAATGGATCTAAAGTTTTATTTTCATCAAAAAAGGCTGCAGCTGTGACAAAACAAATTTCTCAAAAATGTTTGACCCAAAAGGTAATTTGGAAATGGGCCGAGAATTTGACAAACTTGTTGGATCAAGACCTGGTTTTTAAATCAAAGGCTAAACAACAGCTCTTTTACAAAAAGAGGGGACACAGCCAGAAATCAAGCTGCTGTTGATGATGTCTCTAACAGACAAGTCAATAGTGTCCCAGATTTCTTTAAAAAAGCGAGGGGGACTGGGTCTGTGGGACAGGATGGGGGTTTTTAGCTTGTCGACTATTCTTGTAAGCTCAGGCATGGACAAAGCGACAAAACACAGCCGAGCACTGAGTGGCCACATTAAAACTCAACGGAGAACGAGAAAGATTTGCCCGAATAGAAGCAACCTTGTCGTTAAAAAAGGAGATACATTTTTCACAAGTTTCACTTGTCATCTCCAGTGAAGTGGCTGGATTCGGATTAAGAACATAACTAATAGTATTAAAAGAACACGTGGCTTGCTGACACTATTTAAAATTAAGTCTGACAAATATTTAGTTTTCTCAGCTTTAACCACACTTTGATAATTTCAACAGTTTTCTTTTAAAATTTGATAGGAGACTTCCAAGTGATCCCCTTTCTACTTGCGCTCCGCCCTTCACCACTCACGCCGAGCTGTGCGTGTGGTTTCATTGAGCCAAGGCTCCTGTTTTGTCCAAGGGAGTAAGTTTTGCTTTGGATTCAACCAGTCTGATGATGGGCCCCAGGTCTGTGATCCATCTCAGGTACATCACCGTTCCATAAGCATGCTCAATTGCATCAAATAATATAATCGCCGAGGGTGGTTCAATAATGAAACATTTGGGGGGTAGAGCCCTAGTCTTGCTGAGTTGATGGTACTCCTTGAACAGATCGATTGCATCACCTCTGAGTTCATTTGAGAGTGAAATGTCCCACCTGTCTTTGACTGGACGGCTTTCAGCCTTTGCCTCTTGAAACGCCCTGCGTACCAGAATAGCTCCCTTCTGCTTGGGAGGAGTTACAAGGCCAACTGGGTCTTAGAATCCTGACACTTGACTGAGAAGTTCTCTTCTTGACAAATGGTTGGGTGTCATGGCTCTGATTTCCTCTTGCAGAAGGTCTTCACCCAGCCGCATCTTTTTCTTCCTCTTTGAAAAGTTGATTCGCCTGGAAAAGGGTGGAGTGCCATCTCCGGGTTGGGGAGGAGACCCTGCCCCAAGTGGAGGAGTTCAAGTACCTAGGAGTCTTGTTCACGAGTGGGGGAAGAGTGGATCGTGAGATCGACAGGCGGATCGGTGCGGCGTCTTCAGTAATGCGGACGTTGTATCGATCCATTGTGGTGAAGAAGGAGCTGAGCCGGAAGGCAAAGCTCTCAATTTACCGGTCGATCTACGTTCCCATCCTCACCTATGGTCATGAGCTTTGGGTCATGACCGAAAGGATAAGATCACGGGTACAAGCGGCCGAAATGAGTTTCCTCCGCCGGGTGGCGGGGCTCTCCCTTAGAGATAGGGTGAGAAGCTCTGCCATCCGGGAGGGGCTCAACGTAAATCCGCTGCTCCTCCACATCGAGAGGAGCCAGATGAGGTGGTTCGGGCATCTGGTCAGGATGCCACCCGAACGCCTCCCTAGGGATGTGTTTAGGGCACGTCCAGCTGGTAGGAGGCCACGGGGAAGACCCAGGACACGTTGGGAAGACTATGTCTCCCGGCTGGCCTGGGAACGCCTCGGGATCCCCCGGGAAGAGCTAGACGAAGTGGCTGGAGATAGGGAAGTCTGGGCTTCCCTGGTTAGGCTGCTGCCCCCGCGACCCGACCTCGGATAAGCGGAAGATGATGGATGGATGAAAAGTTGATTCAGATTCTGACATAGAGCTTATCTTCCTCGACTCTGTAGCCCAGACCAAGTGCCTTGTTGTTATCATCGCTCATCTGGTTTTGTAAGATGTTGAAGCGGTTCATTTACGTGTATTTATAGATGGTTGATTCATATAAACTTGTCAGGTACAAAACGTTACCTTACTAGCTCATATAAATCAACCATTTATAAAAAAAAAATTGTTTGGTAAGATAATGGTCTTTTTCATTGTCCTTTCCTCTTCAGAGCGCTCCTTCCTCCCACTTTGCCCAGTGAAGACCCACGGCTTCAACTCAAACCCCCAGCCTTCAGGATCCTCTCCACGTTGGCTGTGATGATGTTTAGCTGGTCAAGGTTGTTGTGGGAAGTGAGGATGTCACCAAAGTAGCTGTCGTTGTGAAGCACTCGACGCTCCTCTTCAAGATTGGCATAGAGAGGGAGGTTTGCAGTTTCACGCATTGCCAGCTGTGCTATGCACCCTGCTGGTTTTTTTCCTATGTTCACTCTTGTGATTGCGTATTCCTCCAGGTCCACATTGCGTCTTTGGTTTATGGACTATCCTGGTTTCCAGATCTTCTTTTCCTGGTTGTCCAGTGGGGGATTGTTTTTTCACTGTCAGGTTATGTTTTGTTTATATTTACTGTCCCCTAACTTGAAAAGGGTTTTGACTTCCTGACCAAGGGTTACACTGGGACTTCACTCTTTGTTTTAATCCAATGATGAGACAAATTTCTTTCTCCTTTTATTTTGGACTTGATTGTCTTTGTTTTTCATTAAATAATTGTAAGGTGAAAAACCTTGGGAAAAGGTTGAAAAATACAAAAGCAATTAGGGACCAATACAAACACATTTATTTTCAATAAAACATTTTTTAAAGTAAAAGGTTTTTCCAAAAGTACATATAGTGACCCTTAACAACTTGGATTTGGCATTTAAACATTTAACAACCACTTGGCAAATAAAATAAATTCAACATATCAAATCAAACATCAAAATGATGTAAAAGTCATCCCACCGTCAGCCATCCTGATATCTGTAAACAGTTGGGCACTACTGCATTTGACAAATTCTCCTAGAGCAGTGTTTGTTGGCCAGAAATCTGAACTGGAGTTGCAGACTTAAAAGGAGTGGATTTGATTGCTTCAGGTGAGAGCCTTCCTGATTGCTGGATGGTCTTCAGCTGTTCGGAAAATGTGTCTGTAATTCCAGTTCTATCCTTTGGGAAAAATGGGAGCCAAACTCACGTCTGGACATGAGGCCCTTCTGTTTGGGTCAAGGCTTAGGCCTTGTGTAAAGTTTGCCAAAACTGTGTTCTACCCAGTGGTCGAGTTGTTTGGAGCGGTCAGTGATGATTTCTCCCAGGGCCGAATTCAGCAGAGCAGTTGTGTGGTGTGATGGTCCAAGCGCCTTTTTGATGCCGTCGTGCATGCCTTTGATGTGACCGTAGTCAGTGGCTGATTTGATGTTGCTGCAAAGCTGTAGCCAGTAGCTGTTAGTACAGCGATCGGAGGCATTCTACAGTTTCTTCCTTGATGCCCTGAGAGCATGTAGGGTCTTGTCACTCGACGTGTATTTGTAGTTGTTAAGGGCGATACGCTTTTCTTCCAGTATTGGTGTCAATACAGATGCGTTGGCTTCGAACCAGTCCAAACACTTGCAATCTTTTGCCAAAAATCGTTAGGGCTGTGGTGTGCACAAACAGACATATACACATAGTGTACATATACATTCACTGTACAAACATACATATACACATAGTGTACATATACATTCACTGTACAAACATACATATACACATACTATTCATATACATACACTGTACAAACATACATATACACATACTATTTATATACATACACTGTACAAACATACATATACACATACTATTCATATACATTCACTGTACAAATATATATATACACGTAATGTACATATACATTCAATGTACAAACACACATATACACATCCTGTACGTATACAAGTACATATACATTCATACACTCATGCATATAATCACGTTTCATCAAACATATATTAACGTTGTTGCCCTAGGGGAAACTGGGTATCACATGGCATACTGACAAAGCTTAACCTATTGTTCCTATTAACCTATTCTATAAGGTTAATATAGGTTGCTTCTTTTTCTTCCCCTCCATTAATCTGCTTTCTTTTGTTTTTCAAGTTATCATTAAATATATGTATTTTTGCATTTGAACAACTGTATTTTTGATACTAGAGGTAATTATTGTTATTATTCATGATCAATAGTGCTATTTCTATTGGTATTTGTAGTGATCCATTTTTAGTGTAATAATGGTCATTGTCATTTTTGGATTATTATTTATTTCACTAACTGCTTCTTTGATATCACTTTTACTATTGTATTTGTACATATACTATTTGCTGATGTTGCTCTATTGTTGTTGTTATTGTTGTGTTTGCTGTTGTTTTTGTCTCTCTGTCTTATTCCCCTCTTGTACCCGCAATTTCCCCCTCGGTCTTCCTTTTTCTCTCTTTCTATCCCCTCCTGCTGCGGCCCGGCTACACCAAATGATAATATAAATACATTTAATAAAGTCAAATACAATTAAGTCAACAAGAGAAGTATCCCACACTTCTCTTTTGTAAAGTAAATGTGTACAGCCGATATGGGCATCTACATCAACTATATGATTTGCCGGAAAAAAATAAATAATAATTTCCTCGTGTATGAATTGTGCACTATAAATAACATTTCCTTGCCTTGCCTCTTCGGACTAAGGCTGTCCTGATCCAATAATGTAAAATCTTCAATATAAGCTCCGACACAAGCAGCCCTACAGTGCCTTCACTTGTACAAGTCATTTACAAAATGACTAAAGCCACATTAGCAGATACGCAACAGCTGAGCACACAAGATGGACATAGGTAAAAATATTGAAGGGATATTGCAGTGTAAAACAGCACATTTGTCAATATCAACAAGTATCAAATAATCATAGCGTATTAGAAAGTATCCAGTAACGAATGTGTCCGCATCATTCAACTTACTGCGTCATGATCTGAACCTAATGATTTATTGTGGCCACTAATTTAAAGACAGTAGAAGTCCGTTCCAGACGGTTAATGTTTGGTTGTAATATACACTTTTAGTGTAATATAGACACATCCTCAGTGGTGTATCCTGGATTCACATCGGACACCCTCGCCCGAGCAAACCCAGCCAGGGTGATCAAGTCCCGGCTTATAGCGTTTGATCCACAGCCATCTGGACACCTTATCTGCCGCGTCAGTGCATTTTTATTTTTCCGATGGCTCCTCTGTTGTGCAGTCCTTTCACTCCCAATATCTTGAGTGCTCTGATGAGGAACTGGCTGAAGAATCACCCGACCTCCATGGGGTCGCATCGGGTCTCCCTTCCCCTGCCAGCATTCACCTGCCAGCTTCTCATACTTGGACCTCATTCTCTCTTTACGGTCTTCTTAGGGAACAGTCAATGCCAGCAGGACCACTTGCCTTGTTGTTTCTGACACCAGGACCTATAATATAATAGATAAATAGGTTCATGTTTTTCATACTGACCATTCTTCTCATTTTGACTCATTTTTCTTAATAAAACTGTTATGATCCGCTGTGCAGATCATATTCTGTTTGGGTTTTTCGGGTCACTTGTGTTTTTCTGTTAGTGTTAGACTGTTAAGTTCCTGTTTATGCACCTCTGAGTTTGTTTGTTTCTGTTGCCACGACTGCAGATTGCGCTCAGCTGCGCCTGGTTAGTGTTCGAGACCCTCACCTGTTGTCCGGGCACCAATCAGAGGGCTTTTTAGTCTTTGTCTTGGCCTCACTCGGTCTTGCTTCATAATTTGCTTTATGCTACAGTTGATGACGTTCGATTCCTGCTTTATACCTGCTAGTTTCCACGTATAGGCTATTTTGCTAGCTCACACGCTAGCCCATTTTGTTTGTTGCCTCAAGTATCGGTTGGGGACATCTCTATGCTGCTGATCAGACTCCTCTTGGGATGGTTTCCTGTGGACGGGACTCTCGCTGCTGTGTTGGATCCGCTTTAAACTGAACTCTCGCGGCTGAGTTGGAGCCACTATGGATTGAACTTTCACAGTATCATGTTAGACCCGCTCGACATCCATTGCTTTCGGTACCCTGGGGGGGGTGCCCACATATGGTTGGGGGGTTGCCCACATATGAGGTCCTTTCCAAAGTTCTCATAGTCATCATTATCAGTGGCGTCCCACTGAGTGTGAGTTCTCCTTGCCCACTGGCTGTGAGTTTTCTTTGCCCTTATGTGGGTTCTTCCGAGGATGTCGTAGTCGTAGTGGTTCGTACGGTCCTTTGAGACATTTGTGATTTAGGGCTATATAAATAAACATTGATTGAAGTGATATCAGCACGTTTTTCTTTGTTCTGTCTGATTTATTGCATAATAAATAATTTTCCCACCTGCAAGCTGTGTCCGAACCCCGTCTGCATTTCTGGGAGAACGAGCCCCGCATCACCATGCGCCCTGGTCGTCACAAAAACATTCCACACGATCAAATAGAAGTATGTATGATCGGTGCTGATATGACAATATTGGTATGAACCAGTGGTCAAGGCTCCTTTGTTGGTATCGTATCGGAAGTGAAAAAGTTGAATAGGGACTTGTGTAAACGGATACCAGCATTTTGGTCTTGGTACCAATACCAATATGTGTTTCGAAACTTTTCAAAGTAAAGGGTACTACAAAACAATGTTGTTATTGGCTTTATTTTAACAGAAAATTCTATAATACATTAAACATATGTTTTCTATTGCACTCAAAGAACAATTGTACATATTACATATACAAAACCCAAAGTCAGTAAAGTTTTCACGTTGTGTAAACGGTAAATTTAAAATCGAATACAATGATTTGCAAATCCTTTTCAACTTATATTCAATTGAATAGACTGCAAAGACAATATATTTAATGTTCACACTGGAAAACTTTGTTATTTTTTGCAAATATTAATTCATTTGGAATTTGATGCCTGCAACATGTTTCAATAAAGCTGGCACAAGTGGCAAAAAAGACTGAGAAAGTTGAGGAATGCTCATCAAACACTTATTTGGAACATCCCACAGGTGAACAGGCTAATTGGGAACAGGCGGGTGCCATAATTGGGAATAAAAGAAGCTTCCATTAAATGCTCAGTCACTCACAAACAAGGATGGGGCGAGGGTCACCACTTTGTCAACAAATGCCTAACAAATTGTCCAACAGTTTAGGAACAACATTTCTCAACCAGCAATTGCAATGAATTTAGGGTTTTCATCATCTAAGATCTGTAATATCATCAAAAGGTTCAGAGAATCTGGATAAACCGAACACATTAGTCTGCTAAAATCAAGGATAGGTTAGAATAGAATAACTTTATTGATATTTTATTAAATGCTTAATGATTTACGGTTGCCAATTTTTGTCTGTGATTCAAGGCAAATACAACAATTAGTAAAAAATAACAACAATAAACTATGGCTAAAAGTACACACAAAATATGCAGCAGGAAAATACACATTGTTAAAGATAAACCACAAATTGTAAGGATTTGTTACGTAATTCAGTCAATTCACTTGCATAACTTTACGCTACGTGGGCTAGTTTGTCTCCGCTAATATGCTAATAATTGGTAAGGAGCAAAGCAGCTGTATGCGGTGTGTACTTATCTATATGTCTACAACGGGGAGCTAAAGAAAAACATTCTTACCTTAATCATTACTTCTTCAACCCCCTTGTGCAGGTCTGTATGCTTGTCCTGGATGCTGATCTTCTTGATGATTGGATGATACACAATCAAAAATGCTGGGTTATTTTTTTTTACTCAGATGCTGGGTTGAGCCTGTTGGGTGATATTTATAAGTTATTTTTAGGGAGTTGGGAAGACCCAACCAGTAACCTGACTGGATTACCGGTTGGCTCAGCGCTGGGATGTTGCCCATCCCCCCAATTCCAGTAATAACCCAGCAAGGAAGTACAATTAACCCTGCAGTTGGGCCACATTGTGGAGTGATTCTCTCCTCACTTCTCTCTACCTCCTGAGATAGCGTCAAGCAGTCATCCTCGTGCTTTGAGAGGATAGAAAAAAATAACAGGTTTGTATGTACTTTATAACCTGTCACATATTAGCGAGAAATGTCACTATGTGTATAACGCTCGTTATGCTTATACCAGCTCCATCCATAAACCTTTAAGAAAAACCAAGAACCAAATGTTGAAAATAAGAGAGAGCATGGTGTGCGGAATAGAAGAACCAAAAGTTTAAACTATGAGTGAGGATGATGTGTAGAATAGAAGATCTAAAAGTTGAAACTATGAGTGAGGATGGTGTGTGGAATAGAAGAACCAAACATTGAAACTAAGTGAGGATGGTGTGTGGAAAAGAAGAACGGAAAATTGAAACTGAGTGAGGATGGTGTGTGGAATTGAAGATCATAGAGTTGAAACTGTGAGTGAGGATGGTGTGTGGAATAGATTATCAAAAAGTTGAGAAACTATGAGTAAAGATAGTGTGTGGAATAGATGAAGCACATGTTGAAACTATGAGTAAGCATGGTGTGTGAAATAGAAGAACTTAAAGTTGAAACTGTGAGTGAGGATGGTGTGTGGAATAGAAGAACCAAAAATTGAAACTGTGAGTGAGGATGGTGTGTGGAATAGAAGATCAAAAAGTTGAAAGTATGAGTGAGGTTGACGAACCAAAAGTTGAAACTATGAGGAAGGATGATGTGTGGAATAGCTAAGTCCTTGTGTGAGTCTCTCAGATAAAACTTTGTGTCAGAGCAATGAAATAGTTCACCTGCTTTGTCAATGCAGACCATGCTAAGTGGACTTAATATTGAATTGTGACAGTACGTGAAAGCAGTTCAATATTTATCACTCATAACATTGACTTATGATTGTTTATACAACAATCTTTATAGACTAACTATATGCAGTGTGGTCAATCTGGTCTGCAAAAGAAAGATGGCAGACTAGTAAAACTTGTTACTTCTTCCTGAAGGAAACATTAATCATTATAATGACGTTTGGACTACAAAAAGATGTTGTGAAGCCTAAAAAACTACAGGTTGCAATACTGCCCCCTGCCTGCAGGAGCCATGAAATCATTATGACGTTCGGACTGCAAAACAATGAAAACAACCCATTTATTTGGTAGAATTAACCCAGCATTGCAGTTAAAAATTACCCAACATTCGGGTTGAATATGTAACCCATCTTCCATCCATCCATCCATCCATTTCTACCGCTTGTCCCTTTCGGGGTCGTGGGTGGTGCTGGAGCCTATCTCAGCTGCACATCTTGCTGGGTTGAATTAACCCAGGGTTAGTTGGGTCCAAAAGTTACTCAGCAGTCAAGCTGGAATCTGTTTTTGTTTGAGCAATCTTGAAATATAAACCACTGCCGGAGTATTTGTCATGCTGAATTCTGATCATTTGAAATTTATTTTCTTTGCAAAATCTAGCATCTAGAAGTTTTTTATCTGTTATTGGAGCCTCTACTTGTGTTAAGAAAGTAGCTGAAAAGAGGCTTCTCTACTTGGAAGACCAGCATCCGCCACTGGTGTCAGTAGAAATGTATTATATTTCAGCCTGCAAGAATTCCACTTCCAACGACAGACACCATGTTGTGATAAGTTGTATATTTATATATGTAAATATACACTATATTGCCAAAAGTATTTGGCCACCTGCCTTGACTCACATATGAACTTGAAGTGCCATCCCATTCCTAACCCATAGGGTTCAATATGACCTTTTGCAGCTATTACGGCTTCAACTCTTCTGGGAAGGCTGTCCACAAGGTTGCAGAGTGTGTTTATAGGAATTTTCCACCATTCTTCCAAAAGCACATTGATGAGGTCACACACTGATGTTGGTCGAGAAGGCCTGGCTCTCAGTCTCTGTTCTAATTCATCCCAAAGGTGTTCCATCGGGTTCAGGTCAGGACTCTGTGCAATTCCCCTGGTCATGATGATGAAGACGGTGGTGCAGAGGAGGTGCCCTCTGCTGGAGGCACAGATGCACAGCCAGTGGAGCGGGCAGCAGAAATGAAAGAAATTCTGGAAGATGATGATGATGATGAAGAGGAGCATGGTGAGGATGTACCAGAGCAGAATGAGGAAGAAGAGGAATCAAATGATGAAGAAACTCAAGAAATTGAGAAAGGGGAAGAAGTACTTGAAGAAATTCAGGAAAATGATGAAGAGGAATCAAATGATGAAGAAACTCAAGAAATTGAAGAAGGAGAAGAAATACTTGTAGAAATCCGGGAAAATGATTAAGATAAATAGGAAATTGAAGATAAAGAAAAAGAAGAAGTTGAAAATGAAAAAGAAGTGGGAAAAACTCAAGAAATTGAGAAAGAAAAAGAAATGCTTGAAGAAATTCGGGAAAATTATGAAAATGAAAAATAAGATGGAAAAGAAGTTAAAGAAACTCAAGAAATTGAGAAAGAAGAAGAAACAATTTTAAAAAATCCTGGAAGATTATGAAGATGAAGAAGAAAATGATCAAAATGAAGAAGAAGCTGAGGAAACTCAAGAAATTGAGAAAGAAATCAAAGAGTATAAGGATAATGTCAAAGAAAAAGTTAAAGAAATTGAAGTTCAAGAAGACAAAGGAAAAGGCAAAGACAAAGAAGACAGGCAGCCGGGGAAGTTTTTTTCCCGCTCCTTAAAAAAAAGGAAAGGGGGAGTAGCCTCAACCGGACTGAAGCCCAGCTTGAGTTTGGCGATGGAGAACTGTGGAGAGGCGGAGCCGACGGGCCGACAGCGGGATAGGACAAATCATGCTCCTACCCAAGATGGCGGCCAGGAGGCGGAGTATGCAGCGGAACGAAGAGGCGGGGCGCGCCTGGAGTGCCGCTGCAGCAATCCGAGTCAGCTGCGTAAATCACATACCTGCTCTCAATCCCTGCATCTTCTCCTGCAGTACACAAGGGGAGAAGGAGGAGCGATCGGGGCAGAAGTAGGAGAGAGACGAACAACCAGACGGAAGACCAGACGAGCGAGAACCACAGAGAGCCAGAAAAGGAAAAGACACGGACAACTAAAAAGGAGACCGGCCCGAGCAGCGAAGGTGGAGCTGAAAGAGCAACCGACCGACACTGCAAGTGACTTTATTGAAATAATAAAGACTCAAACCTGTGCGAAGCGATGTCCTCCATCAATGGTCCGTGCAACCCACACGATGGCGGCAGGAAGCCATTCACACATAGATATACACATGCATACATACATATACATACACATATATACACACATATATATATATATATATGTATATATATATATATATATGTATATGTATATGTACATATATATATATATATATATATATATATATATATATATATACATGTACACATACATACAGATACATACACATACACATATACATACATATACACACATACTTTCACATACATATAAACACACACACAAAAAAAACAGAATACATTTGGCTAACATCTCCTCCAGGTTGTCAGAGTTATTTGTTGTCGAACCCCAAGATGCAGAGATGGAGGCAGGCATGGAGTGAGAAAACATGATTTAATAAGAAGATACTAAGACAAAATCAAACAAAAGTGTACTAACACAAAGCGCGCACGAGGCGGATAAGAAACTAAGGGTCTTTAGCATAGAAGCTAGCAAGAAACAAAAAAGGGCCTAGCGTGGAAGCTAGCGTTTAGCAAACGGGAAAACAGAAGTCGTTACTTGTAGAGTGAAAACAAACGTCTGGTATCCCATAACGGATACCAGACGTTTCACGAATCCTCCCCCCCTAGAACAGTCCAAAGTCAAGGGGAGGGTGGAGGGAGGACAAGGTGGTGGGCCGCCAGGCAAAGTGTCCCCGCACCCAGCGGGGAAGAGTCAGGTGGTGACGGCGAATGGAACGCCGCTGCCATTTGCGAGGCGGTTGCCCATGAAATGACCACCTCTGTGGCTGACAGGTGTATGGTGGTGCCCTCTGCTGGCCCACCGGACAGGATGGTGGTGGTGCCCCCTGCTGCTGGCCCACCGGAGTGTGTGGTGGTGGCGCCCCCTGCTGCTGGCCCACCGGAGTCCGTGGTGGAGTTTGCTGGCCCATTGGAGTGCGTGGTGGAGTCTGCTGGCCCACCAGAGTGCGTGGTGGAGTCTGCTGGCCCACTGGAGTGCGTGGTGGAGTCTGCCGGCCCACCGGAGTGCGTGGAGGAGTCTGCTGGCCCATCGGAGTGCGTGGTGGAGTCTGCTGGCCCACCGGAGTGCGTGGTGGAGTCTGCTGGCCCACCGGAGTGCTTGGTGGAGTCTGCTGGCCCATCGGAGTGCGTGGTGGAGTCTGCTGGCCCATCGGAGTGCGTGGAGGAGTCTGCTGGCCCACCGCCATAGGTTGCAGACCCACAGGAGATGATGGCGCTGTAGGTTGCAGACCCACCGGAGGTGATGGCGCCGTAGGTTGCAGACCCACCAGAGGTGATGGCGTCTGCCGGCCCACCGGAGATGATGGCGCCGTCTGTTGCAGACCAACTGAAGATGATCGCGCCGTCTGTTGCAGACCCACCGGAGGTGATGGCGCCGTAGGTTGCAGACCCACCGGAGGTGATGGTGGCATCTGCCGGCCCACCGGAGATGATGGTGGCGTCTGTTGCAGACCAACTGGGACGAGTAGTAGCTGTGCATCCCCATCTGCACAGCTACTGATAGCCCCCCCCTCAAGGGTCTGCTCCAAGACGTCCCCAGATAGGCCCACAGTCAACAGAGGGCTTGAAACGCGGCCGAACTTCTCTTTAATTTAGCCATTAGCTCTAGCGCTAAATTAAGCCTCTCCGCCATGGACAACTCTCCGGGGTTCGTATTTGGCTGGATCATTCTGTCAGAGTGATTTGTTGTCGAACCCCAAGATGCAGAGGTGGAGGCAGGCATGGAGTGAGAAAACATGATTTAATAAAAAGATACTAAGACAAAATCAAACAAATGGGTACTAACACAAAGCGCGCACGAGGTGGATAACAAACCAAGGGTCTTTAGCATAGAAGCTAGCAAGAAACAAAAAAGGGCCTAGCGTGGAAGCTAGCGTTTAGCAAACAGGAAAACAGAAGTCGTTACTTGTAGAGTGAAAACAAAACAGAAGCAGGGAACGAAATACAGTAAGTTACAAACAAACGAATGTAGCTTACTGCTACGCTGCAATAAAACGACACGATAGCAACATGTGGCAACGACAATGATCCAGCCCTGACTGGAAAACAAAGTGGGTACAAATGATTTAATAAAAAGATACTAAGACAAAATCAAACAAATGGGTACTAACACAAAGCGCGCACGAGGTGGATAACAAACCAAGGGTCTTTAGCATAGAAGCTAGCAAGAAACAAAAAAGGGCCTAGCGTGGAAGCTAGCGTTTAGCAAACAGGAAAACAGAAGTCGTTACTTGTAGAGTGAAAACAAAACAGAAGCAGGGAACAAAATACAGTAAGTTACAAACAAACGAATGTAGCTTACTGCTACGCTGCAATAAAACGACACGATAGCAACATGTGGCAACGACAATGATCCAGCCCTGACTGGAAAACAAAGTGGGTACAAATGATTTAATAAAAAGATACTAAGACAAAATCAAACAAATGGGTACTAACACAAAGCGCGCACGAGGTGGATAACAAACCAAGGGTCTTTAGCATAGAAGCTAGCAAGAAACAAAAAAGGGCCTAGCGTGGAAGCTAGCGTTTAGCAAACAGGAAAACAGAAGTCGTTACTTGTAGAGTGAAAACAAAACAGAAGCAGGGAACAAAATACAGTAAGTTACAAACAAACGAATGTAGCTTACTGCTACGCTGCAATAAAACGACACGATAGCAACATGTGGCAACGACAATGATCCAGCCCTGACTGGAAAACAAAGTGGGTACAAATAGCAGCGGGCTGATTGACTACAGGTGTGGCCAGGTGCCAATCAGCCGCAGATGAGGTGACAACAGCACACAGGGAGACAAACAGGAAGCTGAACCAAAATAAGAGCATTTGACAGGAAATAAAGACAGGAGATACTAAACACAGAGGAAACAAAGACAAATGCAGAGGAAAAAACTAAAACATAGACAAACTGTCAGGGGAAAGCCTGACACAGGTTTGCTGCAGCACCAGTAATTGTGAGGACTTTTGTTCAACAATTCGTCACCGGCATCACGCTTGGTCCATGCACACCACCAAGTCGTCGTCAGGTCCTGACGGGGATGGCGAGACCAGCAAACTACAACACCTCACACAGTCAGTGACTGTAAAATGTGCATTTTTACATTTGTACGTTTGGCACCTCTGCACACAATCATGGGACGTGTCAAAAGTATGCTGAAAAAACCCACAGAATATTGTGTAAAAAGAGCTACTCAAGTGGTTACAGATAAGTCAAAATTTCTCAATCCCTGTCAATGTAGGACAACTTTGTTTTGGGACTACTTCTTTAAAATCTCTCACTCTTCCGAGCATTTCCGAGCATTCGACACTTGCACGTTTGGATTCCGAGCACAAATTCCGAGGGGATAACCTCCAAGCTACTACTTGAAAATATCCGAGCAGAGTAAAACGCCGAGGAGCAGCTTATGGCGTCACATCTCATGTCTGATCTTCATCGTTCCTGCGAGAGAACGACTCAGCATGGCAACCTTTTCCTCAACCCTCGGCTCGAAGTTGTCGACTGCTTTCCTTCAGCTTGCCGTCATTCCAGGGAGCTCAAAGTATTAGTCAGAGCCGCCTTTTGCCAGAACATTTTTAAAAAAGCTATTAGGGTACACGGTGCGATATCAGCATCATCCTGAGATAGTCTTTGTCTTCGGTGTATCGCAGTGTGCTGAATTATGCATCTTTAACCTTGTGAAAGTGTCAGTAGAATACATGTTCGAAAATAGTTTTTGCAGCTGTCGTTATTTTCATTTGTTTATCATTATGACAAAGCAAGAACCCAAATATTATTTTGAACATCAATAGAGAAAAACGCTCTTAGATATTACATGCAAAAAAATGGCACCAATAAACACAAATGCTAACATTAGCTTACAACGCTGCTTTGTTTTAGCTCTAGTTCTTCAAAAAAAAATCTGAATCTATTTGCACTATACTGACACCTCTCTGTCAATTTACTTGGCGTACCACTTGGTGGCTGAGTTGCTGTTGTTCCCAAACTCTTCCATTCATTTTATCACCTGTCCATGTCAACAGAAATATTTTTGATCCAGAGTGATGATGATGAGAGGTGTAGAATACTAATCTAGTTGCATTTTTTTATTTTATTTTTAGTTAAACTAATCAGTCTAACAAAACAATACACAATACAACAATAATACAATTGCAATTCCAAAGCAACATTCAGGAATGCAATCAACAGAGCAATTGAGAGGACACACAAACATGACACAAAACAATCCAAACCACGGATGAATAATATCAACAACAGTATCAATGTTGTTAAGAATTACAACACAGCAATGATTAGAACTCCCTCTTTTGCATTATCATTACAGCCATTTATGAAAAATAAAATAGAAACATATAAAAAATGAACAGTCAGTCAGTTCACCTGCGTCAACACTCATAAGCTTGACAAAACATTGTGTCCAATATTTACCACAAAGATAGGTTCATTTTATAGTTAAAAAAAACATTATTTGTGTTGAAAGGGGAATTCTGCCTAACGCAGCGTTTTCAAAGTGTGGGGCGCGCCCCACTGGTGGGGAATAGAGAAATGACAGGTGGGGTGCGAGAAACGGGAGGAGATTCCACTTTAATTTCTTTTTTTTAATTTTTTATTCTTAGATTTTTTTTTTTTACAACCCCGTTTTCTATACAAACTGTAAATCACTTTGTGATTCTGTCTGTGAAATCCGCTATATAAATTAATGTAAAGTACTTATTTTTCCTGTAGGCTTTAAATTTCTAGGTAGGAACAAAAGTTTGACAGACGCAACAGTAACTAATGGGGGCGGGGCTGAGCGGAACAAACTTTCGCGCGGATGGGTAGCAGGCTAATGTGTGGACCACAATTACACAAAATGGATAAATTGGCTTCATATAGAGTTGCATACAGAATTGCTCAATGCAAAAAAAACACACACAATTGCTGAGCAGCTGATTCTCCCCGCTGCAATAGACGTGGTGTCAGTCATGCTTGACGAGACAAGCGCAGCAAAATTAAAAGCTGTCCCACTGTCAAGCAACCCAGTTGCGAGACGTATATGCAACATTGCAAGTGATTTAAGATGGCGGCGCCCGGAAGGGCTGCGACCTCGAGAAGCTCCTGCTAAATATGGAACATTTGGCAAAAATACCGGACAATTCTACAAACTTTATGGCTGGCTCACATCGTGGTCACTCCGTGATCACGTACGACCGCCAGACACTTCTGGATGTGGAGATATCGGGCCGTTTTGGACTGATAGACGCGTGCTTGCTAGACCTGCTAACTAGCTCGGGAATACTTCGACGGCTACATCCAGCGGCCTGTGAAGCAGAGGAGTATAGTAGCTGCGGGGGCCGTCTACGGAGCAGACGCCAGCGGTGTGATCGGAAACGCGGATGCCGAGCGGGGCTAAAAACAAAGCAGAAGGCTAATCCCCACAGAACACCACTTCCCTCCATCCTGAAGCCGGATTTAAATGGAAGATGCGAGACTACTGGTCTGGGTAAGGAGTCAGTTAAATTAGAACAAGTTTTTTCTGCATTGAGTGTTTCAGAGTTGGACATGTCTTTTACTATGATGCGTGCAGTTTATCAAAGCAACAAACAAACAATCGGAAAATTCCCGTCGTATCAATTCCTAGATATGGTCGTAATTATACTAAATGCACTGGGCATAACAAACACAACATTATTAATATTGCTACTACGGATAATTTGATCAAAAATTCCCTAAAACAGCCCACTACCTATAATATAGGTTTTTTAAACATAAGATCATTGTCTCCCAAAACGTTGTTAGTTAATGATATCATCTGAGACAACAATCTTAACGTCATCGGTCTCAGCGAAACCTGGCTTAAACCAAACGACTTTTTTGCGTTAAACGAGGCATGTCCTCCTAACTTTACACATGCGCATATTGCCTGTCCTCTTAAAAGGGGTGGGGGGGGTCGCCCTAATATACAACGAAAACTTTAACCTTAGTCCTAACATAAATAATAAATATAAATCGTTTGAGGTGCTTACTATGAGGTCTGTCACACCGCTGCCTCTACGCCTGGCTGTTATCTACCGCCCCCCCAGGGCCCTATTCGGACTTTATCAATGTGAATTCTCAGAGTTCGTTGTTGATCTAGTGACACACGCCGATAATATAATCATAATGGGGGACTTTAATATCCATATGAATACCCCATCGGACCCACCGTGCGTGGCGTTCCAGACTATAATTGATAGCTGTGGTCTCACACAAATAATAAATGAACCCACGCATCGCAACGGTAATACGATAGACCTGGTGCTTGTCAGGGGTATCACCGTTTCCAAAGTTACGATACTCCCGTATACTAAAGTATTGTACGAACATTACCTTATAAAATTCGAGGTTCAGACGCATGTTCGGCAAACTAATAATAATAATAACTGCTATAGCAGCCGCAAGATTAATACGGCCACAACGACAACTCTTGCTGACCTACTGCCCTCGGTAATGGCACCATTCCCAAAGTATGTGGGCTCTATTGATAACCCACTAACAACTTTAACGACGCCCTGCGCGAAACCATTGATAACATAGCACCGATAAAGTTAAAAAAGGCTCCAAAAAAGCGTACCCTGTGGTTTACAGAAGAAACTAGAGCTCAGAAATTATTATGTAGAAAGCTGGAACGCAAATGGCGCACGACTAAACTTGAGGTGCACCATCAAGCATGGAGTGATGGTTTAATAACTTATAAACGCATGCTTAACTTAGCTAAAGCTAAATGTTACTCAAATCTCATCCACCGTAATAAAAACGATCCTAAATTTGTGTTTAGTACAGTAGCATCGCTAACCCAACAAGGGACTCCTTCCAGTAGCTCCACCCACTCAGCTGAGGACTTTATGCAATTCTTTAGTAAGAAAATTGAAGTCATTAGAAAGGAGATTAAAGACAATGCGTCCCAGCTACAACTGGGTTCTATTAACACTGACACGATTGTATATACGGCGGTTACTGCCCTCTAAAATAGTTTCTCTTGTTTTGAGGAAATAACATTAGAGGAATTGTTACAACGTGTAAATGGAATAAAACAAACAACATGTTTACTTGACCCACTTCCTGGGAAACTGATCAAGCAGCTCCATGTATTATTAGGTCCATCAGTGCTAAATATTATAAACTTATCACTTTCCTCGGGCACTGTTCCCCTAGCAATCAAAAAAGCGGTTATTCATCCTCTTCTTAAAAGACCTAACCTCGATCCTGACCTCATGGTAAACTACCGACCGGTGTCTCACCTTCCCTTTATTTCAAAAATCCTCGAAAAAATTGTTGCGGAGCAGTTAAATGAACACTTAGCGTCTAACAATCTATGTGAAACCTTTCAATCCGGTTTCAGGGCAAATCACTCCACGGAGACAGCCCTCGCAAAAATGATTAATGATCTATTGCTAACGATGGATTCTGATGCGTCATCTATGTTGCTGCTCCTCGATCTTAGCGCTGCTTTCGATACCGTCGATCATAATATTTTATTAGAACGTATCAAAACACGAATTGGTATGTCAGACTTAGTCCTGTCTTGGTTTAACTCTTATCTTACAGATAGGATGCAGTGCGTCTCCCATAACAATGTGACCTCGGACTACGTTAAGGTAACGTGTGGAGTTCCCCAGGGTTCGGTCCTTGGCCCTGCACTCTTCAGCATCTACATGCTGCCGCTAGGTGACATCATACGCAAATACGGTATTAGCTTTCACTGTTATGCTGATGACACCCAACTCTACAAGCCCCTAAAGCTGACCAACACGCCGGATTGTAGTCAGTTGGAGGCGTGTCTTAATGAAATTAAACAATGGTTGTCCGCTAACTTTTTGCAACTCAACGCCAAAAAAACGGAAATGCTGATTATCGGTCCTGCTAGACACCGACCTCTATTTAATGATACAACTCTAACATTTGACAACCAAACAATTAAACAAGGCGACACGGTAAAGAATCTGGGTATTATCTTTGACCCAACTCTCTCCTTTGAGTCACACATTAAAAGCGTTACTAAAACGGCCTTCTTTCATCTCCGTAATATCGCTAAAATTCGCTCCATTCTGTCCACTAAAGACGCTGAGATCATTATCCATGCGTTTGTTACGTCTCGTCTCGATTACTGTAACGTATTATTTTCGGGTCTCCCCATGTCTAGCATTAAAAGATTACAGTTGGTACAAAATGCGGCTGCTAGACTTTTGACAAGAACAAGAAAGTTTGATCACATTACGCCTGTACTGGCTCACCTGCACTGGCTTCCTGTGCACTTAAGATGTGACTTTAAAGTTTTACTACTTACATATAAAATACTACATGGTCTAGCTCCATCCTATCTTGCCGATTGTATTGTACCATATGTCCCGGCAAGAAATCTGCGTTCAAAGGACTCCGGCTTATTAGTGATTCCCAAAGCCCAAAAAAAGTCTGTGGGCTATAGAGCGTTTTCATTTCGGGCTCCAGTACTCTGGAATGCCCTCCCGGTAAAAGTTTGAGATGCCACCTCAGTAGAAGCATTTAAGTCTCACCTTAAAACTCATTTGTATACTCTAGCCTTTAAATAGACTCACTTTTTAGACCAGTTGATCTGCCGTTTCTTTTCTTTTTCTCCTATGTCCCACTCTCCCTTGTGGAGGGGGTCCGGTCCGATCCGGTGGCCATGTACTGCTCGCCTGTGTATTGCTGCTGATCCGCCTCCGCTTGGGATTTTTTCCTGCTGGCTCCGCTGTGAACGGGACTCTCGCTGCTGTGTTGGATCCGCTTTGGACTGGACTCTTGCGACTGTGTTGGATCCATTATGGATTGAACTTTCACAGTATCATGTTAGACCCGCTCGACATCCATTGCTTTCCTCCTCTCCAAGGTTCTCATAGTCATCATTGTCACCGACGTCCCACTGGGTGTGAGTTTTCCTTGCCCTTATGTGGGCCTACCGAGGATGTCGTAGTGGTTTGTGCAGCCCTTTGAGACACTAGTGATTTAGGGCTATATAAGTAAACATTGATTGATTGATTGATTGATCTTGAGGAACAACTCCGAGATGAGGGGTCGGTAACCCGCGGCTCCGGAGCTGCATGCGACTCTTTGATCACTCTGATGCGGCTCAGGTTGTCACGGCCAGCTCAGCTTGTCATCCTGCTTGTCAAACCTCGGGTCACGCCCACGGTCGCGCGCGTCTCCGTCCGCTGCAGGACGGTGACATGTGGGTGTGCAAGTTAAAGCACCTGACAGCGCACCTTGAAGATGTTTCACGCCAGAAGGCGGTTCTTGCTCAGAATCACAAACGGTGTGATATTGAAAACCTCCCCAAACCAGACAAACTTGTGTTCGAAACTTGTGTTCGAAACTTGGAACGCTATCCCCGACTTTTATGTGAACATGAAAAAGTATGCACTCGGAGTCCTGTCGATGTTTGGATCCACATATGCATGTGAGCAGGTGTTCTCCAACATGAACTTTATTAAAAACAAACATGGCACGTGCCTCACAGATGAGAGTTTACAATCCCGTGTGAAGATAATGGTGACGTCATACAGCCCGGATGTGGAGACGCTGTGCTCTGCGGTTCAGGAGCAGAAATCACATTGACCACGTATGATAAATATTTTAATTTCCTATAATTTTGCATATATTCACATTTTTTAATTGTTCAGTGAAATAGACAATTTTACGGCATTTTTGGTTCTCTGCCAGTGAATAATTTAAGTTTGGCGTTTTTTTTTACATTACTACAAGGAGGACTTAAATAGACATTAAGTATTTTACTTAACCTTCAACCTGACGTCTTTTTCGGAGTTAAAACGTTTTGTTGCATGCAGACATTTTATTTCATTTTTCTGCAGTCGTTCATTGATTTCATAAACATTTTCAAAACCCATCATAGTTTGTTTATATATAGCACAAAGCAAAAACAAAACTTTATATGCAGTGTTATTTCATTTTTTATTTTATTTTGTTTTGTAATTGTTTTGTCCTGTCCAGCTTCCCAGGCAAATCATATAGTTGATGTAGATGCCTGTATCGGCTGTTCACATTTACTTTACAGAAGGGAAGTGTAGGATACTTCTCTTATTGCCTTTTCTAAATTTGACTTTACTAAATGTATTTATATTATCATTTGGTTCAGCCGGGCTGGAGCAACAAGGGATAGAAAGAGAAAAAAAGGAAGACAGAGGGGGAAATTGTGGGGATAAGAGGGGGATTAGACAGTGTTATTTCATTTTAAATTTCAAAAGAGTTTTGTGGCTCCCATTGTTTTCTTTAATTTGTGAAATGGGCCAAAATGGCTCTTTGAGTGGTAAAGGTTGCCGACCCCTGTCGTAGACATTTTAAAATAAAGTCATTTTGCTTTACAAGTGGACGAAGCTACTGACAGCAATAAAGACTGCCTGTTCATCGCGTACGTCCGCTTTGTGAATGGCAAGTCACTGTGCGAGGATTTACTGTTTTGGAAATACATAAAAATAGAGCCACTGCTGATGAGCTGTTCAAGATAACAGACAGTTTCCTCAAAGAACATGACCTTAAATAGGAAAACTGTGTGGGTTTTTGCTCTGATGGCGCACAGACCATGGCAGGGTCAAGAAACGGGCAGCAGGCTCTAATAAAGAGGGTTGCGCCAAATGCGCATTGGACACACTGCGTCATTCACCGGGAAGCACTCGCGTCAAGGCAGCTCAGCCCCGAACTCAATGAGGTTTTAACAGACGTGAGCGCAGTAAATTTTATCAAAACACGAAAAAGTGGCACTTTTAATGTATTTATTATGGAACTTGATGCAAGTTATTTGATTTATTATTGAACTTGATGCAAGTTATTTGATTTATTATTGAACTTGATGCAAGTTATAACACTTTTATTTGATTTATTATTGAACTTGATGCAAGTTATTTTATTTATTGAACTTGATGCAAGTTATACCACAGATTTATGTTATTGAGTTTGAGTGTATACAACCTAATGTTACTTGATGTTCAATAAATTTGAAAATGTTAAGCTTGGCATTAGCGTTCTGTTGGGGTGATGGGGGCAGGTGGGGCTTGAAAACTCCCCCTTGTCCAAAGTGGGGAATGACAAAAAAAGTTTGAGAACCACTGGCCTAACGCTTACAATCGTTATGGAAGTAATGTATTCTAGCTCGTGAATAAAGGCTAGCAGAAGGTGGCTAAGGAGAAGGTAACAGGGATTTGATCTATTGCGCCTGTAAAGCCCTCTGAAAAATATCCAAAAACTACCATAAATGTTTAATATACACGATGTACGTAAGTATATATGTAATGTAGTAACTGTCACCTTCATAATAACATGTCATATGAACGTGTTTTGCTCATTTAAAACATCCGGCTGTGTATTGATTTCAAATACACATCACAACGTTGACTATTTCCTTCAACAGAAACAATACTAATCATGGCATTCTTCACCAGAGACAACAGAGACTACTTTGGGACAAAAGATGAACCAGAACCTTATGTTTTATAGCCTGATACGAAGGATGAGCTACACGTTTTAGACTGAGTGATAAGCAGATCCGGTTCTAGTAAACTGTAACTTTATAAAGATATATTCCATTCAATCAATCAATAAATGATTATTTAAATAGCCCTAAATCATTAGTGTCTCAAAGGGCTGCACAAACCACAACACAAACCACAAAGACATCCTCGGTAGAGCCCACATAAGGGCAAGGAAAAATCAAACCCAGTGGGACGTCGGTGACAATGATGACTATGAGAAACCTTCGAGAGGACCGCATATATGGGCAACCCCCGCCCCCCTAAAGCAATGGATGTCGAGCGGGTCTAACATGATACTGTGAAAGTTCAATCCATAGTGGATCCAACACAACCGTGAGTATCCAGTCCAAAGTGGATCCAACACTGCAGAGAGAGTCCTGTCCACAGTGGAAAATTCTATTCTATGGCATGAGTAATAAACTAAAAATACAAACTAAAAACTTGACAAAGCAATAACTTAGTGTATAGTGTAAATAGTTTTCTGAAGTGTTCCTGAGCCCATTTGGTGATTTCATTTACACGCTGTTTGATGCAGTACCGCTTGAGGGATCCAAGGTCACAGGCCTTTCCGCTGACGTCCAGTCATTTTTCCAGATTTTCTGAACCTTTTGATATTACAGACCATAGATGGTGAAATCCCAACATTTTTTGCAATGACTGGTTCAGAAATGTTGTTTTTAAACTTTTGGAACATTTGCTCACTTATTTGTTTACAAAGTGTTGACCCTCCCCCATCCTTGTTTGTGAATGACTGAGCATTTCATGGAAGCTGCTTTTTATACCCAATCATGGAACCCACTTGTTCCCAATTAGCCTGTTCACTTGTGGGATGTTCCAAATAAGTTTTTGATGACCATTCTTCAACTTTCTCAGTCTTTTTTTCCACTTGTGCCAGCTTTTTTATTAAACATGTTGCAGGTATTAAATTCCAAATGAGCAAATATTTAAAAAAAAAAAAAAGTTTTCCGGTGTGAACATTAAATATCTTGTCTTTGCAGTCTATTCAATTGAACATAAGTTGAAAAGGATTTCCAAATCATTGTATTTTTTTTAAATTTACGGTTTACACAATGTAACAACTTCACTGGTGTTGGGTTTTGTAAGTTAATAATACTAACACTGACACTCGTAGACGTGTTAGCATATTAGCTATTGCTAACAATGCTAGCTATTTTACATTACAATAGTACGTACAAATAGACATGTAAACACTCTTACAAACACCACACATGGGAAGGTTTAGTAAGAATTGTTTTAGTTATATTGTAAAATGTACAAACGTTGAATGAAGAATCCATAGGAACAGATTGCTATGAATGGCTAGTAGACTGAACAGCACTGCCGCTAAAACGAAAAGACACTGCAGCACCAAAAAATGACACATAGCGCAAACAATAAAACAACTTTCTCATCCCTAGTTTTATTTGAGTTCTTTTTAAACGTTTTATTATCGCCTTCAGCGAAGAAATACAAATAAATTAGCTTCAGTCTCATAAGCAGCAGGGTTCAAACTTTAAGAAAAAAGTGGCGGAATTTGCGGTTATTTTGGCATTTCTTCCCGTGCGGTGGATTGGAGTTGTCGGCAAGCTTTGAAGACTTTCTACCTTGAAAAAAAGAACACATTCCGAGAAGACTAAAGGTGAACACAAAGCCTCTTAGCGCTGAACGACGGCTGCGGCTGAGGGGCAAAGTGTTGTGAAAGTAGCGAGGATGGTTACTGACTTCAAGCAAAGGCAAGAAATTGAAGCGGTCTGGAGCTTAAATAGGAAATTAAATATACAGTGTGTGTCTGTGTGTGTGTATGTGTTCATGTGTGTGTGTTACCTTTGCCGTAATCGGCTTGTTCATAGAATTTTATTGGTGCCCCAGTTTGACAATAATGTACTTGAGCCAGAACGCGATAATGAAATATATAAAATGTTGGCTGATGAGGCGCACTTGCATCAACAGCAGCCGTTTTTTTTTAATTAGCAACCCTGTTTATGTTGCCTTCAACGATAATCTTCAACTTGGCTGTACAATCATGATGTCGTTATAATTGTAATCATCATTTTTGTTTTGGCTCCCATTCTTCATGAGTTGAGCTCAAAGATGTAAAAGTTTTACACAAACGACCTATTCCTCTTAAATATTGTTCACATATCTGTCTAAATCTGTGTTAGTGAGCATTTATTCTTTGCCAAGATGGTCCACCCCACTTCACATATGTGGCATATCAAGATGCTGATTAAACAGCATGATTATTGCACAGGTGTGACTTAGGCTGCCCACGATAAAAGGCCACTCTGAAATGTGCAGTTTTATCGCACAGCACAATGCCACAGATGTTGCAAGTTTTGAGGGAGCGTGCAGTTGGCATTCTGACTGCAGGAATGTCCACCAGAGCTGTTGCCCGGGAATTGAATGTTCATTTCTTGACTATAAGCCATCGCCAAATGCGTTTCAGAGAATTAGGCAGTACTTTCGTCCGGCCTCACACCCGCAGACCACATGTAACCACACCAGCCCAGGACCTCCGCATCCAGCAGGTGCACCTCCATACTTGTCCAAGACCAGCCACCCGGACAACTGCTGCAACAATTGGTTTGCATACCCAAATAATTTCTGCACAAACTGTGAGAAACCGTCTCAGGTAAGCTCATCTGCATGCTCGCCGTCCTCATCAGGGTCTTGACCAGACTGCAGTTTGTCGTCGTAACCGACTTGAGTGGGCAAATGCTCACATTTGATGGCGTCTGGCACGTTGGAGAGGTGTTCTCTTTAGAGATGAATCCCGGTTTTCACTCTTCAGGGCAGATGGTAGACAGTGAGTGGTCGTGTGGGAGAGTAGTTTGCTGATGTCAACGTTGTGAAAGTAGTTGCTCGGTTATGGTATGGGCAGACGTACAAACCCCATTTCCATATGAGTTGGGAAAATGTGTTAGATGTAAATATAAATGAAATACAGGGATTTGCAAATCCTTTTCAACCCATATTCAATTGAATGCGCTACAAAGATAAGATTTTTGATGTTCAAACTCATAAACTTTATTTTATTTTTGCAAATAATAATTAACTTAGAATTTCATGGTTGCAACACATGCCAAAGTAGTTGGGAAAGGGCATGTTCCCCACTGTTTTACATCACCTTTTCTTTTAACAACACTCAATAAACTTTTGGGAACTGAGGAAACTAATTGTTGAAGCTTTAAAAGTGGAATTTTTTCCCATTCTTGTTTTATGTAGAGCTTCAGTCGTTCAACAGTCCGCTGTCGTATTTTACGCTTCATAATGCGCCAGGAAAGTACCCGCACTCTTTTTTTTACGAAGCCACGCTCTTGTAACACTTGTCTTGCTGAAATAAGCAGGGGCGTCCATGATAATGTTGCTTGGATGACAACATATTTTGCTCCAAAACCTGTATGGACCTTTCAGCATTAATGGTGCCTTCACAGATGTGTAAGTTACCCATGCCTTGGGCACTAATACATCCCCATACCATCACAGATGCTGGCTTTTGAAGTTTGTGCCTATAAAAATCCCAATGGTTATTTTCCTCTTTGTTCTGGAGTACACCAAGTCCTCTGTTTACAAATATAATTTGAAATGAAGACTCGTCAGACGACAGAACACCTTTGCACTTTGCATCAGTCCATCTCAGATGTGCTTGGGCCCAGCCAAGCCGGCGGGGTTTCAGGATATTGTTGATAAAATGGGTTTGGCTTTGCATAGTAGAGTTTTAACTTGCACTTACAGATGTAGCGACAAACTGTAGTTACTGACAGTGGTTTTCTGAAGTGTTCCTGAGCCCGTGTGGTGATATCCTTTACACACTGATGTTGGGTTTTGATGCAGTACCGCCTGAGGGATCAAAAGTCCATAATATCATCGCTTACGTGCAGTGATTTCTTCAGATTCTCTGAAATGTTTGATGATTTTACAGACTGTGGATGGTAAAATCCCTAAATTCCTTGCAATAGCTCGTTGAGAAATGTTGTTCTAAATCTGTTCAACAATTTTCTAACAAAGTGGTGAACCTCACCCCATCCTTGTTTGTGAATTACTTAGCATTTCATGGAAGCTGTTTTTATACGCAATCATGGCACCCACCTGTTCCCAATTAGCCTGCACACCTGCGGCATGTTCCAAATACGTGTTTGATGAGCATTCCTCAATTTATCAGTATTTATTGCCACCTTTCCCAACTTCTTTGTCACGTTTTGCTGGCATCAAATTCTAAAGTTAATGATTATTTGCAAAAAAAATTATGTATATCAAATTGAACATCAAATATGTTGTCTTCGTAGCATATTCAACCGTATATGGGTTGAAAATGATTTGCAAATCATTGTATTCCGTTTATATTTACATCTAACACAATTTCTCAATTCATATGGAAACAGGGTTTGTATGTTATGGACAACAAACACAAGTGTAATTTATTGATGGCTTTTTGAATGCAAAGAGATACCATGAAGAGATCTTGAGGCCCATTGTTGTGCTTATCACCCGAGACCATCACCTCATGTTGCAGCAAGCCAATGCACGGCCCCATGTTGCAAGGATCTGTACACAATTCCTGGAAGCTGAAAACATCCCAATTCCTGCATGGCCAGCATACGAACCGGGCATGTCAGCCATTGAGCATGTTTGGGATGCTGTGGCTCGACAGCAAGTTCCACTTCCTGCCAACATCCAGTCACTTGGCACAGCCATTGAAGAGGAGTGGCAAAACATTCCACAGGCCACAATCAAAAACCTGATCAACTCTACGACAAGGAGATGTGTTGCACTGCAAGAGGCGAATGGTGGTCCACCAGATACTGACTGCTTTTCTGACTTCCCCAGACTGCAAAACTGGAGATTAGAGAGTGGCCTTTTATTGTGGGCAGCCTAAGGCACACCAGTGCTGTGTAATCAGTGTGAGGTGGGATGGATTATCTCGGCAAAGAAGAAATGCTCACTAACAGATTTTTGAGAGGAATAGGTATTTTGTGTATATAGCCAAAGTTGTTGACCTTTGACTTCAACTCATGAAAAATGGGAGCAAAAACAAAAGCGCTGTGTTCATGTTTGTGTTCAGTAAATTTAGATGCGAGTCCGGCTCCTGGAATAAAAACTGTATGCAGTTGTTTAGGGTCATGACCAATAGGGGCGCCTGGGCTTTTGTAAAGATTTGAAGATTTTGTTTTGTTTTGTAAAAAAAATGATGTCGCAAAAATTCAGATAAAATCTATTTTGGTGTCAAAGTTGAATAAAAGGGTTCTTTGACTCAAATTGGGAATGTGTGACATAACCTTCACCTCCCTTGCAAAAATGCAAAGTAGACCATTCCTTCTGGAAACAGCAAACCCATTATGGAACTTTTTACTCAATACCGACGTCTTAAACATTCCCACCCAGGGCCGACATTTAGGAACCAGGATGAGGTGAAGGAAGGACAGTTGCAAATTTTCATTGAATACATTTATTTTTGGCAGCATCAGACAGAGTTTCACTATTCCATCTCACAGCGCATAATTGTAGTGCATTCAAGGAACTTTGATTAAAGTTCAAAACAGAAGCATCACTAGTTTTTAACCCCCAGTAGATGCACTAATAATAATAACTAGAAAATCCCCAGGGAAATTTCAATGGGCCTGCTATCTGTGCCCTGGACCTCTGGCTTGGGGTCGTCGGAAGCCTCCGTACTTTGAAGATAGTGCAGTGTCTGAATCCGAGAGTTTTAGTTGAAACTGTACAAAATTAGATACACAGTTAGCCTAAAACGTTAGCATGATTGCTTTTTAAATGCTAATATTTAGCATGTGTGAAAAAATTTGCATTGTAACAGTTAGCATGTTTCATATACCAAGTTATATAACTCAAAGGTGTGTGGCCGCGAAAATATAGAAAAAAGTGTAAAATTAGATGAAAAACTTAGCATGCTTAAGTTAGCTTGTCAAAATGAGCTGCACAGCTAGCCTAAAACTTTAGCACAATTGCTTTAAAATGCTAAAATTTAGCATGTGTGTAATCATTAGCATTGTAACAGTTAACATGTTTCATATACCAAGTTATATAACTCAAAGGTGTATGGCCGCGAAAATAAAGAAAAAAGTGTAAAATTAGATGAAAAACTTAGCATGCTTAAGTTAGCTTGCCAGCATGCTATCTAGGGCTGCGAATCTTTGGGTGTCCCATGATTCGATTCAATATCAATTCTTGGGGTCACGATTCGATAATATATCGATTCTATTCGATTTTTCCGATTCAAAACGATTCTGTATTCATTCAATACATAGGATTTCAGCAGGATCTACCCCAGTCTGCTGACATGCAAGCAGAGTAGTAGATTTTTTTTTTTTTTTAAGTTTTTATAATTGTAAAGGAGAATGTTTTATCAACTGATTGAAAAAATGTAAATTTGTTTTCACTATTAAACAAACCAAAAATATGACTTATTTTATCTTTGTGAAAATATTGGACACAGTGTGTTGTCAAGCTTATGAGATGCGATGCAAGTGTAAGCCACGGTTCTTTTTTATTATTTTTTATAAATGGCTACTTATTATGTAAATGAGGGATTTTTAATCACTGCTATGCTGAAATTATAACTACTATTGATACTGTTGTTGATAATATTCATTTTTGTTTCACTACTTTTGGTTTGTTCTGTGTCCTGTTTGTGTCAGGTTTGGTTTTGGAATTGGATTGCATTGTTATGGTATTGCTGTGAAGTGGTTTGTTGAATTGATTAAAAAAATAAATAAATCGATTTTTAAAAAATGACAATCGATTCTCAATCGCACAATTTATTCGAATCGATTTTTGCCCACACCCGTAATGCTATCGTTTGCATGCTAACCGTTAACAAATATCACATACCATGTTACATGAATCTGGTGTAAACGGCTGCAAACTTAGCTCAAAAAGTTAGCACGCAAATGTTAGCATAATAGCAAGCTTACATTAGCATGCTATTAGTTAGCTTGTGTCACATACCAATGTATATGACCCTAAGGTGTATGGCTGGGGAATTAGAGTAAAAAGTGTAAAATCAGCTAAAAGATGTTAGCACTATAATGTTAGCCTGCTAATGTTAGCAGGCCAACAGAGCCACAAGTGTCATATACCAGGTTAATTGGGCTGCTTGCAATGCCAGCGCCCATTCACATGCTGCAAAGCAGCAGTGAATGGGCGCTGGCATTTCCACAGGCCCATAATAATTTGTATTACCATAGTGATTTCCACTCATGGTAATTCTCCATTAATCGCTACCTTACACTCTGAAGTAAAGTGAAACTTTACATACTATATTTCTACTCATATTTGGGTGACTCATGTGAGGTTTTATCATTATTAAAACTCACATTGTGCCTACTATACATCAAATGTGTCTGCACTAATTTATACAAATAACACCCACACCCAGTAGTTGAAATTCGATGTTTAGTTTCTCTGACATCTCCCTATCTCTTAACTTGGCTATATTGTATGGCTTTACGACCTTCTGTGCTTTGACTTTTTTCAGTTTCAGTTTTAATACACCTCTGACTGGGTAGTGGTCAGCACCGATGTCTGCCCCACTGTAACGTCGAACATTTTGTATTGCACTTGGCCGTTCCTGACTGATGCAGATGTAGTCAACCTCATTCAGCGTGTTTCCACCTGGATTTCTTGTATATGAATTAATGGTGTAAAAAAATGTGTTTCCACTGCACAGTCCATTTTTGTTGCAGAATGACAGGAAGCATTTCCTATTGTCTTTCTTGCTAAACCAAACGTTCGCACCACACTTTCTAAGTTTGTCTAGTTTTGTGTTTAAGTCCCGCATGAGTACCTTGATGGAATTGAATCCATCACGTCCTGTAGTTGTTCTAGAAAAGCATCAGTTTCATTGTCTTCAGACTGTTCTTGTACTCCTGGCGTCTTTGAGTGTCTGGTTTGGAACCTTGCTGTGATTATTTATAAGACTCTAACTGGTGGTGTCCCGATACCAATATTTTGTTACCGGTACTAAAATAATTTTGATTCTTTTGGTTCTTTTTTATGCTTTTCTAAATAAAGGGGACCACAAAAAATGGTAATATTGTCTTTATTTGAACAAAAAATGTCAGGGTACATGAAACATATGTTTATTATTGCAATTTAGTCCTCAAAGAAAATAGTAAACATACTTGACAACTTTTCTTTTACTTGTAAGTAAACAAACAAAGGCTCCTAATTAGTCTGCTGACGTATGCAGTAACACAGTAACACAGAAACATATATAAACGTGAATGCTACACATTTGGTGCCATCTTGTGGACAATGGGACAATCAGATCAATGACCCTTGAGAGTACTTTAAATTAATAACAGAGCATTTACTTATATGACACAATTCAAACAACCTGTCTCGTCATTGTGCAAGAAATGCAAACATTTTGGACACCCCTGATTTATCAGATTCTTGGACCATTCTCTTTCTGATTTCTCAAAAGTCCCTCACGTGACTACAGTGCGCTATGTTTGGTAGCTTTGGTTCAGACAACAAAATGCCCAAGAGTCAACTCGAAGAACGAAAACATTGCTATTGGTTATATTACCCAACACAGGACATCTGAAAAAGTAGGAAGTGTCTGGCTAACTTTTTTCTTTTGTGGCAATGTGCCTTCAACTCAGGAGAAGTCACTTCGAGTGTGTGACAAGAAGAGTCCTGCTTCAGCCACAAACTTTCACAAAAAGATGGATTTTCCGAAAAAGTACGTTCAATGGCGAGCTCGGGGACTACCATCTTTGGCAATGGAGGAGACAATGAAATGGTATGTGTTAACAGTAGGTTAGAAACGTGCGACTTATTCGTTAGCAATGTTAACTTGAGTGGTTGTGTAGCTGACTTAGCCTTCTAATGTGATATTTGGGCGGTATAGCTCGGTTGGTAGAGCGGCCGTGCCAGCAACTTGAGGGTTGTAGGTTCGATCGCCGCTTCCGCCATCCTAGTCACTGCCGTTGTGTCCTTGGGCCAGACACTTTACCCACCTGCTCCCAGTGCCACCCACACTGGTTTAAATGTAAAAATTTGATATTGGGTTTCACTATGTAAAGCACTTTGAGTCACTAGAGAAAAAGCGCTATATAAATATAATTCACTTCACTTCACACAATAGGATCACCGCTCTCGGGCAGAAAAAGAATACATTTCCTAAACACTTAAATCAGTGCCTACAGTGTTTGGCAACGGATGAGTAAGTTAAAAGATTTGTTCAGTAAGTTCGCAATGTAGCTTGTAGCGTAGCTTATAGCCTTCAGCCTCTATTTTTTACAACTCAAAGCCACATAGTTATTTGCATGATATAGAATGGAAAAGCCTTTTATTGTCAAAATACAGAAGTACACGTACAGGATCTAGCAAAAGAAAGTTAGACTCTGCCGAGGTTTAACCTTAGTTTCAGACCTGTACGTCAGCATCATTCCTCGCTTTCGTCCGCCTGCATCACCTCTTTCCTCAGCGCCAACAACAAACCACGGTGAGCCGTTGGTCTCACTATATCATCTGGGATGTTGTGTTTTGGTGAGAGTCATTCAAAACAAATGGCTGGTGGTGGTCACCGATGTCCAAAGTGCACAACGAAAGCAAAAAAGCTAAAAAAAAACCCAAAATGAAATAAAAATACATAAATTAAATAATCGCGTAGGGGTGTGGTGAGAAAAGGTTCATTTGTATCGAACAACTCTGCCTCTCAAAACAAGCAGTTTTGAAAAGCAGCAAAACAGTGACTTGAAAATAGGTCTGTCAAACAAAGTCAATGCAAGTTGTTGACCAAAGAACCACCATTACATGTTATATAGCCTAGGGGCCCCAACTTTTTTACACCAGGGACCGGTTTAATGTAGGCATTATTATCAAGGACCGGCCTTCCACGTGTGGCGAATAAATACATGTATAGCAAATAATTGCATGAAAAAAACTCACCATAATGTTGAATTAGTGGGAGCCCCTGGCCTTTTGCCTATGCAAAAAATCTCTCCATAGACTTTTGTTTTGTACAATTTTTTTCTATTTGTAGGCTTTTTTTGGTTTTAGTATCTGATGGGTTATAGGTGATACATCACATTCAACTACAAGAGCATGGATATATACAAACCCCGTCTCCAAATGCGTTTGGAAATTGTGTTAGATGTAAATAAGAACGGAATACAATGATTTGCAAATCATTTTCAACCCATATTCAATTGAATGCACTACAAAGACAAGATATTTGATGTTCGAACTCGTAAACTTTTTTTTTTTGGGAAATTATAATTAACTTATAATTTCATGGCTGCAACATGTGCCAAAGTAGTTGGGAAAGGGCGTGTTCACCACTGTGTTACATCACCTTTTCTTTTAACAACACTCAAATGTTTGGAAACTGAGGAAACTAATTGTTGAAGCTTTGAAAGTGGAATTCTTTCCTATTCTTTTTTTATGTAGAGCTTCAGTCGTTGAACAGTCCAGGGTCTACGTTGTCGTATTTTACGCTTCATAATGCACCACACATTTTCGATGGGAGACAGGTCTGGACTGCAGGCCGGCCAGGAAAGTACCCGCACACTTTTTTTACAAAGCCACGCTGTTGTAAGACGTGCTGAATGTGGCTTGGCACTGTCTTGCTGAAATAAGCAGGGGCGTCCATGAAGAAGACAGCGCTTAGATGGCAGCATATGTTGTTCCAAAACCTGTTTGTACCTTTCAGAATTAATGGTGCCTTTAAAGATGTGTAAGTTACCCATGCCTTGGGCACTAATGCACCCCCATAGCATCACAGATGCTGTTTTTTGAACTTTGCGTCGATACCAATCTGGATGGTTTGCTTCCCCTTTGGTCCGGATGAAACAATGTCGAATATTTCCAAAAACAATTTGAAATGTGGACTCGTCAGACCACGGAACACTTTTCCACCTTGCATCAGTCCATCTTTGATGATCTCAGGCCCAGAGAAGCGGGCAGCGTTTCTGGATGTTGTTGATGAATGGCTTTCGCTTTGCATTGTAGAGCTTTAACTTGCACTTACAGATGTAGCGACAAACTGTATTTAGTGACAGTGGTTTTCTGAAGTGTTCCTTAGCCCATGTGGTGATATCCTTTAGAGATTGATGTCGGTTTTTGATACAATGTCGTCTGAGGGATGGAAGGTCACGGTCATTCAATGTTGGTTTCCGGCCATGCCACTTACTTGGAGTGATTTCTCCAGATTCTCTGAACCTTTTGATGATATTATAAAACGTAGATGTCGAAATCCCTAAATTTCTTACAATTGCATTTTGAGAAACGTTCTTAAACTGTTTGACTATTTGCTCATGCAGTTGTGGACAAAAGGGTGTACATCGCCCCATCCTTTCTTGTGAAAGACTGAGCATTTTTTGGGAATCTCTTTTTATACCCAATCATGACACCCACCTGTTCCCAATTAGCCTGCACACCTGTGGGATGTTCCAAATAAGTATTTGATGAGCATTCCTAAACTTTATCTGTATTTATTGCCACCTTTCCCAACTTCTTTGTCACGTGTTGCTGGCATCAAATTCTAAAGTTAATGATTATTTGCAAAAAAAATAAAAAAATGTTTATCAGTTTGAGCACCAAATATGTTGTCTTTGTAGCATATTCAATTGAATATGGGTTGAAAATGATTTTCAAATCATTGTATTCCGTTTATATTTACATCCAACACAATTTCCCAACTCATATGGAAACGGGGTGTGTAGGCTGATTTGGAACAGGTGGGTGCCATGATTGGGTATAAAAACAGCTTCCCAAAAAATGCTCAATCTTTCACAAGAAAGGATGGGGCGAGGTACACCCCTTTGTCCACAACTGCGTGAGCAAATAGTCAAACAGTTTAAGAACAACCTTTCTCAAAGTGCAATAGCAAGACACTTAGGGATTTCAACATCTACGGTGCATAATATCATCAAAATGTTCAGATAATCTGGAGAAATCACTCCACGTTAGTGGCATGGCCGGAAACTAACATTGAATGACCGTGACCTTCGATCCCTCAGACGGCACTGTATCAAAAACCGACTGTTGAACGACTGAAGCTCTACATAAAACAAGAATGGGAAAGAATTCCACTTTCAAACATTTATTGAGTATTGTTAAAACACTTCAGAAAACCACTGTCACTAAATACAGTTTGTCGCTACATCTGTAAGTGCAAGTTAAAGCTCTGCTATGAAAAGCAAAAGCCATTTATCAACAACATCCAGAAACGCCCCCGGCTTCTCTGGGCCCGAGATCATCTAAGATGGACTGATGCAAAGTGGAAAAGTGTTCCGTGGTCTGACGAGTCCACATTTCAAATTGTTTTTGGAAATATTCGACATCGTGTCATCTGGACCAAAGGGGAAGCGAACCATCCAGACGGTTATCGACGCAAAGTTCAAAAGCCAGCATCTGTGATGGTATGGGGGTGCATTAGTGCCCAGGGCATGGGTAACTTACACATCTGTGAAGGCACCATTAATTCTGAAAGGTAAATACAGGTTTTGGAACAACATATGCTGCCATCCAAGTGCCGTCTTTTTCAAGTACGCCCCTGCTTATTTCAGCAAGACAATGCCAAGCCACATTCAGCACGTGTTACAACAGCGTGGCTTCGTAAAAAAAGAGTGCGGGCCCTTCCCTGGCCCGCCTGCAGTCCAGACCTGTCTCCCATCGAAAATGTGTGGTGCATTATGAAGCGTAAAATACGACAACGTAGACCCTGGACTGTTCAACGACTGAAGCTCTACATAAAAAAAGAATAGGAAAGAATTCCACTTTCAAAGCTTCAACAATTAGTTTCCTCAGTTTCCAAACATTTGAGTGTTGTTAAAAGAAAAGGTGATGTAACACAGTGGTGAACATGCCCTTTCCCAACTACTTTGGCACGTGTTGCAGCCACAAAATTCTAAGTAATTATTATTTCCAAAGAAAAAAAACTAAGTTTATGAGTTCGAACATCAAACATTTTGTCTTTGTAATGCATTCAATTGAATATGGGTTGAAAGGGATTTGCAAATCATTGTATTACGTGTATATTTACATCAAACACAATTTCCCAACTCATATGGAAACGGGGTTTGTAATAGTTAAGAGTATGACCGGCCACTGCCAGAGACATCGGGAGCTTTTGGTCCTATGGGAACCTTTGCAGGGGCATCGATCGCGAAGAGGTCCCGCTCTAAGGTACGTGGACATCCTGAAGACAGATGCAGTAGCGGAAAGCTCTACGGAGCTGGCCGGGTGTATGGAGAACCGGCATGATTGGAGACTCCGACGACTGAGGGAAAATGTCCCATGCATAAATGCATGTGTTATTGCTAACTATTCGTGTAATAGGACTGTGTGCAATCATACCAGCACTTTGCAACCTACTTTTTTCTTCCTTCAATACATTATTAAATGCAACAATCTAGCACTACTCAATCTTTAACTACTATGGTCACTTTGGTCCTGATCTGCCATGATCTTCGGTCATCAACTTGCCACGGACTGCAGATGGAACCTAGCTTTTGGCCACAATTTGGCACCTTTACATGTTTATTAATTTGCATTGTCCCGTGTAAGAAAGATGTAACAAATCTAGCAAATGGTGACTTCCTATCAGTTTTGTAATACATAAATGAACAAGCTAATTGGTGTGTCTGTTGGGACTAATGAAAGTTAAGTATGAGAAAATGTGGCCGTTTATAAATTTTTTAATGTCTATGTGCGGCCTGGTAGCAAATGTGTCATGGACCGGTGCTTGGGGACCACTAAAGCATGTGAAATGTAGAAAAACAATCATGATATGACCCCTTTAAGTCGTCCAGTAAACAGATCAACTGGCGTTCAACTTTAATTTATGTTTTCATTAATTTCTTGTCAGCCGTTTAGCAGGACTCCCGCTGCAAAGCCTTGTTAGCGCCCTATTTCCATGTAGTATGCAGTTTTTTTTGCAAGTCGCGTAACCTCACGAGGCAACGCTTAAGCCTGGCGGGCAGCGAGGTGTTGTCCGTTGGAGCGTTCATTTGCAGTAGAGCTGAGAGAGCATGTGAGAAGACTCCATGCTGGGAACATGGCGCCAGCTCGGTCTCATAAAGGGCGAGTAAACAAGCGGACTGCAAGAGCCATCGAGACGAGAGCCTCTTCTAACAACACCACAGGCAACAAAGACACAGTTTAGCCCGGGTCCATATCAATAATAAATTACAGCTGCGGCCATGTGATATTCTACCAGGCGCCCAATTATTAACTAGAATAGCACACTGTAGATTATAGACCTCCACCAAGGCACTTTACTGTACGTTAGCACCTCGCCTTCAGAACCGGAATCAGCTTTATAGGCCAAGTATGTTCAACACAAAAGGAATTTGATTTGCAAGTGAATACATAATTCATACGTGCATGGGTAATAAATAATAGTGTCGTGGTGAATAGAGCAAATATAAAAAAGATGAGTGTAGATGAGTTAGTAAATCCAAGAAATAACTTGTGTCAGAGTTATTTCCTGGAATGTAAGCACCCTTTGAAAAAAAAGAGGAAAATTGATTTAAAAAAGGGGAAAACAATTTTAGCGCAAAGTGCTGCCACGCAAACCCCGAAAGAAAATGTTGAAAATCGAAAGTACATTTTCTGCAATTGGTGCATTTCTACACCATATTTTACCTTTCGATATATTTTTGACAATTACATGTCCTGAGTAATGTACCACATATATACATATTTTTAGTAGATATTTTACTAACATTAAACAAATTGAAATTGCCATGTAAAATTCTATAACATGCATGCAAATAACTCAGAAAAACGTTTCCATTTGGAAAAGCTATTCTGTAGCCATGTCAATATTATGACCGTCATATCAAAATAGGGTTGTACACTATAATATCACAGTACTAATGAATCATAATCGGTACTATACCACCTCTAAAAAGTACCCCCCCTCCCTTTTTTAACGGACATGACGACGCATTGTCCACAGATGAGGAGCATGTTCGCTAGCGCACACAAATGAAGCACTTACAAGCAGACACAGTGTGTGGACAGTGAATTAAGTGAATTATATTTATATAGCGCTTTTTCTCTAGTGACTCAAAGCGCTATCCATAGTGAAACCCAATATCTAAGTTACATTCAAAGCAGTGTGGGTGGCACTGGAAGCAGGTGGGTAAAGTGTCTTGCCCAAGGACACAACGGCAGTGACTAGGATGGCGGAAGCGGGAATCGAACCTGCAACCCTCAAGTTGCTGGCACGGCCACTCTACCAACCAAGCTAAACCGCCCCACAGAAGAAAAGAATGGACGCATTTTGGTGTAAAAAGTAAAGATAAAGGTGAAGTTATAACACTGAAACACCCTCAGGAAGACATGCTTTAAGACATGGCTAGCTAGCTGGCAGATAACGTTCATCCGCAGTTGGCAGTGTTTTCGCTACTTCTAAATCACTAATCCTTGCCTCCACGGCGACAAATCAAGTAAGTTTTTTACAAGTCACATTATCACTGGAGAACGAAGAAGAGCTAAACATGCTTTACTACACACCCATTGGAGGATACAATAGCTCACCGGCGTCACCGCTAACAAAAGTTAGCGCTCCTTAATGTAAACAAATGCCATGGGTGGATCTACACCTAACATCCACTGTAATGATATCAAGTACAGGACCGTATCTAGTCAATACTACTATGATTACATAGATATTTTTTTAGCATCAAAAAATCTTTTCTTCTTTTTTTAATTCATACAATGTTTATAAACAGAATTAGAATCAGAAATACTTTATTAATCCCTGAAGGGAAATTAAAATTTTCAGTACAATTCCGTTCAAGATCAGACAAACATTACAGGGAGACAGAACAAACCTAGAAAATACGTCCTTGGACACATGAGGACTTTGAATATGACCAATGTATGATCCTGTAACTACTTGGTATCGGATCAATACCTACATGTGTTGTTTCATCCAAAACTAATGTAAAGTATCAAACAAGAGAAGAATAAGTGATTATTAAGTTTGTACATCCAAACATAAGTGTAGATAGAACATGTTAAAACAGAAAATAAGCTGATATTAACAGTAAATAAACTAGTAGATTAATTATCCATTTTTAAAGTTTGTCCCTCATAATGTAGACAAAATAATAGGTAGATAAATGACACAATATGTTACTGCATATGTAAGCAGACTAATTAGGAGCCTTTGTTTGTTTACTTACTACTAAAAGACAAGTTGTTCACTATTTCATTTAAGGACCAAATTTGTCACCCCGCTGTGAGGGATGTCTTGTCTTGGTTTTTTCTGTCTTATGATTTGCATGTTTTAGTTTGAAAAGTAACTCTCCTCCCGTTTCACTTGCTCGTCCTTTTGTGTCATCAGTCTGACGTCATCCCTGTTCCCTGATTGTTTCCACCTGTTACTTATTACCCTCATGTGTCTTATAAACCCTCTCCTCCTTTGTTCTGTGCCAGATTGTTTCGTTTATTCATGCTCTCTAGCGTCCATGTCCATGTCCATGTCCATGTCCATGTCCATGCCATGCCTTGCCTTACCTTGCCTTCTCTTGTGCTTATTTCCTAGATCCTGAATCCCTTCATTACTACTTTGAGTTTTCCTTTCTTCCTCCTCAGCAGAGTGATTATCTTGTTTATTCAGCCAAAGTGGTGAGTCATCAGTTATTTTTCATTCTTTCCCCAAATTTTTGAGTGACTATTTTTGTTAATACATTTTATAGCATATACGGCGCCAATTATACTTCGTCTTTGTTTTTGTGTTTTTCTCCGTTCGGAGTGATTTTCGGTTGATCCTTTTTTTTTGGAACATTTTTCGCCGATTATTTTTTTGGTCAATATAGATCCTGTATTCCTTGACTTTAGAGGGGAAATGAAGCTATCAAAATAAAAAGCCTGTCAAAGTTCCCTACTCTGCATCTGAGTACTATCCTTTTTACCAAGCCTGACATTACAATCTGGCCAGTATGGACCCAGCAGCGAAAGGACAGTATTCCGCGGCCGTAATGGAACAGGAAGCCCGCCTTTCACGCCAAGAGGAGTTTCAGAAGGCGATAGCCGAACATATGGGTCGCCTTACCTCCCAGCTACAGGAGATGGTCTTGCGACATCCTCAATCCCCCGCATCGGCCTTCCGTACCTGCTTCTCCACCACCTACGTCATCTGCCAGAGCCTGAAGTAAATTTGCACCCCCAGCTCACTATTCAGGTGAATGCAAAGCTTTCATTATAGACTGTTCAATTCATTTTGAATTCACTCCTCACGCCTTCCCCACGGAGCGAGCGAAAATCGCTTTCATGATCTCTTATCTGACGGGTAGAGCCAAGGCCTGGGCTTCCGCCGAGTGGGGCCGGAACTCAGCTATCTGCAGCTCTCTCAGACTTCCAGACTGCCCTTAAAATTAATTTTGATCCGGTCACAGACGACCGGGAGAAAGCACAGGAGCTAAGCAGACTGAGGCAAGGTTGAGACTCTGTTTGTGATTACGCCATCGGATTGCGCACGCTATCGGCGGAGAGCGGGTGGAACTCCGTGGCCCTCTATGACACTTTTTTGAAGGAACTGGCCGCACCTATTCAGGACTTACTCATTCCATTAGATTTACCTGCCGGGTTGGACGACCTTATCGCGCTCGCCATCCGCATCGACAACAAGCTCACTCAACTCAGGCGACATCAGACCGTGAGGACCACAACTACGGGAGGAGCGACACACTCTCAGACACAGTACGGACCAGCTTTCTACCCCGCTTCCCCCGCGCCGAGTCATCCTATCCCCCTGGATGAAGGTGAGGATCCCATGCAGCTGGGGAGAGCTCGGTTGACGCAGGAGGAACGCCAGAGACGACAGCTTGAAGGTCGGTGTTTTTACTGCGGGGAGCCGGGCCACCTCGTCGCCGCCTGACCGGTTAAACGACCCATAGGAGTGAGTCAACTAAGTTCTTCTACTCCCATTACGCGTAACCTCACTAAAATCAAGGTAAAACATCACACTGTCACAGACATTGGGGCACTTATTGACTCAGGGGCGGATGAGAGTTTAATGGACTGGGGTCTGGCTGCTAAATTAGGTATCAAGTCTGAGCCATTAGCTTGACCCATTAGAGCTAGAGCTCTTGATGGTAAGGAACTGTGTATTATTACCAACACCACAGAACCTATCCGTATATGCATAAAGGACCATGAAGAAAACATTTGCTTGTATCTGTTCAAAAACTCCTCGCACACTTTGATTTTGGGACAACCGTGGCTTTTTCACCACAACCCCCAGATAGACTGGAGGTCAGGTGAAATTAAAACATTGGGAAGGACTGTGTAAAGGAGTGTTTCACCAGTGCTACACGAAATAAGGGTGTAGCGCAACTCAATTTGTTTTCTGCAAACCCCGCCACAGAATCGGAATACCCGGACCTGAATTTGGTGCTCCCATGTTACCACCAGCTACGAGAGGTCTGTAGCAAGACTAAGGCCATGTGTCTTCTTCCACACCGCCCATATGACTGCGCCATTAACTTGATCCCAGGATCCACCATTCCCAAAGGTCGCCTATACTCAATTTCCGGTCCTGAGAGGGCGGCCATGAAGGAGTACCTCACAGACTCATTAAGAGTGAGCCTGATCCTCATCACCGGCGGGTGCCAGATTTTTCTTCGTGGACAAAAAGGATGGAACCCTGAGACCCTGCATCGACTACAGCCCACTTAACGACATCACCATAAAGAACCGGTACTCCCTCCCTCTCATGAACTCGGTGTTTGACCAACTCCAGCAAGCCAAAGTATTTACTAAACTTGACCTTCATAATGCCTCACATCTCATCCGCATAAGGGAGGGGGATGAGTGGAAGACTGGTTTTAACATTCCCAGTGGACACTATGAGTATTTAGTCATGCCATTTGGACTCACCGATGCTCCTGCTGTTTTTCAAGCCATGATAAATGATGTACTAAGAGACTTCCTAGACCATTTTGTATACGTGTACCTTCATGACATTTTAATTTATTCTAAAGGCATTGAGACTCACAAGGTCCATGTGACCAAGGTCCTTAAAAGGCTACTAGAGAACCAGCTATGTTTCAAAGCCGAAAAGAGTGAGTTTCTTGCCAACTCTATCTGCTTCTTGGGCTTTATCGTAGCTCCTGGAGGAGTTAAGATGGACCCGGCTAAAATTAGCGCCGTAGCCGACTGGCCTACTCTTGATAGCCGGAAGAGGGTTCAACAGTTCTTGGGGTTTGCTAATTTTTACAGACGATTCATCAGAGATTTTAGCACAATAGCTGCCCCTATCCATGCTCTCACTTCCACCCAGGTGCAGTTCCGCTGGACTCCAGAGGCCAAAAGGGCGTTCCAGAACCTCAAGCATCGCTTCACTTCAGTTCCCATCCTCACCATGCCAGATCCCCAACGGCAGTTTGTGGTAGAGGTGGATGCCTCCAACGAAAAATCGAAGCCGTCCTCTCCCGCACGGAGAAGGATGAAAAAAGGCATCCCTGCGCCTTCCTGTCAAGATGCCTGTCCAAAGCTGAGAGGAATTATGATGTCGGTAACCCTGAGCTGTTGGCGGTCAAAAACGCTCTGGAGGAGTGGAAGCACTGGCAAGAGGGGGCCAGTTTCCCGTTCATTGTTTGGGCTGACCATAAAAATCTTTAGTATATCAAAAAAGCTAAAAGACTCAATTCTCGCCAGGCCAGGAGGGCGCTCTTTTTCAACCGCTTTTCTTTCTCTCTCTCATACAGGCCGGGGACCCGAAACGTCAAGCCAGACGTCCTGTCTCGAATGTCCGACCCCTAGCCTGTTGCCAAGGAACCTGAAACTATCCTTCCACTTACCCGTGTGGTTGTAGTAGTCACCTGGCAAATAGAAGATGAGGTGAAGCAGGCAAATGGTGGAGTCCCGCCACCTAGTGGGTGCCCAGATAATCATTTGTTTGTCCCGGTTAAATTGCACCCACAGGTGATCCACTGGGCTCACACCTCCCTGCTTTCATGCCACCCGGGAGTTTCGGAGAACGATGTTTGCCATCTCTCTGCGGTTTTGGTGGCCATCAATGGAGCCGGAGGTACGGGAGTACGTGCAGGCATGTTTGGTCTGCGCTCGGAACAAGACGTCCTCTGGATCCCGTATGGGCCTATTGCAGCCCCTATCCATTCCCTCCAGATCTTGGTCCAACATCTCCATGGACTTCGTCACGGGGCTCCCGGTCTCTCAAGGTAACACCAGCGTCCTCACGGTGGTGGACCGTTTCACCAAAATGGTGAGATTCATTGCCTTGCCTAAGCTGTCCTCCGCCAAGGAGACAGCAGAAATCATGATGAACAATGTTTTTAAGATTCACGGCTTCCCTAAAGAGATTGTCTCCGACCGGGGGCCCCAGTTCGTGTCACGTTTTTGGAAGGAAGTCTGCAGGCTCACCCGAGCTAAGGCAAGCCTGACCTCAGGTTATTACCCGGAGGCCAACGGCAAGAACGAACGCCTCAATCAACACCTGGAAAACTGCCTCCGGTGCCTGGTGTCCCAAAATCTCCCTACATGGAGCAAACACCTGGTCTGGGTTGAGTACGCACACAATTTGTTACCTACATCTGCCACATGGTTCTCTCCTTTTAAAAGCTAATAGGTTGATTTTGTGTGCACCTTGTGTGTGTTCACTGAGTTCCAAAAGCCGTAGATATTATTTGACTGTCTTGCACAACACTTCCTGATGTATAATACAATGCTAAAATGTCAATTTATGTCACTTTATTCTGCATCCTCTTTAAAAGTCCAACATTTTTCCCTGTCAGATATGGACAACCATCTGTTGTCATTCCTGCCAGCTTGTCCCATTTCAGTTCGAATATGTCCAAACACGCATTTACCTCTGTGAACAAGTCATCAACTGTGGTTGTCCCTTTTAATTGAGAGCAGGCTGCCAGCTCCTCCGTGATAAGAAAGTCTGCAGTTATCCCACATAAGAAGATGAGCATCAAGGCGGTGTTACGTACATCAAAGCTCTCATCCAAAGCCAGCGAACAGTCAAAGTTGGCCGTTTTGTTTTCCAGCTAAAGCTCCAAGTTTCCAGCGATGGTCTCAACCCGCCTCATTACAATGCGTCGGGAGAGTGACACGTTCTCAAATGCGCCCCTCTTCTAGGGCATATCAGGGCAACAGAGTCCAATAAGCACTCCTTAATAAACTCTCTGTCAGAAAACGCCTTACCTTTTCTGGCGATTTTGGGGGAAATGACAAAACTTGTCCTGACAGCTGCATCTCTAGGGGTGTTAAATTTGGCAAAAAGTCCTTGTTGGGTTTGTCGTTTTACTATCAACGCATCAGCCTCCCTTGCACGCTGTTCATCAGACAGATTCTGGTATTTTTCCTCGTGCTTCGTCGTGTTGTGGCGATTCAAATTACATTCTTTAAACACAGAAACCTGTGTACAATAAATTAAGCACACGTCTTTACCTTTTAATTTATGTAAAGAAATACTTGGCAGTCCATGTCTTGTTGAAAACACGGCCTTCCTCATCAACTTTTCTTTTTTTATTGGAGCTGACATCTCGGTGGTAAACGGGCATCGCTTGTCGCTGTGCACCTTTACTCACAGGTTACACACGGACATCCGTCCAAAAATAACACTTTTCAAAATAAAAGCAGCACAGTTACATTGCACGCACGACATGAATGTTTTTTAAAATGTATTTTGTGTTTACTGCTGTTTACATTCACTCACAATCACGTACGTACATACGTGCACACGGAAGTAATAAAAATAACACTTTTCAAAACAAAAGCAGCACCGTTGTATTCCTACTTGCCAACCCTCACGGATTTTCGGGGAAACTCCCAAAATACAGCGCCTCTCCCGAAAACCTCCCGGAAGAAATTTTGTCCCGAAATTCAGCTGGAGCTGGAGGCCACGCACCCTCCAGCTCCATGCGGACCTGAGTGGGGACAGCCGGTTTTCACGTCCGCTTTCCCACTATATAAACAGCTTGCCTGCCCAATCACGTTACAACATCTACGGAATTTAATAAAAAACGGCACACACAAGGAGACGAAGCAGAAGAACAAGGAAGTTACAGCCATGGCGACGCCGTTTATAATAGAGTGATCTATGTTGTCTGTTGCCATCTCCTGATGAATGTTGACTATAGCGTTATAGGGTTGCTTTTTGATTGGTCAACGATATACGTGGTGTTGCGCACCTGACCGCAAAAGAGGGAGTCTGTTCTGAAGCCCACAGTAAAGAGACGTAACTTCATCAACGCGCCTGGTTATTGACTCCAACCCAATATATTACACCGTCGACGAGCAAAATGAAGAAATATGCTTGCAACTTCCAAAACGAATGGAAACAAGAATTTCAGTTTATCCAGCAGAGTTTGAGGGGGGAGGGGTATGTTGCCTGTAAATTTTGTAGAACAGACTTCTCCATGGAACACGGTGGCCGAACGGATATACTCAGTCATGAACGGTCAGTGAAGCACAAAGCGTCCACAGCGCAGCATCGTTCACAACCCAGTATTATGGGCCACCTCGCAAACTGAGACCCGATGATGTATCTTGTGATGAGACAAAGATGGCTATGCTGATAGCTGGAAGCAACATCCCGTTCTCATTTGCGGATGTCTACAACAAATCCGTGAAGGTTATGTTCCCAGATTCGGAGATCGCTCGTCAATACGCAAATGGCAGAACAAAGGTTATTCAAATAGTGAAAGGTAAGTGTTGTTGTTGTTTTTTTAGTAACCAGCAAGCACAGTACAGTTAGTAGAACAACTGTGTTTGAGTTAGTGAATTATACTCCTCCCCTCTTAACCACGCCCCCCCCGTCCCAACCACGCCCCCAACCCATACTTGCCTACCTTGAGACCTCCGATTTCGGGAGGCGTGGTTGGGGCGGGGGCCATGGCTAAGAGGAGAGTATATGTGCAGCCAATATTTTTATATTGGCTGTAATTAATATAATTATTAATATATATATATATATATATATATATATATATATATATATATATATATTATATATATATCTATGCATATATATAGAAATGCTTAACTTTCAGTAAATTCTAGCTATTTATATTTATTTTATTATATACATAAATAAAAGAAATGTTTTGAATTTCAGACGGCACCTATCAAATACACAGTAACAAAAACACAGTTGTTCTACTAACTGTACTGTGCTTGCTGGGTACTAAAAAAACAACAACACTTACCTTTCACTATTTGAGTAACGTCACTTCCGAGTTTCCAGAAGATGGCGCCAGTATGTGCTTTGCCTTGCCTTGCCGTTTCTCACCGTCAGCTCTGTCCGTTTTTGTGTTGTTTGTGTGGCACTTTGTGATTTATTTGGATTAAAATAGGTGCCCCCCATTAAAAACCCTTTAAGGTCAGAAAACTCGATTTAAATACTGTTTATAAACCAATTTTTTTGTGATGTCAGGGTTTTCTATGTATTTCTATGCAGCATGCGATATTTAGTTTCACCAGCAGAGGGCGCTTGGTGCCATTGGTATCAGTAGCCGGCACAGTAGAATAAGTCTGTCAGTACGTGATATGAAAAAAACAGATGCATCAAGCTCCGGTTGTAACGCAGTGTTAATTGTTTTGCAGGTAAACTGGTTTGCATATAACACATACAAACAGTAGTATAATTTATTCTGTACCTTTTAGAGCAAGTAATGTTGAGCTAAGGTTTGTTTTGTTAATTTTATGAGCTCAAGACAAGTCACATGCAGGGTTATTTTCTAAGATGGCGGACGTCGGACCGACGGTAACCACGGCGACGAAGCAAAATACAGTTAGCTTTAGTTTAAGAGTAAGTTCACAACATAAATCCTCAGAGATATTTGAAAGTAGGGTTTTAAATACCATTTATGTTACAAGGATATGCTAAACGAACTTTTGAGTGTTGTGTTGATCATAAGCACACCAGAAATGTGTGCCAAAGCTGAACTACAGTTGGCGTGTACTAAGGCAGTAGATGTACAGTCGCATATAGGACAGTAGATTGAGTACAAGTAATGATAAAATAACATAGATAAATACAATAGATACATATAAATACATATAAATAAAATCCATATATTATTAAACAGTGATTAATAACATTCAAACAAGGTAGATAAAAACAGTAAAAAGGGTTTTTGTGTGTTTGTATATGTATAATAGATATGGTGATGACATGTGTATGTATATGTATACATTTGGAATATTTGTAAAATTGTTCAACTCCAGACATTGTAGACCGCAGAATAAGTCCGTCAGTACGTGATATGAAAAAAACAGATGCATCAAGCTCCGGTTGTAACACTGTGTTAATTGTTTTGCAGTTTGATCCTGAAAAATAAATGTGTCGCACAAAGAAAGAGTTGGCCCATCATTCCAGACGTGTAACATATTTTGGCGAGCCAGCCAGGAGGGAGCACCAGTGAGTCTACACCACCACCATCGACCCTCCTTCCCAAGAGACGAACCTTATTCTTCTATTAAACATGGAAAAAGTACAGCCACTGCGTGATGAACTGAGTGCAGCCTTGTGGCAGCTGGAGAAAGAGCTTCTCGTGGATGTCTGCGGGCGACTGAAAGGTTCCGACCTGGACAGCGGAGAGTCCCACACCATGTCAAGAAGGGCACTCATCAAGATGGCAGAAGGCGCGTTTGATGAGATTGAGGAAAGTGAACAAGAAGAACAAGTTGAGGAATGTTATGTAGAGATAATTAAATATCTAAGAAAATTCAACTTTGAACCATTGTCAAAGAAAGGATCAGAAAAACTGTTTAAGACTGACACTTCACCCAAAAGTACACCTTCTCCACTCAGAGTTGGACCAGATCAAACACATTCTCTGCAAGAGGTAACTTTGAGAAGGGAGTTCAAGATCTGTGGGCAGATAGGTGAACCCGGACAGAGGGATAAGCTATCCTACCTCAGCCTTGTGCGTCAAATTGGGGTGGGGACTGAAAAAGGACATTCGGAGACTGAAATAATTGAAGCAGTAATCAGGGCTATTAGTCCAGGCCTGCCCCTCAGAGATATGCTGGAAATAAAACGTGAACTGACCCTCAATAAGCTGTCCACCATTTTAAAGGGACACTACAAGGTAGACAGCCCCACTGAGCTATACCACCAGCTCCTCAATATCTCCCAAGAGGCCAGAGAGACTGTCCTGAACTTTGTTCTCCGTGCCATTGAACTGAAAGAGAAACTGTTATGGAAAGTCGCTAATGAGGAAACTGGTGAACTTTACAGCCGACGCACAATCCAGCGCAGGTTTTTACGTTCCATTGAAACAGGGCTGCTTAGCGATTCGGTTAAGTATCAGTTAATGACCCTCCTCAGCGATGTGAGCACAACAGATGAAGAATTGATCGAAAGAGTAACTGAAGCGTCAAAGCTGGAAAGTGAAAGACTTGAGAAACGTAAAAGGTCAGCTGCAACAAAGATTCCCAAAGTGCAAGAGCTCCAAACAGAATACCAGGCAGACCCTGCACCTGTCCAGAGCCCCGCAAAGCCCAGGGAAGCCCAGACCGCAGTGGCTGTGAAAGCTGTGAAAGGTAAAAAGACTAAGAGTGAAAGCGCTGTTACACAACAAATCATTGAAGAGTTGAGTAAAGAAATGAAGCAAATGTTTATGACAATGATTGAGACCAGTCCCTGTGCAAGTGGACCAAAGCAGAGAGAAAAGGGCTGTACAAAGTGTAGAGAAGAAGGAAAAGGAGATAACTGCTTACACTGCTTCAAATGTGGGCGTGAGGATCATTTCTCTCGGGGATGCCGAGCTCTGAGACAGTCGGGAAACGGGGAAGGACTACTGAGACGGGACCAGCAGTAGTCCAAAGCCAATTGTCCCAAAGTGAGCTCCCAAATCTGGAACCAGCCCCCACACAACCTGCAGCCAATGCCAGTGTAAGCGAAGTTCACTATTTACCCCCTGAACGCAAGTCACAGTTAGTCAGCCTTGTGGGAAACAGATGTACAGTGAACTGTGTTATGGACAATCATTTAGTCAAAGTCTTGTGGGACACAGGGGCCCTGTCGAGCATAGTCAATAAAAACTGGCGACAACAGCATCTTCCCCACACAGTTGTCCGGCCCATATCTGAACTGTTTGAGAATGAGACACTCACAATTTATGCTGCTAATGACACGCCCATTCCCTACACTGACTGGATTGAGGTCAGATTTCGGCTCGACAGTGATTCACCCAAAAGTGAGTTGCAAGTGCCAATACTAGTTTGCAGTGACCCAGCAGTGACCCCATAATCGGCTACAATGTGATTGAGGCCATTTTAAACAATAATGAAGGCAAAACTAAAGGGTAGAAAGCAGCTTGCGGACAAAGTAAGTAAAGCTTTTGAGATAACTGTCAGAACTGCTCACAACATCGTCAAGCTAGTGCAGAACAGCAACGAAGATTCAGACATTGGTGTGGTGCGTATTGGTGTAAAAGCAGTGAAATTGCCAGCTAAACAGGTCACAGTAGTTAATATACGGGCACATGTTAGTCAACAAGTCAGGGGCCATCCACATGTTATTCTCGCCTGACACATCTGATCCGCCACCAGAGGACATCGTCTACAACGAGATACTGGTAAAAATCTCAGACAGAAAATTGCCGTACATGCCCATCCCAGTGACAAATACCACAGACCACACCATCTTCTTGCAGAGTCGTAAAGTTATTGGGCATCTTGAACCAGTAAAGACAATGTATTCTGCAGACATTCAAACGCAAGTAAACAAACTGACAAAAGAAGATAAGAGCAGCACCGAGTCTAAGACAAACAAGCCAAACCACACGGAGCCCTCCGAGAATCAACACACACACAGACCAAAGTCGTGGGATCCACCTGTGAGCCTCGAACACTTAACACAGGATCAACAAGCAGCGGCAAGGAAAATGTTGAGGGAGGAATGTGAGGCATTTGCATTTGACAACGACGTTGTAGGCTGCATACCATCGCTCAAGATGCACATCACCCTAAATGATACCAGCCCAGTGCAAAAGACCTACATGTCTGTCCCAAAACCCCTTCACAATGAAGACAAAGAGTACTTGCAAGATCTGCTCAATAAAGGTTGGACCACACCCTCACGGTCCCCCTACTCGTCGCCTGTTGTGTGTGTTCGTAAGAAAGATGGGGGCCTCCGTCTCTGCTGTGATTTCAGAGAGCTTAATCGCAAGTCAGTTCCAGACCGTCATCCAACACCAAGGATTCAAGACATGTTGGATACGCTGGGTGGAAGGTCCTGGTTTTCAGTTTTAGATCAGGGAAAAGCGTACCACCAGGGTTTCCTTGATAAAGAAAGCCGGCCGCTGACAGCATTCATCACACCTTGGGGATTATATGAATGGGTGCGTATTCCCTTTGGCCTGAGCTCTGCACCCGCAGAGTTCCAGAGAAGTATGGAGCATTGCTTGGCTGGCCTCAGAGACACTATTTGCCTCCCATACCTGGACGACAACCTTGTGCATAGCAGAAGCTTTGAAGACCACGTTGAGCACATCCGTCTTGTCCTCCAGCGATACAAAGAGCATGGTGTAAAGTTGACACCAAAGAAATGTGAACTTTTTAAGAGTAGTGTTAAGTTTCTGGGAAAGCTGGTGACAGGAGAAGGCTACACCATGGATCCGGCAAAGATGGCGCCAGTGAGGGCCCTAAAAGAAAAGAGACCAGCAACCGTTGACGAGGTACGTCAAATGCTTGGCTTTCTCTCTTATTACAGGCCCTTCATACCCAACTTCTCTCGAGTGGCCCACCCGCTGTACAACCTGCTCAGTCCTCCAGCTCCGGAAAAAAAACACTACAGCTCCTGCAGAAAAGTTCAAAAAGGTGGCCAAGAAGAACAAAGGCCACATGCCATCACGCACACCCATACAATGGACCAGTGTCCACCAAGAAGTATTGAACCAGCTCGTCGATGCACTCACAGCGCCTCCAGTCCTCGGGTATGCTGATTTCACCCAACCATTCGTGTTACACTGTGATGCTTCGCAAGTCGGCTTGGGTGCTGTGTTATATCAGCGGCAGCAAGGAAAGATGAGAGTGATAGCATTTGGCTCCCGCACCCTAAGTCCAGCAGAGAAGAACTACAACCTGCACTCTGGCAAGCTTGAGTTCCTGGCAATGAAGTGGGCCATCTGTGAACGCTTCCGAGATTATCTGTACCATTCTTCATCGTTCGTCGTGTACACAGACAATAACCCATTAACTTCTGTGCTCACAACAGCAAAGCTCAATGACACAGGTCACCGGTGGGTCGCGGAGCTGGCCGATTACAACTTTACCATTCGCTATCATCCAGGCAAAACCAATGCTGATGCTGACGGACTGTCGCGAATGCCATTGGACATTGAAAACTTCATGAACACCTGCACAGCCGAAGTCACTCAAGAAGCAATAAGTGCATCGATGGAGTCTGTTAAAGTTGAGCAACATGACCCTTGCAAAGGCGTTGGTGTGTTCCAGGTCAGTGCCCTAAAGTTGATCAAAGACTGACACAAACCAGCCTTTCACTCCAGATCAGATCCGCAAAGCACAGGAAGAAGACGAGATCCTGGAAAGAGTGATCTGGTTTAAGACACAGAACAAAAGGCCGAGTAGAGCCGAAGCAATGTCCGAACATCCTGCTGTCGCTGCACTACTTAAGCAATGGCTAAAGATTTACATTGATCCAGATGGTGTCCTGCGTCGCCGCACTGTCCACAGAGAGCAGCTGTTGATCCCTAAAGCTTATCGTCCCCTGGTTTTCAAAGAGCTGCACCAGGAGATGGGCCACTTAGGGGTGGAAAGGACGCTCGACTTGATAAGAGAGAGGTTCTACTGGCCACAAATGAGTAAAGAAGTGGAGCATTTTGTCACTGAGGAATGCGAGTGTTTGAAGAAGAAAAAGCCAAGTAAGCAGACTCGAGCACCTCTTACCACAATCAATACTACATACCCGTTCCAACTCGTGTCCATAGACTTCCTTCACTTGGAAAAGTGAAAGAACGGCTATGAATACATTTTGGTAGTTATGGATCACTTTACAAGGTTTGCTCAAGCTTACGCTACGAGGAACAAAGCAGCCAAAACAGTTGCGGACAAGCTGTTTAACGACTTCGCACTCAAGTTCGGGTTTCCTACAAGAATACACCATGACATGGGTAAAGAGTTCGAGAACAAGTTAATGGCAAGGCTCAAAGAACTGTCAGGCATCCAGGGCTCACACACAACACCATACCACCCACAGGGTAACGGACAGGTCGAGAGATTCAATTGCACCCTGCTGTCCATGTTGCGTACCCTGGAAGACAAAAAGAAAGAGGATTGGAAAGAGTCGTTAGCTAAAGTTGTCCACGCATACAACTGCACGAAAAGTGAAGCAACAGGCTATGCCCCGTACTACCTCGTCTTTGGTCGTGCCCCCGGTTGCCAATTGACCTCTTGTTCGACATAAAGACAGATGAGTCCCATGTAGATTACGACGATTATGTAAACAGTTGGAAGAAAAGAATGCAAGAGGCCTACGCTATAGCGACAAAAACAGCTGACAAAGAAGTGGCTCGAAGAAAAGCTCACTATGACAAAAGAGTTAAAGGCAGATACCTCAAGCCGGGCGATAGAGTTCTCCTCCGGAATCTCACTCCCAGGGGTGGTCCTGCAAAGATCCAGTCATATTGGGAACAGCAAGTTTACAAAGTAAAAGAGAGAAAAGCAGAAGATAGTCCAGTGTATCAGATAACTCCTGAAAATGTAAAAGGAAGAGACAAAGTCGTGCACACAAATCTTCTGCTCCTATGCGACTTTCTGCCCTGCGAGAAGCCCCCGGCAACTACTCAACCAGCAGTAAAGAGGACGTCCAGAGTTCAACGCAGACAGCAGCAGCAGCAACCGCCGGACAACGGTGACACATCCGACAATGACTACAATGGCACCTACCGGTGGTACCTTCGGCCTGGTCCAAGAAGGCAGCGGCAGCAAATTCCACTCAACCCACTGGCGGAGCCCTTCCAGCCTCATCAGGACCCAGTACAACCCGAAGAGGATTTTCCACTACAGAATGAAGAAGACATACCACCACAGACTGAAGGAAATGTTTCGGATCCCGAACAAGACAGTCCAGCATGTGGTGAGTCCAACACTGATGCCTCAGTCGTCGATGAAGGTGAGATCGAGATTATGAACCAGCGACCTCAGTGACAGAAACAACCACCTATGGTACTGAGTTTCAACACTTTAGGTCAGCCGACTTGGGTACAGGGGGGTTGTAAGGTAAAGACTAATGAGAGTAAAACCTTTTGGATACCCTAGGTTGTCCAAGTGTGCTAAGGTTACAGACTAAGTAACAGAAATGTCAGGAGACATTTATTTTTGTGGGGGAGAGTGTGACACTTAGTGATTTATTTGGATTAAAATAGTTGCCCCCCATTAAAAACCCCTTAAGGTCAGAAAACTCGATTTAAATACTGTTTATAAACCAATTTTTTTGTTATGTCAGGGTTTTCTATGTATTTCTATGCAGCATGCAATATTTAGTTTCACCAGCAGAGGGCGGTTGGTGCCATTGGTATCAGTAGCTGGCACCATAGAATAAGTCTGTCAGTACGTGATATGAAAAAAACAGATGCATCAAGCTCCGGTTGTAACGCTGTGTTAATTGTTTTGCAGGTAAACTGGTTTGCATATACCCCGAAAGGGAATAAGCGGTAGAAAATGGATGGATGGATGGTTTGCATATAACACATACAAACAGTAGTATAATTTATTCTGTACCTTTTAGAGCAAGCAATGTTGAGCTAAGGTTTGTTTTGTTAATTTTATGAGCTCAAGACAAGTCACATGTAGGGTTATTTTCTAAGATGGCGGACGTCGGTCCGACGGTAACCACGGTGACGAAGCAAAATACAGTTAGCTTTAGTTTAAGAGTAAGTTCACAACATAAATCCTCAGAGATATTTGAAAATAGGGTTTTAAATACCATTTATGTTACAAGGACATGCTAAACAAACTTTTGAGTGTTGCGTTGATCATAAGCACACCAGAAATGTGTGCCAAAGCTGAACTACAGTTAGCGTGTGCTAAGGCAGTAGATGTACAGTCGCATATAGGACAGTAGATTGAGTACAAGTAATGATAAAATGACATAGATAAATACAATAGATACATGTAAATACATATAAATAAAATCCATATATTATTAAACAGTGATTAATAACATTATTCAAACAAGGTAGGTAAAAACAGTAAAAAGGGTTTTTGTGTGTTTGTATATGTATAATAGATATGGTGATGACATGTGTATGTATATGTATACATTTGGAATATTTGTAAAATTGTTCAACTCCAGACATTGTAGACCGCAGAATAAGTCCGTCAGTACGTGATATGAAAAAACAGATGCATCAAGCTCCGGTTGTAACGCTGTGTTAATTGTTTTGCAGTTTGATCCTGAAAAATAAATGTGTCGCACAAAGAAAGAGTTGGCCCATCTTTCCAGACGTGTAACATTTGCGTCTATTTTCGTCCCTGTCAGCTCACTGCTTGTGTATGACCACCAAACACTGTTGAATGTTTGCCCCTTTCCCACTGATATGATCAACTTCGATGTTGGTTTTTCGACGTCCCAGTCAGCTTTTTGACCTGGCCAGATTCCTACCTTCCTTTCCCGCCTCGTGGCTCCTCTCCCCCGCCACCTGCGGGCTGTGTGTCGGGCCCCACCTGGATTAGCTGCGCCCTTGGACGGGCTGGCCACTCGCCAGGTTCGGTTTTGTGAACGTAAGAACTTTGACAAACAAAATGTTTATCCTGAAGGATTTCTTCAATTCCCGTGGGCGGTGGACTTGACTACCTATGTGTGACGGAAACATGGCTGAGAGCCGGTGAGTCCGCCCCTCTTAATGAACTTCTGCCTCCGGAGTGTTCCTACTTTAATTCTCCGCGGTTGTCCGGACGAAAAGGAGGAGGATTAGCAGTCGTTTTTAAAAATGACTTGAAATGCCGTCAGATCCGCCTGCAATCCTCTTTTTCAAGCTTCGAACTGTGCATGTTTGAGCTGGAGGGGGCGTGGTCTCCAGCTCCAGCTGAATTTTGGGAGATTTTCGGGAGAACATTTCTTCCGGGATGTTTTCGAGAGAGTCACTGAATTTCAGGAGTCTCCCGGAAAATCCGGGAGGGTTGGCAAGTTTGCCCAAACCAGGCCTCTGCCCCACCCCCGACCAGGCCCCCCTCCCACCCCCACCCCCAACCTCCCGAAATCGGAGGTCTCAAGGTTGCCAAGTATGGTTGTATTGCACACTCGACATAGATACTCTTTTAAAATTTATTTTGTAATTTATGATTGGCGTCACGCGGGCCGGACAGGGACGCACAAATGGCCGGATGTGGCCCGCGGGCCGCAGAATGCCTCAGTCTGTTTTAAACAGTTCTTCTCAAATAGTGGGGCACTCCCCCTCCTCCCCTGGGGCTTGGCACAATGTGATGGCGGGAGGGTGAGTGTGACTCCGGAAAACGTGCTTTATCAGCATCATGCCGTATCATGTTTCAAACCCCGCTTTAAAAAGCTGTGCAATACAAAAAGTGCTCATTGTAGCCATTAATCTAGACTTCCTAAGTTTGATTTTAAAAATTATCAGCATAATTAGTTTTTTTTATAGGTTAATGTGTTTAATATATTTCCATTATGTATATACTGCGATGTTGATGATTAATTTGTATTAACAAATTATTCATATCCTACAATTAAACAATTGTCTTACAATTCAACTATTGAGTTTAATTGTAGGATAGTAGTTCAGGCAAAGTGAAATTATGTCACAGGCCAAAAAAAAAAAGTTAACAAAATTATCCTTTGTTGTAAGTTGACCTTTTTAATTAGTTTTTAGTTGGTAATAGAGTTGTACGGTATACCGGTACTAGAAAAGTACAACAATAGTAATCATAATCGGTACTATACCGCCTCTGAAAAGTACCGATTCCCAATTTCTTAAAAATTAACGGGCATGACTGCGCCCCATTGTCAACATCGTGACATTGCTGGGTTTCCGAGCAGAGGAGCATGTCCGGCAGCGCACATTCACGGAGTACTTATAAGCAGACACAGGTTGTAGACAGAAAAGGGAGAACATTTTAGTCTAAAAACTAACAATAAAGGTGAAGCTATAACACTGAATGAAACCCAGGACGACAAGAGGTGTTTTAAACATGGCGAGCGAGCCAGCGAATAACATCCATCTGACATAAAGTACGCTTCTTACAAGTATCATCCCTGCAGGACGAGGAATAGCTAAACATGCTTCACTGCACACCCTAGGAGGATACAATAGCTAATAAGCTGGGGCTCCACAATGTTAACAAAATTCCAAGGGCCGGACATCCACTGTAATGATACCAAGTACAAGAGTGTATCGAGTCAAAACTAAAATGACATAGATATTTTTTTTTATTAGAAAATCAAGTTTAAAGTCAGGAAATACGTCTCTGGACACATGAGGACTTTAGTTATGACCAATGTATGATCCTGTAAGTACTTGGTATTGGATCGATACCTAAATTGTGGTATCATCCAAAACTAATGTAAAGTATCAAACAACAGAAGAATAAGAGCTTATTACATTTAAACAGAAGTGTAGATAGAACATGTTAAATAAGCAGATATTTACAGTAAATGAACAAGTAGATTAATAATCAATTTTACAGTTTGTCCTACATAATTTTGACAAGATAATAGGTAGATAAATGACACAATATGTTACTGCATACGTCAGCAGGCTAATTAGAAGCCTTTTTTCTTTGCTTACTACTAAAAGACAAATTGTCTAGTATGTTCACTATTTTATTGAAGAACAAAATTGTTCTTGGATTGCAATATTAAACATACAGTATGTTTAATGTACTGTAAGATTTGTTTGTTAAGACAAAGCCAACAATGCCATTTTTTTGTGATCCCCTTTATTTACAAAGGTATCAAAATACATTTTGGTACCGGTACCAAACTATTGGTATTGGGACAACCCTAGTTGGTAAACACTATCTAGTACAGGTGAGAATCTTGTAAGACCTCACCATTTGATCCGATTCTTATTCTTGGGGTGACGATTTGATTGAAACAGATTCTTTTAATACATTATTTGGTATAATAGGGAAACAATTTAGTTAAATAAACAAAACTTATTTGTGGTTGCAGACGTCCATCCATCCATTTATATTCTACCATTTGTCCCTCTTGGGTTCGCGGGGGTGCCCAAGCCTATCTCAGTTGCACGCAGGCGTATAAAAATGTCTTGTTAAAAATGGTTTAAAAAAAAAAAAAGAATAAATAAGAATCACGATTCGGATTTGAATCAATTTTTTTTTTTAACACTCCCAAGCAGTACAAAATGTATGAATGGACTCTGCTGAACTACCTCTAGGTAATGTTGAACGTTCCAACAAAGTAATTGACTCGACAAACGCTCAAACATAGTAATGTCAGGCTCCACATTTCCAAAAACGCGCCAACCTGATGCAAATATACATTGGCTTTGCAATTGACATGCTACTAATTATCATTAGCGATTTTACTTGGTCATTTCAACACAATCAAAACTCCAACTAAGATGCACGTTACAATCAAACAGCTGGTACGAAGTACTCTACTTACAGTCGTAACCCTTTTTAGGGTGCTACAGTCCACAAAGACTGAACTGACAGACACAACACAAACTATACGCTACCGCCATTTAAAGGCCTACTGAAACCCACTACTACCGACCATGCACTCTGATAGTTAATATATCAATGATGAAATATTAACATTGCAACACATGCCACTACTGCCTTTTGAGTTTACTAAATTGCAATTTTAAATTCCCTGGGAGTTTCTTGTTGAAAACGTCGCGGAATGATGTGTACGCATGACGTTTTGGACTGTAAGGAAATATTAGCGCTGCGCACACACACAGCTAAAAGTCGTCTGCTTTAACCGCATAATTACACAGTATTTTGGAGATCTGTGTTGCTGAATCTTTTGTAATTTGTTCAATTAATAATGGAGTAGTCAAAGTAAAAAGATGGACTTGGGAAGCGAATATAGTAATACACGTTGGCTCCAATGACGTTAGGATGAGACAATCAGAGATTACAAAGAGAAACATAGCCAGGGCTTGTAATCTCGCCAGAAAGATGTCCAGGCATCGAGTAATTGTCTCTGGCCCCCTGCCTGGGAGAGGCAATGATGAGAGATATAGCAGATTAGTCTCTCTTAACAAGTGGCTGGATAGCTTCTGCAGACAACAGGGATTTACGGTTATTGATAATTGGCCCTCTTTCTTGGGGCAAACCTGGCTTGCTGAGGAGAGACGGCCTTCACCCTAACCAGGAAGGCGCTATCCTCTTGTCTCGGAACATAGACTTCGCATTGAGCCACATTTGACTAACTGCACTAGAGCAAGCCCGGTCACAGGCAATTACAGAGCCTGCTAGCCTGGGTATGGAGTCAGTTAAGCTAGAACTAGCCAGCGCCAGGCTGGATGATCCCTGTACACATAGCAATTTTCGTAGAATAATACACAACTCACAAAATGTTTTTTCTACTGTGTCTATGACTACGTCAGAGTTAGACATGCGTTCTACTGAGGTGACAAATTATGATGCGTTCAGTTTATCGCAGCGCCAAGTAGACAATCTGAAAATTCCCGTCATATCAATTCCTAGATATGGTCGTAATTATTTTAAGTACACTGCGCATAATAAACGCTACATTATTAATATTGCTACTACGGATAATTTTATCAACAACTCCTTAAAACAGCCCACTACCTATAATATGGGCTTTCTAAACATCAGATCTTTGTCTCCCAAAACGTTATTAGTCAATGAGGTCATTAGAGACAACAACCTTAACGTCATCGGTCTTAGCGAAACCTGGCTTAAACCAGACGACTTTTTTGCGATAAATGAGGCATCCCCTACTAACTATACGAATGCGCATATTGCCCGTCACCTCAAAAGGGGAGGGGGTGTCGCACTAATATACAACGAAAACTTTAACTTTAGTCCTAACTTAAATAATAAATATAAATTGTTTGAGGTGCTTTCTATGAAGTCTGCCACACCTCTGCCTCTGTGCCTGGCCGTTATCTACCGCCCCCCAGGGCCCTATTCGGACTTTATTAGTGAATTCTCAGAGTTTGTTGCTGATCTAGTGACGCACGCCGATAATATAATTATAATGGGGGACTTTAATAGCCATATGAATACCCCATTAGACCAACCGTGCGTGGCGCTCCAGACTATAATTGATAGCTGTGGTCTTACACAAATAATAAATGAACCGACGCATCGCAGCGGTAATACGATAGACCTAGTGCTTGTCAGAGGTATCACCGTTTCCAAAGTTATGATACTCCCGTATACTAAAGTAATGTCCGATCATTACCTTATAAAATTCGAAGTTCAGACTCATGTTCGGCAAGCTAATAATAATAATAACTGCTATAGCAGCCGCAACATTAATGCTGCCACAACGACGACTCTTGCGGACCTACTGCCCTCGGTAATGGCACCGTTCCCAAAGTATGTGGGCTTATGTAGAAAGCTGGAATGCAAATGGCGCACGACTAAACTTGAGGTGCACCATCAAGCATGGAGTGATAGTTTAATAACTTATAAACGCATGCTTACCTTAGCTAAAACTAATTATTACTCAAATCTCATCCGCATTAATAAAAACGATCCAAAATTTTTGTTTAGTACAGTATTATCTCTAACCCAACAAGGGACTCCTTCCAGTAGCTCCACCCATTCGGCAGATGACTTTATGAAGTTCTTTAATAAGAAAATTGAACTTATTAGAAAGGAGATTAAAGACAATGCATCCCAGCTACAACGGGGTTATAGTAACACAGATACGACTGTATATACGGCGGGTACTGCAAATATTCAAAATAGTTTCTCTCGTTTTGATGAAATAACATTAGAAGGATTGTTACAACGTGTAAATGGAATAAAACAAACAACATGTTTACTTGACCCACTTCCTGGGAAACTTATCAATGAGCTTTTTGTATTATTAGGTCCATCAGTGCTAAATATTATAAACTTATCACTTTCCTCGGGCACTGTTCCCGTTGCATTCAAAAAAGCGGTTATTCATCCTCTCCTTAAAAGACCTAACCTCGATCCTAACCTCATGGTAAACTACCGACCGGTGTCTCACCTTCCCTTTATTTCGAAAATCCTCGAAAAAATTGTTGCAGAGCAGCTAAATGAACACTTAGCGTTTAACAATCTATGTGAAACCTTTCAATCCGGTTTCAGGGCAAATCACTCGACTGAGACAGCCCTCGCAAAATTGACTAATGATCTATTGCTAACGATGGACTCTGATGCGTCATCTATGTTGCTGCTCCTCGATCTTAGCGCTGCTTTCGATACCGTCCATCATAATATTTTATTAGAGCGTATCAAAACACGAATTGGTATGTCAGACTCAGCCCTGTCATGGTTTAACTCTTATCTTACTGATAGGATGCAGTGCGTCTCCCATAACAGTGTGACCTCGGACTATGTTAAGGTAACGTGTGGAGTTCCCCAGGGTTCGGTCCTTGGCCCTGTACTCTTCAGCATCTACATGCTGCCGCTGGGTGACGTCATACGCAAATACGGTATTACCTTTCACTGTTATGCTGATGACACCCAACTCTACATGCCCCTAAAGCTGACCAACATGCCGGACTGTAGTCAGTTGGAAGCGTGTCTTAATGAAATTAAACAATGGATGTCCGCTAACTTTTTGCAACTTAATGCCAAAAAAACGGAAATGCTGATTATCGGTCCTGCTAGACACCGACCTCTATTTAATAATACAACTTTAACATTTGACAACCAAATAATAAAACAAGGTGACTCTGTAAAAAATCTGGGTATTATCTTCGACCCAACTCTCTCCTTTGAGTCACACATTAAAAGCGTTACTAAAACGGCCTTCTTTCATCTCCGTAATATCGCTAAAATTCGCTCCATTTTGTCCACTAAAGACGCCGAGATCATTATCCATGCGTTTGTTACGTCTTGCCTCGATTACTGTAACGTATTATTTTCAGGTCTCCCCATGTCTAGCATTGAAAGATTACAGTTGGTACAAAATGCGGCTGCTAGACTTTTGACAAGAACAAGAAAGTTTGATCATATTACGCCTATACTGGCTCACCTGCACTGGCTTCCTGTGCACTTAAGATGTGACTTTAAGGTTTTACTACTTACGTATAAAATACTACACGGTCTAGCTCCAGCCTATCTTGCCGATTGTATTGTACCGTCTGTCCCGGCAAGAAATCTGCGTTCAAAAGACTCCGGCTTATTTGTGATTCCTAGAGCCCAAAAAAAGTCTGCGGGCTATAGAGCGTTTTCCGTTCGGGCTCCAGTACTCTGGAATACCCTCCCGGTAACAGTTCGAGATGCTACCTCAGTAGAAGCATTTAAGTCTCACCTTAAAACTCATCTGTATACTCTAGCCTTTAAATAGACCTCCTTTTTAGACCAGTTGATCTGCCGCTTATTTTCTTTCTCCTATGTCCCCCCCTCCCTTGTGGAGGGGGTCCGGTCCGATGACCATGGATGAAGTACTGGCTGTCCAGAGTCGAGACCCAGGATGGACTGCTCGTCGGGACCCAGGATGGACCGCTCGCCTGTATCGGTTGGGGACATCTCTACGCTGCTGATCCGCTTGAGATGGTTTCCTGTGGACGGGACTCTCGCTGCTGTCTTGGATCTGCTTGAACTGAACTCTCGCGGCTGTGTTGGAGCCACTATGGATTGAACTTTCACAGTATCATGTTAGACCCGCTTGACATCCATTGCTTTCGGTCCCCTAGAGGGGGGGGGGTTGCCCACATCTGAGGTCCTCTCCAAGGTTTCTCATAGTCAGCATTGTCACTGGCGTCCCATTGGATGTGAATTCTCCCTGCCCACTGGGTGTGAGTTTTCCTTGCCCTTTTGTGGGTTCTTCCGAGGATGTTGTAGTCGTAATGATTTGTGCAGTCCTTTGAGACATTTGTGATTTGGGGCTATATAAATAAACATTGATTGATTGATTGATTGAAGCTTTAGCCTTTAGCCACACAAACACACGGTGATTGCTTGTTTAAAATTCCCGGAGGTGAAGCTTTCCTATGGATCAGAGCGGTCAAGCGAACATGGATCCCGACCAAATGTCAACCAGCAGTTTTCGGTGAGAAAATTGTGGTAAAAAGTCGCTTCTTACCGGAGATCAGCTGAGCTTGTGCCGTCCATGCAGCTGCCGTCGACTTCCCTCAGACACTGGCCTCAAGACACCGTGGACACACCCTTTCGACTATCAGGTACTATTTAACTCACTAAAACACTAGCAACACAATAGAAAGATAAGGGATTTCCCAGAATTATCCAGGTAAATGTGTCTAAAAACATCTGAATCCGTCCCAATGCAATCGCCTTCTTTTTTTTTTTTAACTTGATTTTTTTTTTTTTTCCAACTCTAGCTATCAATATCCTCAAACACAAATCTTTCATCCTCACTCAAATTAATGGGGAAATTGTCGTTTTCTCGGTCCGATTATCTCTTTTTGTTGGAGGCTCCCATTAAAAACAATGTGAAGACGTGAAGAACCCCCACACGGGTGACGTCATCTTCTGCGACTTCCGGTAAAGGCAAGGCTTTTCTATTAGCGACCAAAAGTTGCAAACATTCTCGTCAATGTTCTCTACTAAATCATTTCAGCAAAAAATATGGCAATATCGCAAAATGATCAAGTATGACACATAGAATGGACCTGCTATCCCCGTTTAAATAAGAAAATCTAATTTCAGTAGGCCTTTAATGTCTTGGACTTGCAACTGCAACTTAGTGTCATACTTGCAAATGAGATGTGATACAACAAAATATAACCACAGTACATCAGATATCACAATCATCTAATTTACAATGTTGTAATAAAAAATTTGATTTTATTGTAAAAAACAATTAATATTTATGCACACATACATGTAGCAAAAAAAGGTACCGTTGAGTACTGGTATCAATTCCAAGGTAACTGGAATCGGTACCGTATTGGTTAAAATGTGAAATGGGTCTCCTATGGCTCTTGGAAATGACGATGAATTACAATAAATGTTTGGCCAAATAGTTTTGCTCTTAAATATGTTTTTAATGTAATGTGTGTATGTATTTTGACAACACTGTAGTATTATGATATGGTAGGTTGTGTAATGTTTTTCAGTCACCTTGGGAAAATGTTATATGGGCTTAAAGAGGAAGATGTCATTGTAGGACAAAGATGTACAGAACAGAGCATATTTATTTTCGATTTGCAGCTATTTTTTTTACAGCCTTTCTATTATCCAGCCTTTGATCTCTGAAAAAGAAAATAAATTCAGCATGTATTACCTCATTAAAATTTAATATACAGTTCTAAGTACATTCGAGAACTGACTTTGCCGAGAATCGACCCCATGTCGTGTGGCATAAAAGGCACAGATAAAAGATATTGGATATAAGCGGAGCAGCAATGGAGCCTCCATGCACGAACTAATAGGTTCTTCAACAGGGTTCGTAGATCGAAACGTTTGTATAGTGCAGCAAATTTCACCATAAGAAACAATACAAATATAAATAATGGGCTCCAGTCTTGACAAAGATCAATTTGTAGTGAAGGTTTGTACACTTTGAATACAATATAAAGTGTTGTACAGTACTAAATTTAGTACAAACATTACAAGGTGATGGATCAACTTTCTATTTAATAACAAGCCAAAATAACAAAAACAACAAGCTGCTGTTGTTGTTTTGGTCTGCCAACCCGCAAACACTCAGAAGTCCCTTTGGTGCCCTCACAAGCGATCAGAAATCTCCAAAATGCTTAACTTTGACAACCATATTGCTACAACAATAAAGATTTTTAAAAGTAAAATCTAATCATATTAACATCGACAAACGAGGAGCTGACGAGAAAGGAGTAGGAAAACAGTGTGTGTGTCTTTTCACTCTGGCTCTTTTTAGGACTCATTAAGTTGGCAAAAAGGACAAGAGCTCTATGAAGAATACAAATGAAGGACCCAGATGTCCTTCACGCGGACGCGGGTCACCGGGACACCCCTCTGGAGCTATGGCGAGCGCCTGGTGGCCGGGCCTGTCCCCATGGGGCCCGGCCGGGCACAGCCCAGAGAAGCAATGTGGGTCGCCCCTTCAATGGGCTCACCACCCATAGTAAGGGCCATAGTGGTTGGTGCGCTGGGCAGGTGAGCATGGCGGAAGCCGAAGGCAGGCCACTTGGCGGTCCTATACTTGGCCACATAAGCTAGCTCTTGGGACGTGGAACGTCACCCCGCTGGGGGCGGGAGGAGCCTGAGTTACTGCGCGAGGTGGAGAAGTTCCGGCTAGATATAGTCGGACTCATTTCGACGCACAGCAAGGGCTCTGGAACCATTTTTTTTGAGAGGGGCTGGAGTTTCTTCCACTTTGGCGTTGCCAGCAATTAAAGGCGACGGGTTGGGGTGGGCTCAAAGCCCGCATGTTGGAGTTCAACGCAGTGGTCGAGAGGGTAGCTTCCCTCCGCCTTCGGGTGGGGGGATGGGTCCTGACTGTTTGTGATTACGCTCCAAGCGGCAGCTCAGAGTGCCCATCCTTTTTGGATTCAGTCAAGGGAATATTGGAGAGTGCTCCCCGGGGTGATTCCCTCGTTCTACTGAGGGACTTCAACGCTCATATTGGCAACGACAGTGAAACCTGAAGAGGTGAGATTGGGAAGAATGCCCGCCCGGATCTGACCCCGAGTGGTGTTTTGTTATTGGACTTTTGTGCTCGTCACAGATTGTCCATAATACACACCATGTGTAAGGTATACAGGTGTCCATATGTGCACTTCGCAGCAAGACACCCAAGTTGTGTCATCGGATTTGCTGTCTCATGTTTTGAACACTCAGGTGAAGAGAGGGGCGGAGCTTTCTACCGATCACCACCTGGTGGTAAGGTTGGCTGCGATGGTGGGGGAGGATACCGGACAGACCTGGCGGACCAAAAATCATTGTGAGGGTTTGCTGGGAACGATTAGTAGAGTCTTCTGCCAGAGATAATTTCAATTCCCGCCTCCGGAAGAACTTTGAACATGTCATGAGGGATTTATAAATAGTTGACATACGTAGGCTAGGTAATGTTTTCGACACCTCCATCCCACCACTTCAAGTGGGATGGAACAATCCATATAACACGTCACGCTAACAACACCTGACACCTCTGATGAAAGCTGCAGAAGCAAGGTAGCCGAAACTTGTCAGGTACAAAACTTTACCTGACTAGGCTATATACATCAACCATTTATAAATACACATCTGTAGGCTAAATGAACCCCTTCAACATGTCACGAGGGAGGCGCTGGACATTGAGTCCGAGTGGACGATGTTCCGTACCTCTATTGTCGAGGCGGCTGATTGGAGCTGTGGGTGCAAGGTGGTTGGTGCTTGTCGTGGCGGTAATCCAAGAAACCTGTGGTTGACACCAACGGTAAGGGATGCCATCAAGCTGAAAAAAGAGTCCTATCGGGCTCTTTTGGCTCATAGGACTCCAGAGGCAGCAGACAGGTACCGGCAGGCTTCAGCGGTCACGGGCGCAGAAACTCGGACATGGGAGGAGTTCGGGGAAGCCATTGAAAACGACTTCCAGACGGCTTCGAAGCGATTCTGGACCACCATCCACCGCCTCAGGAAGGGGAAGCAGTGCAATGTCAACACTGTGTATGGTGGGGATGGTGTTTTGCTGACCTCGACTGCTGATGTTGTGGATCGGTTGAAGGAATACTTCGAAGAACACCTCAATCCCACCAACACATCTTCCTATGAGGAAGCAGGGCCTAGGGACTCTGTGATGGGCTCTCCTATTTCTGGGGGTGAGGTTCCCGAGGTAGTTAAAAAGCTCCTCAGTGGCAAGGCCCCGGGGGTGGATGAGATCCGCCCGGAGTTCCTTAAATCTCTGGATGCTGTGGGGCTATCTTGATGGACAAGACTCTACGACATCACGTGGACATTGGGAGCGTTACCGCTAGATTGGCAGACCGGGTAGATGGTTTCTCTCTGTAAGCAGGGGAACCAGAGGGTGTGTTCCAACTATCGTGGGATCACACTCCTCAGCCTTTGTGGGATCACACTCCTCAGCCTTCCCGGTAGAGTCTATTCAGGTGTACTGGAATGGAGGCTACACCGGATAGTCGAACCTTGGATTCAGCAGGAACAGTGTGGTTTTCTTCCTGGTTGTGGAACTGTGGATCAGGTCTGTACTCTCGGCAGGGTCCTTGAGGGTGCATGGGAGTTTGCCCAACCAGTCTACATGTGCTTTGTGGAATTGGAGAAGGCATTCGATCGTGTACCCCGGGAAGTCCTGTGGGGAGTGCTCAGAGAGTATGGGGTAACGGACTGTCTGACTGTGGCGGTCCGCTCGCTCCCTGTATGATCAATGTCAGAGCTTGGTCCACATTGCCGGCAGTAAGTCGGACCCGTTTTCAGTGAGGTTTGGACTCCACAAAAGCTGCCCTTTGTCACCAATTCTGTTAATAACTTTTATGGACAGAATTTCTAGGCGCAGTCATGACGTTGAAGGTATCTGGTTTGGTGGCTGCAGAATTTGTTTCTTTGGGTTATGACCAAAAGGACAAGATCACGGGTACAAGCGGCCGAAATGAGCTTCCTCTGCCGGGAGACAGGGTGAGAAGCTCTGTCATCCAGGAGGAGCTCAAAGTAAAGTCCCTGCTCCTCCACATCGAGAGGAGCCAGATAAGGTGGTTCGGGCATTTGGTTAGGATGCCACCTGAACGCCTTCCTAGGGAGGTGTTTAGGGCACGTCCGACAGGTAGGAGGCCATAGGGAAGACCCAGGACACGTTGGGAAGACTATGTCTTCCGGCTGACCTGTGAACCTCTCGGGATCCCCCAGAGGGAGCTGGACGAAGTGGCTGGGGACCCAGGACACGTTGGGAAGACTATGTCTCCCGGCTGACCTGGGAACCTCTCGGGATCCCCCAGAGGGAGCTGGACGAAGTGGCTGGGGAGAGGGAAGTCTGGGCTTAAGCTGCTGCCCCCGCGACCCAACCTCGGATAAGCGGAAGAAGATGGATGGATGGGGTGGACAAAACCTGTCAAAGGGCAAAAAGACACACAAGGCACTGAGAACTTACTAGTGGTATACTGCGCAGTACGTGAAGTGGAGGGCTTTGCCTTCCCAAAAATGCCGCGCCCTTTCTTTTGCCTGCAGACGGGACACAAACTGAATGAAGCGTATGTACACGGATACATGGTTCGCACATGCAGGCATATTTGGCTCAATCTAAAAGTAAGCAAATCTAAAAAGTTTGCAATTAAGAGAGGTTTGTAAATCAAGGCTCCACTGTGATTTCATTAAAATAATTTGCCTTTATTCTTTGAATTTTGGCTTTTTTTTTTTCATTAAAAAAAATATATATTTTTTTATTATCTATCCAGACTTCGAACTGACCGCAACTACCGTATTTTTTGGACTATAAGTCACAGTTTTTTTCATAGTTTGGCCGGGGGGTCTACATATACTCCGGAGCGACTTATGTGTGAAATTATCAACACACTACTGTAAAATATCAAATACATTACTTACCATAATTCCTTGAATTGCCGCCGGGGCGCTAATTAATTTAAAACCTCTTCTCACTCCTGCACTTACCAAAGGCATGCGCTAATTATTTTAAAACCTCTTCTCACTCAGGCTCTTACCAAAGGCATGCGGTACAATTAGGCCTGCGCTTATAAATTTAAGTGTGATGTAAGGATACCATCATGAAAAGCACATTTAATAAAAAAAAAATTTAATGTACGGGAGACTGTAAATGACTGTATTTTACCTTGGGAGGATGCTCCATCCATCCATCCATTTCCTACCGCTTATTCCCTTTTGGGGTCGCGGGGGGCGCTGGCGCCTATCTCAGCTACAATCGGGAATTATTCACTATTCACCAATAAATGTAGTCTAAGAGAGAGTGAGAGGAGACGGCTTATATAGTTGAACAATTTACTGTATACACCACATAAACATACAATAACCAGACAATAATAAAAACACATTAATTACACTCGCGCTGTCCACTTCCCTAGCAGCAATGTAGCCACGATAGCACACAACTAAACTCTTTATAATGTTCCACATTAGCTCTCAAGGGTCTCTTTAAAAAACGTAACTAATATGTGACTAAACCTGCCGTTCGTGAAGTCACTGTGCAGCAAACAAACACACGTGTGAGCTGCGGTTAGCACACCCGTCCCATCTACTGGCAACGTGAGTGGCCAAACGTCCTAAACTTTAACGAGTGCAACTTATAAACTGTCACTTATAACACACGGAAATAGGAAGCTTACTGTGGTTATTTCTCTGAACTGCAACCGTGGTGAACTACCTCCCTTGTAGTATTACCGACGCTACTGGTTTAAATGTAACTTAGATATTGGGTTTCACTATGTAAAGCGCTTTGAGTCACTAGAGAAAAGCGCTATATAAATATAATTCACTTCACACTTCACTACGTTGCTTGTTAATGCCCGTAACCATAGCAACCCCCTTATTCAGAAAAGGACCAAAATACGTTTTGGTACTAAAATATTGGTATTGGGACAACCCTAATGTGCATCATTATTAGAGCTATATTTCCATTTAGTTCCACCCTGTCAATGTGCTTGCTGTTTTTCTGTATCTTGTCCTGGTCAGAGCTTTTGTTTTGTTTTGAACTCCTTTTGTCATGATTTGTATTTTATAACTATTTCATTTATTAGTATTACATTTACGATAACTATCTGCTGACAATCTAGTGTAATTTTTAAAAATGCAAAACTAAAAAAAGCTTTTCGACTTTCTTTCCCTACTTGCTTGCTTTACAATTTGTCCAATAGGTGAGAAAAAAAACCCACAGATAAAAGAGTGACTTTATGTAACACTTCATGGTTCATATACTCCTTTATGTAAGGAATGAAAAGATTTAATTACACTTCTGAAAAATATACAGGCAGTCTGTCTGCTGGCAGACTGAGGAGTGATCTTTTCTATTAGGTTGTTAATTAACCTGATTTTTGAAAAATTCATTACATGCATCATCATTAAAACAAAATGATTTTTGTAAACTGTTAGGATGGTGATGGTTCTGTTCTGTTAATTTTACATTTCATGTTACACTGAAGGCTGTAAGATTAAAAAGGGTCTGTTGTACGTATATACATATATATGTATATATATATATATATATATATATATATATATATATACACATATATATGTATATATATATATATATATATATATACAGTATATACTGTATATATATATTTATATATATATACACACACGCACGCACACACACACGCATACCCATACATATATATGTCTAAAGCAAGTTAACAATCAGGAGCCTGGACCATGCTGTTTTTTAAACTAGCGTATATGTTTGTAAGTTGTGCTGCTTTGTCTTGTCTTGCCTGCTGCAATAAACACATGTTTTATATATATTAGCAACCCTACATATTGTAAATTCCGGTCTATAAGCCGTTTTTTTTTTTCTTACACTTTGAGCCCGGTGCAGCTAATTTATGGATCTTTCTTCGTCGACGGTCATAATGTAAAAAAAATTTAAAAATAACCCAAGCAAAGACACTGAATAGGTGTACTTGTTCTATTCGACGAGTTTGTTCCCTGCAGGTGCTTCAGTGCCCTTCTGTTTAGACTGAGCTTTCAACCGGAAGTTGAAGTGACCTTCCGTCTTTTACTTGTCCATAGTGTTTCGACTCATAAGGATTCATCCTCCATCAGTCCATGTAATGTTTGTAAGTTTTACAATACATCTAAAACAATTTCTAATTGCTAAACTGTCCCATGTCTGATGTCTATAGGCGTGTTTTCATGTATATTTGTCCGCACTATTGTGATGTAATGAAGATAGCGCTGTTAGCATTAGCTAATATGCTAAAACATTAACTTACAAAGGCGACATTTTTGTATTGTTTCATTTTCACAAATTCCTCAGTAAAGTCACCAAAACGTCACCGTGGAGTTATTGAGTCTGCTTAGCTGATTGGAGAGCTAGCTTTCGTAGCTAGTGGGTCCATAACGATTAATTATGTTTTGTTTGATCAGCCATTTTGCTGCCGTGTCACAGACACTGTTTGGAAACAGTTAAGGTATTTGCTTTAAACATCTAATACATGGATCTCATTTTTTTTTTGTCTTCTCAAATTTAGTGGGTGCGGCTGACATACCTGTGCGGTATATAATTCGTAAAAAAAAACAGTATGCGCGAGATAGATATTAAAAGCCTACTGAAACCCACTACTACCCACCACGCAGTCTGATAGTTTATATATCAATGATGAAATATTAACATTGCAACACCTGCCAATACGGCCTTTTTAGTTTACTAAATTACAATTTTAAATTTCCCGGGAGTTTCGTCTTGAAAACGTTGTGTAATGATGACGTGTGCGCAAGACGTCACGCGTTTTTAGGAAGTATGAGCGCTGCGCACACACACGGCTAAATGTCGTCTGCTTTAACGGTATAATTACACAGTATTTAGGACATCTGTGTTGCTGAATCGTTTGCATTTTGTTCAATTAATATTGGAGAAGTCACAGTAGAAAGATGGAGTTGGGAAGCTTTAGCCTTTAGCCAAACAAACACACGATGATTCCTTGTTTAAAATACCCGGAGGTGAAAATTTACTATGGATCAGAGCACGGTCAAGCCAACATGGATCCAGACCAAATGTCAACCAGCAGGTTTCGGTGAAAAAATTGTGGTTAAAAAGTTGCTTCTTACCGGAGAAAAGCTGAGCTTGGGCCGTCCATGAAGTTGCCGTCGACTTCCCTGAGACACTGCGCGTCAAGACACCCGTGGACACACCCTTACTACTATCAGGTTTTATTTAACTCACTAAAACACTAGCAACACAATAGAAAGATAAGGAATTTCCCAGAATTATCATTGTAAATGTGTCTAAAAACATCTGAATCCGTCCCAATGCATTTGAGGTTTTTTTTTTTTCCTAGTCCGTCGCTATCAATATCCTCAAACACAAATCTTTCATCCTCGCTCAAATTAATGGGGAAATTGTCGTTTTCTCGGTCCGAATAGCACATTTTGTTGGAGGCTCCCATTTTAAACAATGTGAATATGTGAGGAGCCCCCACACTTGTGACGTCATCGTCTGTGACTTCCGGTAGAGGCAGGGCTTTTCTCTTAACACGGAAAGTTGCGAACTTTATCGTGGATGTTCTCTACTAAATCCTTTCAGCAAAAATATGGCAATATCGCGAAATGATCAAGTATGACACATAGAATGGACCTGCTATCCCCGTTCAAATAAGAAAATCTCATTTCAGTAGGCCTTTAACTAGGTTTTTAAAAAACAAAACATAATGTGATGCTTTCTACTGCCAGACAGCTACTTTGGATTTCAGGAAGGTGCAACACAATTTAAACAAGACTTAATGCTGCCAAGGGTGAAGTGGAGGTTCAAAAAAAACTTCACTTTATTAACTGGGTGGAACATTTGTGACTTGTGTCAGAAGAATATAAATCTGGCTTGAGCAGTAGCAATACATATTTAGCTGTTCTCATCACACAATTATATCTTGTGTTACTCCTTGCTGAGCACATTATATATCAGTCCTGACGAGCCAGGGGGGGAATCTGCCACTTTTTTACATTTATTATGTCGGCCCTGTCGGCGATGTTGTCCACCGAGCGCTACGTGCCGCTCGGTGGGTTTGATTCATTTGGACACGTGTGCAGCTCAGGTGGTTGTTGCTGCAAATAAAGCGCCTCCTGCTGACGCTGGTCAAACCTAATCAGAGGTTGTGGTGTCCTGTGTGACATGTCCTGGCTGATTAACCCCCTTCTAGTGCATTTATTGACGCCTATTAGGGCTAATGCTTAGTCTTTAATTCAAAATGACAGAGTATGTTGTAGCATGAACTAAAAACTAAATGAAGATTAAGCAAAGTTGAGTGAAATGTGTAACGTCCCCCAAAATGCTGTGCCCTGCTTTTTGTCTGCAGGGTGGAATGAATGAATGGACAAAGTGAATGTACACAGAGATATGGTTTGCACATGGGTGCATATTTGACTCAATCTAAATGTTTGTGGATCGAAAAGTTTGCAAATAAAGTGGTTCGTAAATCAAGGTTGCACTGTATTTAATCTGATATCCATCCATCCATCCATTTTATACCGCTTGTCCCTTATGAAGTCGCGGGGGTCACTGGCGCCTATCCCAACTGCATTCGGGCGGTAGGCGGTGTACACCCTGGACAAGTCGCCACCTCATCGCAGGGCTTATTTGATATCATGGGCTTTTATTCTCATGCTATTTAAAAAATATTTAGGACTATCTACCCAGATTTCGAACTGACCGCAACTGTCTAAATCTCGCATCACATACCTATCATTCTTTGCTTGACTAATTTGACTTGATCAAACCTTTTTACAACATTCCACATTGCAAAATAATGAAAGTGTCAAATGTTTTGCTTTTATGCAGTGCTTATCCCACACTTGAAAGGATGTACCAATGCTGAATGTGGCTTCTGGATTTCACTCAAAAGACCAAACCGTTGTTTTTTCTTTCCTTTTATTTTCCCTTTAGTTTGCAACAGTCTCTCCAAACAAAGAAACTGCTTCTTTTTTCTTTTTAGTCTTTTTACCAGTCTTTTTAGTTGAAAAACCGAGTGTCCGTTCAGCTTTTGGTTTTGGTACAATTTTGGCACAACTCTGGGTTCACTGTAAGGAACTAAACTTTTTTCCACTCTGCACTGTGGTGGCGTCTTTTCTACTCTTTAATTTGACACAGCTGACTAATTACCGGGCTTGCGCACCAGCAGATTAGATGGTAGCGTGCCGCGCTATTCCTGGGCATGAACATACATAGATTGGCTCTGATCATATAGGCCAACTGACAGAAACTAATGCCAAATTATATACACCTTACCTGGGGTTGATCTACAAAAAAATACAATTTTATTAAGTGGTGTTTGGCTGGTTGCCAAGTGGCCGGTTGCGAGCTCGCGCAACAGCTGACGAGACAGCTGTTCGCCGCTACACCTTCCACTCAGGCTTTCTGAACTTATTCCGAAAGGTTGCAAATTAAACAGGCGAACAACTTCACAAACAATTTTACCACTAGGGGCAAAGCTCCTCTACAGGTAAAAGAACTGCAAGCCACCTGACATCTCTGCGTAATACCCCTCCATTAGACAACTCTTTCCAGTCACTAGAAACTGTGGGGTGGATCATTGGCTGCTGATGGCGGACCGGAGCACAGTTGCCTGGAGTAACAAGAACCTCAACATCTCTGACAATTCCCTTTGAATTTACTTTGATGAGAAAATGGATGGATGGATGGATGGATGGATTCTGCCATGTCTAAACTGCACACGTAAAGCGTTTTTATAAAGCCTACCAACATCCCCAAGAGAGACATTTCTTTCTGTAGCGTGCCATTTTGATCTAACAAAAAGGTTTGGGCCAGCAAGCTGGCACCATGCTTTCCAGAACCCGTTGATTTGGACTTGGATATCTCTTAGCCTCTTGTAGGGGTTGTTCTGGAACTCAAAGGATTTGAAGTCACCACTGTGAGATGCTTGACCCAGGAGGAGCGAGTTTGGCGTCACATTCTCCACACGGTCCTCCCGACTCTGGATCCTTGCATCAATAGGACACTTGTTTGCCAGGTTAGTTAGGAAACTCGCTGAAGGTAAGATTTGTTGACTTGCTCAAACTTTGAAGGGCCCACTTGGTGCCCTGTACGGCAGCTTCAGCAGCTCCATTCCGATATGGTGAGTCGGCAGGAAGCACTTTCCATGTCAAGGTTGTCCTATTTGCCACTGCATACTCCTACAGGCTTGCTCTGTCTCGGCTCTCCAGGAAGGCATACAAATCCCAATTAGATTAGATTAGATAGTACTTTATTTATTCCGCCAGGAGATGAAGCTGGTCCCAGGATCTGACCAAACCTTGAGGGGGTGGCCTCTGATGGCAGTGAATCTCTGATAGCCCATTTGGAAACCCTCTGTGGACATGCTGTTGACCATGTCTATGTGCAGGGCCCGGCGCGCCATGCAGCAGAAGATGACCCCCCAGACCTTCACGGATACTCTCATTTTGACATCGTTCTTCACCAGGTAAGGTCCAAACAGGTCAACTGACATGAACTGGAACGGCGCAGCAGGTCTTGATCTCTCCACTGGCAGGTCACCCATTACCTGTTGACAGACTTGGGCTCTGGCCTTCCTGCAGTGGACACACTGATTGACAACTTTTTGAGCTAGTCGTCTGCCTTGCACAACCAATGCCCTCTTTCGCATTTTGAGTAGAGTCCCGGCCAACGCCTTCATGCCCTTCTTGGTGACTCCGGCATGCAAGCAGTGTCCCCAGCCATGTGTCAAAGGGGATCAGTGGAACAGCCATGCCATCTTCTTTGAAGTGCTGGATTCTGCCTCCGAATACCAATAGGCAACTTTCTCCATCCCTGTATACGACAAACCGGTCTGTTGTGGTGCTAGGAAAGGTAGCTTCTGCTTGTGCTGCCAGTCAAAAATCTCAGAAGGCGCCCTCTCTATCTAACATGGTGACTGTCCCATCGACCGGGACAGCCTCCCACTTTGGTCTTCCCTTAGCTGTGCCATGAAGAGACTTCTTTGCTGCCCTCCAGAGCAGTGCAAATGACTTCTCCAGTCTGGTCAGGCTGCTGAATCGCTGGATATCCATCAGGCTTGTAAGTGCAGCCCCGGCAAGAGGTCTGTGCAGATCGGCAGGGCTTGAGATTAGTCCCGGTTTAGACTCCGTCTTTCTTCCAGCTCTGGTCGGGGCAGCAACAAAGGCCTTTTTCTGGATGCGAATGAGGCTCTCAACTGCCACAATTTGCCTCCGTCCAGGTCCTTGGGGCTCTCCCCTCTTGAGATAATGTCTGCAGTATTGAGTGGCCCAGATATCCACCACCAGTCTTGGACATTTGTACTGCCTTGGATCTCCCCAATTCTGTTGGCAAAAAATGTCTGGTAGCCCTAGCTTTCCCGTTAGATGGCTCCCAAGATTGTCTGGCTGTCGACCAGGTGGTACCATTATTCCACACAGATGCTGCAGTGCTTCTGGAAGTGCTTTTTCAGACAGGCTGCATAGACTACTCCGCAGACCTCAGCCTTAATAGTGTCCCCCTGGTTGTCGAATGGTGTCAGCCTGGCTTTGACTTTGACCAGTTGTATAGTCACGTCCTCTGGTAACTCCCACCGAAAGTACAATAGTGCACTGTAAGAGTGTTCGCTACCATCAGAGAAGGCTATACCACAGGGCTTGACACACTGGCGTCAGGGCTCTGATGAATTTAAACTGGCTGAGCTCAAAGAGACAGGTGGCATCTTCACGGAGGCTCTCAGTAAAAGGTGCATCCCATGTATCTGATGGACCGTAGTTGACCTTCGCTTCCTGAAAAGCTCTCCTCAACAAGATAGCTCCCTTCTGTTTGACAGGATTTGCAAGACCGAGGGGATCGTATAGCCCATAAATTTGACTGAGGAGCTCTCTTCGGGTGAGTTGATCTGGCACCTGCGCTATGACTTCCTCTCTTGACAGGTTTTCTCCAAGTCTCATTTTCTTTCTCTCTTTGGGGAAGTTCACAGCTACCATCAAGTGAAGCTTGTCACTCTTAGGGTTATAACAGAGGCCCAGGGCTTTATCGTTCACCTCAGAGAGTTAGTTTAGGAGTACCATCACTGGGGGTTCTTCCTTCTTTAAGTGGCTTGATTCTGACCTCCCACTTTGACCGGAGTAGACCCATGCCTTTGCATGGAATCCTCCGACTTCCAGGATGTGCTCAACATTTGAGGTTATTTGCTTGAGCTGGCTCAGATCATCATGCGAGTTCAAGAGGTTACCTACATAGGCGTCTTGCTCCAGCACTTGACGCTCTTCTGCAAGATGGTGGAACATTGACAGGTGGGCCGTCTCTTGGCTGGTTTATCACCTATGCTAACCCTGGTGATGGCATATTCCTGAACGTCCTCTTCCTCAGAGTCTCTCCACAGGAAGCGATGTAGGTGTACTTCCTGGTCCTCAAGCCATACAGAATTATACATTTTTTGGATGTCCCTAAGTGCAGTAAAGACACCTTGGCGAAACCGGATGACGACAGCACAGATGTCATTGAGGACGTCTGGACCCTTTATGAGCAGGTCGTTCAGGCTCTGGCCTCTGAATTTCTGACTACTGTTCCAGATGAGGCGTACTGGAGTTGTAACCGAGTAGGGATTTGGTGCAATCAAGTGGATAATGTACCATACGGGTCCAGACCAGCTTGCCAACTCTTCCACGGACAGCTTGACTGCAGCATTCAGCTCAACCATTTCATTGATTTTAGCTTTGTATGCCACCTTCCATTTTGGCTCCTTTGCCAACTGCTTCTCAGTACTCAGGAATGTTGCTTCAACTGCTCTCCTGTTTTTTGGCAATGTTGCTGGATCCTCCACCTAAGGGTACTTTGCATGCTAGTATGGATTCTTGCTGTGGTGATTTCCGTTGATGTATGTCAGTCCACTCTTTATTTGCTCCAGTTCCCGCTCCTCAGAGATTATCATCTCCTTTCCTCCAGGTTGGCAATTCTCACATCTGCAGTCGCCACACCTGGGCTCACACGCATCCCCCATGCGGTCCCACCTCCACCAGACCATGAAGTCTCGGCTGGCAGAAGACGTGACTGCTTGGGACAGTTGAGGTTGATGAACTAGGTTCTTGCTGGTATGCACCTTGCAAGCAACAGCAGCTGCGCGCATTGAGTGACCGAACTCGGTTCTGGATCCATGGGCTGAGAGTTTGATATTTTCTATGAGATCTGGATGAGATCCACCGACTGTTTTTACAAGGGGACCATCCCACAGGACAAGGTCGCCAATGGAGCACACATTTTGAGGGACGAGTTGGCTATCCTTGCAGCTGACGAGAAGCTTGATTTTAGTAGGACAGTCCAGTTCATGAAGGGGGACATCAGGGAATATCTTGTGCAGTGTTTTGGGTTGTATGTGGCGATTAACCTCTGCGATGCTGTCCAGCCCAGAACAAACAAGCTGGCTGGACCTCAGGGTTCCTTTTGCAAATGCGACCCGGATCTTTAGTAGGTAACGCTTGGTCTCCACCGTCACTAGCATCTCCCCCCCACGACTGCAAGGACTATGAGCGCCACATCCTCACTCCAGCTCACCAGCAGCCTCATGAGTGATGTAGTTCATATTGGACGCCAAGTCTCTCAGGGTTCCGATCCTCTGTCCATCATTTGCAGTAACTTCCAGGATCATCATTATGACAGGGAACTCTTCAAGGCCATCCTGTGCCAGCAAGCTCCTCTCAGGTATAGCTGAACTGAATGTATTTGAGACAGAGATGCAGAATGCATCCCGGCACCACTGGACTAGGTTTGGGGGCAGGCGTGTCAGGAACTCTTCCGTGTTCCGGATTTCCGTGTACTTTTACCATCCCGCTCTTGCTGGACCAGGCTTTGGCCTCCTTGGCCCATCTCCTTTACTTGTAGCTTTGGGACACAGGTAGTAGTGATGACTCAAACCTTGAGCATCCTTACACCCCTCGCTTTTGCACAGAAAGTTGGTCTTGTACCCTGCATCATCATCGTGGACCTTCAGGCACCTGCCACAAGCACCATATTTTTTTTAACTGCTTCCTCCTTCACTTCTGTTTTGAGAGCTTTGAACTTCTTGCAGTAGTAGAGTCTCTTTCTGTGGCGCTTTCTCCACAGACAACACAGGGTGCTTCGGCGCTTGAGGAGTTGGTACTTTTTGTTGCATGTTTTTTCGAGACTCTTGTCTCCCTCCTGCTGGGATCATCGTCCCTGAGCTTGTCCAGCTGCTCATAAATCTTTTTCAGACTTCACAGAAACTTGAGGAGTATGTCAAACCTGTCCTCATGTGATGAGGCTTCCTCTTTCTCTCCTGTAGATACATGGACCAGCTACTCCTTCTTTAACCCCTCCGGCAGTTTACTCTCAGGGGACTTGGTAACAAGTGGATTTTTCAGGGCGCCGGTGTTTCCCAGTTCACTGAGGTCATACATGGCCTTTTCCACAATTTGTATCAAGTCCACAATCTTCCTGGGTTGATGAATTTTTACTGGTGGCAGTGCCTGCAGCTCCTCAATGATTTCCAGAGCAATTGCAGTTTTATTTCCGAACCAATTTCCCTGCACACGAAAGATTTCATCTGCCGTCCCATATGATGGCAATCGAAGGTCCCTCACGACATTGTCTTCCAGGCTTTCCAACAGCTGGATTTTATTGACTCCCTTGGAGCCATTTATTTCGCCTTGCTTTTGTAGTGCCTCCCAATCTTTCATCCAGAGGTAAAAGTTCCGTTTGTTGCTGTCAAACCGTGGGAGTGCTGTTGGTTTCAGTTTGATAGCGGGTGAGTAGTGTGGCATCTCCTCAGAGGACTCCTTCTTTTGCAGCTTTGACTACAGTACGGTAACCTCATCAGAAATTATCTCTTGCAGCGTACTCTACATTCCTGTCACGCTCTCGAAAGTCAGGCTGCTCTCCTTCAGGGACCCACCGAGCCTATTGGCGCATGGTTCCTTTTGCCACTTTCAGTAGCCCCTCAAGGTTGCTGAGCATCAGTTGGTATACCTCCAGCTTTAGGCTAGGTTTGCTCGCTTCCAACCGCTTGCTCTCTTTTTCAGCTGCCTCCAATACAAGAGACAGTTCAGAGCAGCCAACGTTTTGCCATAGAACCTTCTGGACAGTATTCTCTACTTCCTCAAGCTTCTGTTCACAGTCCTCTGCTGTTTTTCTCACATCTGTCCTCTTTAGCAGTTGGTTCAAGCTCTGCCTCCTCAGTCAAGCTTTTCACCTCCTCATTTGCCTCCATTACCTTCTCAGCCTGAGGTGTGACCTTGTTGAAGGATTCCACCAGTTCTTTTGCATTTTCTTGCTAGACTTCCACAGTAAGTTTGCCTGTCGGGTAAACTGCTGTTTGGCAGTCATTCTTTTCCTCTTCAGCTGCTGCAGGGATTTTGACTGTGCCATTTTGGGCTTTGCTAAGAGCTTTGGAGCACTGGGCCTGGACACAGCAGTAGCTTGGCAGGGGCGTTGGGTGGACTTGAATGCAGGAAACTGTCTGGTGTGGTTAGGGGCTTTTTTAACCAGCTAGAACTGCGTTTTTTCAAGATCCAGTGTTTTGTTTTTTTGCTGTGCTTATCCCACACCTGAAAGCATGTACCGATATTGAATGAGGCTTCTGAATTTCACTCAAAAGATCAGACCGTTGTTATTTCTATCCTTTCATCTTTCCTTTAGTATGCAACAGTTTCTCCAAACGAAGAAACTGCTGCTTTTTAGTCTTTTTCTTAGACTTTTTAGTTTCAAACACCGGCTCTCCTTTCAGCTTTTTGTTTTGGTACACTTTTGGCACAATTCTGGGTTCTCTGTGAGGAACTAAACTTTTTTCCACTATGCGCTGCGGTAGTATCTTTTGCACCCCTAATTTGACACAGCTGACTAATTACTGGGCTCGCGCACCAGCAGATGAGATAGGAGTGTGCCGCGCTATACCTGCACGTGAACGTAAATACATCGGCTCTGATCATATAAGCCGACTGGCTGAACTAATGCCAAATTGTATACACCGTACTGGGGGTTGCCGAGGTGAATAGATGTGCTCTACGATAAAATACAATTTTATGAGGTGGGGTTCTGCTGGTTGTCACGCCGCCGTGATTGCAAGCTCGCGCATCAGCTGATGAGACAGCTGTTCGCCGCTACGGAAAGTATGGATGAATTATGTTCACCTCTTATCGGTAAATATTTCTATCAACAATACCCAAAGGCTCCAAATTGTTATCATATTGGAAGTGAAAAAATAGTAACAGTACATCCCTAATAATACCAATAATACCATGTAAAATTTCCTACAATGATAGTAAAACAATAAAAAAAGAATGCATTTGAATATTTTTGATTTAACTGCGTGGGTTCCCTCCGGGTACTCCGGCTTCCTCCCACCTCCAAAGACATGCACCTGGGGATAGGTTGATTGGCAACACTAAATCGGCTCTATTGTGTGAATGTGAATGTTGTCTGTCTATCTGTGTTGGCCCTGCGATGAGGTGGTGACTTGTCCAGGGTGTATAGCGCCTTCCACCCGATTGTAGCTGAGGTAGGCACCAGCGCCCCCAAAGGGAATAAGCGGTAGAAAATGGATGGTTGGATGGATGGATATAGAGAACACTCAAACCCTTTATTTATTACAATTGAATGATTGATTGCTGAAATTATGTACAAAGCAAACTACAACCAATGATCAACAATTGTTCCTAACAAAAGAGAAAAAATGTAACCTGCGCGAATGATTTAACTTAACACATTTGTATGCACTCTACATCACTTAAAACCTTTGGCACATTGGTATGTGGAACTAAATTATGGAATGGATTAATTAAAGAAGTCAAAGATAGTACCAATATGATCCAGTTTAAGAAACTGTCCAAACCCGAAGTGGTGACAGCACAATGAAGAAGAATCATGATAAAAATCCTGAACCTTAAACAATAATGATTATATTCTTCTCATAATATGAATTAGAACTTATTCAACTATTTATTGAAAACGTTATTGTTTGTGGTGTTGAATTGTGTCTAAATTGAGAATAGGAAGTGAACAAATGTGTTAGCAATTGCAACAAAATAGAAAAGGGGTGAAATTTAGTACACTCTGCTTCTTCCTACTCCTTTTCAGACCTGTTGCAATGAGAAAATGGAAAAATATGATGTGTTGTAACTGTATGCATTTTCAAAATAAACTTAAACTGCAATGTTCCGAGAAGAAAGCTAGGCAGAAAGCACATAAATGTAATAATTATTTATTGTCATAGTAATAATACTTGTGTTTTATCAAGTATTAAATCTTTTGCTACTCCATGTAAACATTGCCAAGTTTTGAATGTTTTTTTATGTTTTTGCTCGTCATGAGCGGCTAGCTAACGTAGCTATAGTACACATTAGCTTCTGAATACTGTGGCATTTTCTTTTTATAGCTTATAATAATACATATCTTCATTTCTTAGGGCATGTTTTCACCATTATGACTTGTCCTCCAAGTGTGTGAGGGCTATGAGTAAGTGGAAGGGGAGATATTTAGGGGGGCGAGGGTAACCAATTGGGATTCAGCCTAACTTTAGGTTGCGGGACAGTATTTTGTGTTTGTAAAAATATCTGTTGTATCATCCATTCTGCCTTATATGGTTATCATTGTGCTGCCTTTGAATCGTTTGCTGGCTGAAGTTTGTTCCCTGCAGACAATCCGTTTTGTACTTTGCCATGTTGGTAACAGGATTCTCCCTAGCTCACTGGGGATTCTCAAAGGGAGCCAAAGGTCTTGTGACTGTGCATAATACTTTCATTTTTCTTTACCGGGCATGACTTTGTGGAATTACGCGGGAGCAAGCTCCGCAAACGCCTGTCATCCATCTATCTGGGTCACGCTGATAAGCTCAATATGCTTTTTAGTCGATGCAGAGAGTAGGAAATTTGGCAGGAGGACTCTGTGAATTCCGCCGACTAGAAATACTACTGCTAAAGTAAGCATTATTGAATATGGAAAATAACCACAGCAGACTCCATTATCTTTATTAAATTTTAAAAGCTAATTAAGCGGACAATGTTTTGTGGAATGTGTAACCAAAAACAAATGTTCACTTCTGAGTACGCTGGTTTTCAGAAAGATATGAAATGGAATTACAGTAGTAACGCAATTTACGAGCTCAATCGACATCGCCCAATGAAACAAATTCAAATCAACCTAATTGGTGCTTGGCCCCCTAAAGCCCTAGCATTTTAACATGTAACATGCCTTTTAAAAATTACACAAGTTTACATGAAAAGCATTGTATGAAAAAAAATATCATAGAATGGACTTTTATCAAGTAATGCACTGTAATTGTAAAGACAATAATTTTGGTCATATGTTTATTTTATCTGGTGCACTGGTGAATAAAAATTATACTAAAATACTGGCAGCTATGTCGCCGGAATTTTCCCATAAAAATAACAGTGGTGCTATTTTTGCATTTTACCGTAAAAGAAAAATGGCAACTCTCTTGGGAGAATTTTATAGTAAACATGTGTTTTCCATGTATAGTAAGGCACTGTAAAAACAACCATAGAGTTTACTGTAAAGTTACTGGCAGCTCAGTTCCCATCATTGCACTGTGAGAAAACAATAGATGTGACAGTACGCTTGGTTGCCAGAATTTTAATGTAAGAATAATAGCAGTACCGTATTTCCATTTATAATAATGCACTGTTAAATTAAATGGCAGCTCACGAGACAGAATTTAACAGTAAACGCAGTTTGTAGTAATGCACTGTATAACCAACCTTAGATTTTACGGTAAAGTTACTGGAAGCTCAGTTCCCATAATTTTACTTTATACAAAACAGTGATACTGTCTTTCCAGTTTTACCATAATGCACTAAAAAACAACGATAGATTTTACGGTAAAAAACTGCCAGTCAATTGCCACAATGTTATTGTAAAAATAACAGTGCTACTGTTTTTACGTTTACAGTAACACACTGTTACAGTAAGAAACTGGTAGATCATCACACAGAATCTTACTGTAAAAAAAACAACAGTCGTACTGTTCTTTACCCTAACGCGCTGTAAAAAACAACAACCATAGATTTTACAGTACAAAACTGCAAACTTGGTTGCCAGAATTTTACTGTAAAAATAACAGTGGTACAATCCTTTTATTTAAAAACTGCACTGTAAAAACAATGACTGTAGATTTTACTTTGAATTGTCAGAATTTTAACATAAAAATAATGTCAGTACTGTTGTTGTTTTTACCCATAATGCAATGTAATGTAAAAACTGGCAGCTCATTCGCCATAATTTTACCTCAAAACAACTATGGTATCGTTTTTATTGTTTCATTTTAAAGAATGCAGTCTCAGAACAATGACCATAGATTTTATGATGAAAATAAGTGGCAGATAACTCGCCAGAATCATATAGTCAACTTGTTTTTTCCATGTACAAATAACCATAAATTTTATGTAAAGATATTGGCAGCTCAGTCACCAGAATGTAACTTTAAAATTTACTGTAAAAACATCGACCGTAGCTGTTACAGTAAGAAACTGGTAGATCATCAGCCAGCATCTTAGCGTAAAAAAAAATCATAAAAAAACAGTCGTACTGTCCCATAGATTTTACGGTACAAACTTGGTTGCCAAAATTTTACTGTAAATATAATAGCGGTATCATTTTTCGCTTTAAAGTAATCCACGCTAAAACAACAACCAAAAGGGCAGCTCAGTTGCCAGAATTGTGCTATAATCGGGTCGCATGATGATGCGGGGTTTGTTCTCCCAGGATGCAAAAAGGACAAATCCGGACAGGGCTGGCAGGTAAGGACTTCATTTAACAACACAAAACAGGTACAAACCAAAAAATAAACCGACTAGATCAGGTGCCGAGTGCAGCGGAAGCTAAGGCTACAACTTAGCACAGACTATGATCACTAGCTGGGGCTAGGAGACAAGCACACACTTACGTAGCAGTCACGTGACGCAAATAAAGAAGCCAGACTGACTGGAAAAGGCAGGCTTAAATAATGTCAGTGATTACGGCGTGGCGAAGTTGCGAGAGTGGCCGTGCCAGCAATCTGAGGGTTACTGGTTCAATCCCCACCATCTACCATCCTAGTCATGTCCGTAGTGTCCTTGGGCAAGACACTTCACCCTTGCTCCTGATGGGTCCTGGTTAGCGCTTTGCATGGCAGCTCCCGCCATCAGTGTGTGAATGTGTTTGTGAATGGGTGAATGTGGAAATACTGTCAAAGCGCTTTGGGCTCCTTAAAAAGGCGTAGAAAAGCGCCATACAAGTACAACCAGTTAACCATTACAAACAGGTGCGCCTCCAGAACACAAGCGACAGGTAAAAATAATAAGTAACTATGGTAACCAACTCAGAGGTGCACAAACAGAAACCAAAGGAGTCCAAAAACAACAGAAAACACAAGTGACCAGAAAACCCAAACAGAATATGATTCGGGCAGAGGATCATAACAAATTGTACCATAAAATAAATGGCACTATTGTTTTTTCCGTTTACAGAAATACACTGTAAATGTCAGCAGTTTATTTGCCATCATTTTACCGTAAAAACAGTTTTACTGTTTTTCTTTTTCTTTCATTCACACCAACACACTATAAAAACAACGACTGTAGGTTTTACGGTTCATCACCATATTTAAAATTTACAGTAATGGACTGTAAAAACAGCCGTATATTCCATCCATCCATCCATTTCCTACCGCTTATTGCCTTTCGGGGTGGCGGGGGGCGCTGGCGCCTATCTCAGCTACAATCGGGCGGAAGGCAGGGTACACCCTGGACAAGTCGCCACCTCATCGCAGGGCCAACACAGATAGACAGACAACATTCACACTCACATTCACACTCACATTCACACACTAGGGCCAATTTAGTGTTGCCAATCAACCTATTTTACTTTAAAATTACTGGAGGCTCAGTCACCATAATTGTACTGTAAAAATAACAGTTGTGTAGTTGAATCCAATCTACAGTAATTTGACATAAAAAAAAAGTATAGTTAATGGTAATTTATGGTTATTTTCACCATAATAATTAATTACTTTACAGCTTGCATCTCACAATTTCTCTGTTCTGGTGGTTGGAGGGCAGTGTCGGTCTCCAGCTGTGGGCTGTCGCCGGATGTTCAGAGAGTGATAGATCTGTTTGGGTCCACAGAATTCAATCTGACAACCATGCCGTCGGAAGGCTCATAATTGAAAATATTTATTTCCATTAGTCAATTCCACTTAACTGTGGTACAACAAACATGGGCTTTAACCACTAGATGGAAAGGCTAAACAAAACTTCACAGTTTATGCAATGGCAAAAGACAAACTTCTACCAACAGCATTTTACTTTGGCAATTAGAATATAAATGACTAATATAAATTCTATAATCAGTACTTTTAATAGCCTCTTACTTGAAATCTAATTAACGTTAGATTTTTGTGATTAATTTAACCCGTGCCTGAAATGATGACTCCCACTCACTCACTCGCTCACTGAACAGTTGGGAATTGTGTGGCAGACGATACAGGAAGCTGCACGCCATTAAGAACACATGCACTATAAAGGGAATTGCATGCATCACATGTATCCAGTGGTTTCATCACTATATAATGAACACGCATCAGAAAAAAGGTAAAGAAAGAGCCGGGAGGGGATAAAGAGAGGGAAGAGAACAAAGCAAACACCAGGACGGCGACTGCAGCGTAAGGTTCTCCTCGGGGAGCCGCAGAGATGGAATACAAGACAAATTAGAGGCCGCTGAGGTGATCGTGCAGCCTTACTCCACCAACCATAGCCCCCCCGGCCTATCATGATGTTTTATTTACGGGCTAACTTTCTTTATAACTAAAAACCTCTGCCTTGCTGCAACACTATTCCTGAATGTGTCGATGAAGGCCAGAAGCAGTCGGGAGCCGACTGAACAATGGCATCAAACTGGAATCCTATGGCGGACACACGTTAGCGAATTTAGGCAGAAATGGCAGAAACAATTACGCTGTGCCTACCAATCTTAGAAGAACCACCGGATTATAGGTTGCAAATATATACACCGGTTGGTTATGATTTTGGAAATATTTATTTACAAAAGTACGGACCTTATTTTTTTCCAAAACGGTGCCTGTCACATGAATCAAAAATAACAACCACCAAAACAGAGAAATTGTGAGACGCAAGCTGTCAAAAAAAAAGTAAGTCATTATTACGGTGAAAATAACCATAAATTACCATTAACTATACATTTTTTTTATGTGAAATTACTGTAGATTGGATTCAACTGTACAACTGTTATATTTACAGTACAATTATGGTGACGGAGCCTGCAGTAATTTTAAAGTAAAATATACGGTTGTTTTTACAGTTCATTACTGCACATTTTAAATATGATGTTGACTGGAAAAATTCGAATGAACCATAAAACCTACGGTCGTTGTTTTTATAGTGTGTTGGTGTGAATGAAAGAAAAAGAAAAACAGTCGGTTATTGAGTCTGTTTAGCTGCGGAAGCTAGCACTCCAATCAGCTAAACAGACTCAATAACTCCACTGTGACGTTTTTGGGGAATCCACGAAACAAAATACCAAAAGAATGCCATTGTAAGTTAATAATACTAACACAAACACTTGTAAGCATGCTAGCATGTTTGCTAATGTTAACGACAGCATGTACAAATATGCATGACAGCACTCCTACAGACATCACACATGAGACGGTTTAGGAAGTAAGAATTGTTTTAGTTATATTATAAAGCCTACAAATATTACGATCTGTTAGCTCAGGCTATTCTTTGTTTAGTTTGTGGCTCACCTCCTTTCTTTTGCTCTTATGTTGTTCCACTTCCTGTTCTGGTTGTATTTTCCCTGCTCTTGTTTGTCTCCTGCTGGTAATCATCACCTGGGCAGTGTTTATGCCAGTCTCATTTCTTTGTGGGTGTGGGATCACAGTACATGTTTGGTGTCTTGTTTGTCAGAGGAACTTATACGGTTAGTAGCATGTTTAGTAGGGCTGCGAATCTTTGGGTGCCCCACGATTCGAGTCAATATCGATTCTTGGGGTCACAATTCAATTCATAATCAATTTTTTTTTCAATTCAACATGATTCTCGATTCAAAAACGATTTTTTTCCCGATTTAAAAGGATTCTCTATTCATTCAATACATAGGATTTCAGCAGGATCTACCCCAGTCTGCTGACATGCTCACAAAGTAGTAGATTAAAAAAAAAAAGCTTTTATAATTGTAAAGGACAATGTTTTATCATCCATCCATCCATTTTCTACCGCTTATTCCCTTTTGGGGTCACGGGGGGCGTGGCGCCTATCTCAGCTACAATCGGGCGGAATTATCAACTGATTGCAATAATGTAAATTTGTTTTAACTATTAAACGAACCAAAAATATGACTTATTTTATCTTTGTGAAAATATTGGACACAGTGTGTTGTCAAGATTATGAGATGAGATGCAAGTATAAGCAACAGTGACACTTTGTTCTTTTTTTTATTTTGATAAATGTCTAATGATAATGTCAATGAGGGATTTTTAATCACTGCTATGCTGAAATTATAACTAATATTGATACTGTTGTTGATAATATTAATTTTTGTTTCACTACTTTTGGTTTGTTCTGTGTGGTGTTTGTGTCTCCTCTCAATTGCTCTGTTTATTGCAGTTCTGAGTGTTACTGGGTCAGGTTTGGTTTTGGAATTGGATTGCATTATGGTATTGCTGTTGTATTGTTTTGTTGGATTGATAAAAAATAATTCATTAAAAAATAATAATAGTAATAATCGATTTTTTTAAAATGAAAATCGATTCTGAATCACACAACATGAGAATTGCGATTCAAATTCGAATCGATTTTTTTCCACACCCCTTATGTTTAGACTTTTTGTTTTCGCATTTCTTTGTACTTAGCGCTCTTTACCTATTTTTCATGCTCAGTTTCTCTGTGTTTGTTTGGTGTATATCCCTGTTGCACTCTACCTTGGATTTTGGTACTTTTGGACATTAAACACTCCTAAACCTGCAAGCTGCCTGCTCTTCTGCCTTTTTGAGGTCCCAACCTCTACAAAATGAGCTTTCCTGACTAAAGAAGTGTTTCTTGCAAAAATGAAGAAGCAAAATATTTTGGCGGAGATGAAAGGTCTGTGTGCTGTGGTTTTTCCAGGAGGATGAGGAAGTCATTTCTCCTGAGGGTGTTGAGGCTTGGAACTGTCTCATGTCCAAATTAATGGATTCCCAGAGCAGGCACCCGTCCCCGGAGATTGAGGGAAAGACCCGGACTCGACGTATGACGAAGTTGTCCCCTGCACTCTTCCCGTGTGGGTTTTCTTCCAGAGACTTTAGACGGCTGCTTCTCTGTCACCACTTAAGCCCAAGCCCGGTATGTTGGACACACACCTGGCATCTGAGTCACATGCTGGGGTGTACATATTAGGGCGCTGTGTGATTGATATCCTGATTTCTGACTTTTTTGGACTTTCAAGCATTTTCTGCCAATCACCCCCCAGTTAGTGAAAGTAACTCAAAGGCTGGGGATGATATGGACATATTAGTGTTAAGTAATAAAGTCAAGCGCCATTCCCAACGGCTCAAGCTTTGCCGCTCGAGAGTAAAGCTTCAGCTACACTTTCTGCTCCGGCATCACATTTTACTGGGGACCCTCCAGAGAAGTACAGTGCGCCGCGGATGGACGAGTGGTACCGGACGGTGTTGGTTGAGCTGGAAATGGACGATCAGCTTCCTTTGACGACGCCGCCAGCAGCCATGCTCAATTTTGAATCCTGCCCAAGCCAAGCTCGCTCCAGGTTTGACGCCCGTTCTGCTACCATCCTCTTAAGTTGATCAGAGACCACCATCCACCCCAGTGGGTCCTCCGACGCCACCACGCTCTCCTCAAGTAATTTGCTGTGAAAATATTGGTCTCTCTAGTTTTGAACTAAACCAGGGGGGCTGGTCTGGTGTCATTCCCGGGCCACGAGTTGAAAAGCACTGCCTTACATTCTGCCTTCATTGGATCTTAATCACCTTTGGCTCCTCCGTAACGCCGTTCCTGATGAGAAAATCATACATGTCTGTAAATGATTCTGCATACTAGGGTTGTCCTGATACCACTATTTTAGTAGCGGTACCAAAATGTGCTTCGATACCTTTCGATACATTTCTAAAGACAGGGGATCACAAAAAATGTGCATTATTGGCTTTATTTTTGAAAAAAAATTCTTAGGGTACACTAAACATATGTTTATTATTGCAATTTAGTCCTTAAATAAAATATTGAACATACTAGACAACTTGTCTTTTAGTAGTAAGCAAACAAAGACTCCTAATTAGTCTGCTGACGTATGCAGTAACATATTGTGTCGTTTATCTACCTATTATTTTGTTATGATTATTAATCTACTTGTTCATTTACTGTTAATATCTGCTTATTTTTTGTTTTAACATGTTCTATCGACACTTCTGTTAAAATTTAATAATCACTCATTTTTCTGTAATTTGATACTTTACGTTAGTGTTGGGTGATACCAGTAATTTAGGTATCAATTCGATACCAAGTAGTTACAAGATCATACATTGGTCAAAGTCAAAGTCTTCATGTGCCAAGAGACATATTTACTGTGTTTATAAACATAATATGAATTTTTTTTAAATGAAAAGAGATTGTGATGATGAAAAAATATCGATGTAATCATAGTAGTATTGACTAGATACGCTGTTGTACTTGATATCATTACTGTCATGATCCACATCTTGGATCATGGCATATTCTGGTTTTGGTTCTGTTTGTTATCACATTCTGTCTAGTACTTGTCTTCCTCAGTTCTTTGTGGCACTTCCTGGTTTTGTTCCGTTGTCATAGTTACCCATTTAGTGTCACCTGTCTCTCCTTTGATCACGCGCACCTGCCCTTGATTAATTATCTCCCTATTTAAGACCGCCTTTGTTTGACATTCTTTCTTGGACTCTTGTTTGCTCCCACGCAACAGATGACGTCGCATTCCAGCATTGTGGTAACTATTAGCGCTCGATTAGCTTCCACACTATTTTGTTTGTTATTTTCCCTAGTTCTCACGCTAGCGCTTTCTGTTCTTTGTAGCTTCCACGCTAGTTCTGTTGTTTTGTTTGTTAGTGCCTTCATGCAAAGTGTTTTGTTTCCTAGTCTGTTTTATAGTGTTCTTTAGTGTGTAAATAAATCATTATCCTTACCGTCACGCTGTGTTCCATCTTTGCTGCACCCACGAGAGAACAACTCGTCACCACAATGCCACCAAGACGTCACAATTACAGTGGATGTCAGGTGTAGATCCACTCATTGCATTTCTTTACATTCAGGCGCGCTAGCTTTTGTGAGCAATGACGCCTGTGAGCTATTGTATCCTCCTAGGCCAGGGGCGCTCACACTTTTTCTGCAGGCGAGCTGCTTTTCAATTGACCAAGTCGAGGAGATCTACCTCATTCCTAATTATAATTTATATTTATTTATTTATGAAAGAGACATTTTAGTTAACAAGTTAATGGTGTTTAATGATAATACAAGCATGTTTAACACACATGAAGACAAGAATATAAGTTGGTGTATTTGATTCTGATGACTTGCATTGATTGGAATTAGACAGTGGTGCTGATAACGTCCGCATTTTCAAATGGAGGAAAAAAAAAGTCCTCCTTTCTGTCCAATACCACATGAAAGTGGTTGGATTTGGCATCTCATTTGTCCAACTTGCATACTCGTTTTTAAACACTTTGTTATGAGAGTAGCATATGTGTGTGGCCCTTTAATGTCTGGCAGCAGGTGAGTGACGTCAGTGAGTGTGCGGGTGGGCAAGCAAGTGAGAAAGCGGTCACTGTTTCAATGTTATAGCTTCACCTTTATCTTTAGCTTTTAGGCCAAAATTCATCCATTTTCCCTTTTCTGTCTGCATGTAAGTACTTCATGATTGGACGCTGCCGAACATGTTCCTCATCCACCTCGGGAACCGGTGCTTTTCAAACTGAGTATAGTACCATTTTTGATTCATTAGTACTGGGATACTATACTAGTACCGGTATACCATACAACCCTACTGCATACACAACGCGAGTGATGTATGGAACATGTTCAACTCCCCGCAACCTCCCTTTCTGCAGAGTACACAAAGTCCCAAAGTTGCATCATTCAGAAGCAGAAGGCAAGAAGGCCTGACCATATGTGTGGAGCAATACTCCTTGGGAAATAAAAGGCCCTCAGCTGCAAGAGAGCGGGAAGGCGAGCGTTCTCTCGCTGGTGCAGCTTGGGGAAGGATACCGGCCCCGTGGGGAGATGTGGTGGTGCCGCCATGACATATTTAGGGCATCTGGGAGACTTCACAGAACAGCAAACGTTAACTATTATTCTCTCTAGAAAATGAGAAAAAGTAGAAAGTAGTGCAATAAAAGTAGTGGAATGTGTTGTTTCAGCCAGGATCACGTTGCCAGATAGCAACTATTTTGTCAGTTGAAACAAATTCCCCCCATGAATGTGCTTGGAAGACGTTTCATTGTTTATGTTGTGCTACCAACACTTTTTAGGAGCCTCGTGTTTCTGCATGAGTAAACAAACGAGGTGAATGTGCAAACATTTTCTTTGCACCCCGCTGATGGCAAAATTTGCAAATGATTTCCGAGCCAGGCGGCGGCAAGGGCTTGTTTAGTTTCTGGCCGCATGCTCACTCACCCTCGAAGATCTACGATGCAGAGCCGCCTGCACTTATCGTGCCCTTTTGTAATATTCGTGTTATATTTTCACTTTTTGCCACCGTCTAACATGTAATGTGATTTCACCCATCATGTACTTGCATGACTCCTGGACTACATATTAAATACTAGTGGTGGCTGCCTAAAGGGGACCTCAGCTTCCCCTAAAATGTGAAAACCCAAGTAGTTCATTAATCACAGCAGCACTTGTGAACTCAATTGGTTCAATGACCAAGCTTGTAACTCAAAACACTCATATCTCAAATCTAATTGAAATTATTACTTTGATGCATGTTTGGGCCCCAAAATTGCACAATTTAACATGCCTCAATGTTGGAGTTAACGCACTTTGTGTCTTTTTACGAATTGAAATCAGAAGGACGCGCATTTCCGGAAGTCTGTGCGTCGATACTGATTCATGTCTTAACGACCCTGCCTTCTCCGGCTCAAAACTCTGGTTTGCTTGTCGTTTTTAATCGATTATCGCTTTCCGGCGATGTTTTGTTTCGTTTATATATGCCGGCGTTGCGCCAAAATGTGATTGCCTGCCAAAAATGTATTTCCTCCATGGGAGCGTGCACCACTCACTTAACCTGCATTGCTTGGATTGGTCAGTCCACAGCAGATTACTAGGTGTTAGGCAAACACTTTATCTTCGTGGTTATTGTAACGCTATGTATTTGACATTAGTTAAGCCTTTATAATGTATGGAAAATACCAGTTTTCCTTTTCTGTGGTATTATTGAGATTGAAAGGTCTGTTGATAGTCCCATGTTGATGTGATAAAACCTATTTCTTGTTTGGAAGATACATTCAATTGTAATTGTTATTTCTTCATGCACTTAATACATATTTATGAAGTGTTTGGATGTATTCATTTATGTAACATTTTTAGTAAATGTAATATTGCCTGGTAAAAAGTGATTCAATGTTGATACTGTCACATCTCATTCCAGCATATTTTACTAGGATACCCTTATGAGCATTACATATATCAAAATATAATACCTACAGTACAGATTACTTGTTAAAATCTGACCAAACGACCACTTTGCTGCTGTGAAAAATTGATTTCAAGTGATATTTTGATACTGATGAAAGCGCTGAAATTCCAGTACAAGGCGGCAGGACATGAGGAACGCACTGGCCTGGCCCAGCTGATGTGTATCCTTCGGAAAAAGTTCAGAATTCTCTTTCAGGCAGAGTGGCATTGGAGGCGGCGACGCGAGAGGGGACGTAAACGTGCTGCTTTCATCGCTAACCCCTTCAAGTTCACGAAGGATTTGCTGGGACAGAAGCGCAGTGGAAAACTGGCCTCCTCACAGGAAGACATTGATCAACATCTGAAGCAGACGTACATTGATCCCGCAAGATAGCAGGAGTTGGGAGAGTGTAACAACCTCATAGACCCCCCTGAACCAGAAATGCAGATTGACATGTCGGAGCTGCAGCTAAAGGAATTCAGGGAAGTTGTCCGCAGGGCCAGGACAAGCTCTGCACTGCGACCAAGTTGCACTTCATACAAAGTGTATAAGAAGTGTCCCAAACTCCTGCAGCATCTGTGGAAAATCCTGCGAGTCTTCTGGAGACGGGGAAGGATCCCTGAGCAATGGCGAGTGGCAGAAGGGGTATGGATACCAAAGGAGGAAAACTTCCCCCCAGCTAGACCAATTCTGCATCATCTCCCTGCTGTGTGTTAAAGCAAAGGTTTTCTTCAGCGCCGTTTCCAAACGACTGTGTACCTTCCTGGCAAAGAACACCTACATCGATACATCTGTCCAGAAAGGCGGCATTTCAGGAATGTCAGGATGTATGGTGCATACCGGTGTGGTGACGCAACTCATTCAGGAGGCTCGAGAAAACAAAGGCAACCTATCAGTACTGCGGCTTGACCCGGCAAATGCATTCGGCTCCATTCCAAACAAGTTCTTTTAACTTACTCTGATGAAACATCAAGTACCCAGCAGGTGTAGAGACCTCATTGCTGATTACTACAGCAATTTCAGGATGAGGGTCTCTTTCGGAGCAACAACATCCAGTTGGCACAAAGTGGAGATTGTTATTATCACAGGATGTACTAAATCTGTGACACTGTTCTCACTGGCCCTGAACATGCTCATTACGTAGGCTGAGCCAGAGTGCAGAAGGCCTCGCATTCATGGATGACCTCACAGTCATGACATAATCAGTCCCTATGCTGCAGTTGGATACTGAAGGGACTTGAAAAGTTGGTGGAGTGGGCTCGGATTCGTTTCAAACCCGCCAAATCCAGATCAATGGTGCTGAAGAAGGGGAAGGTGGAGGACAAGATCCGGTTTAACATCACAGGCACAGCCATCTAACTATTTCAGAAGCCAGTCAAAAGCTTGGGCAAGGTTTTTGATTGCTCTTTGAGAGACACAACATCCATGCAGTCGACATGCGTTGAGTTGTATGGCTGGCTGAAATCCGTGGACACGTCAGGCTTACGTGGGAAATTAAAAAATTTAAGTGTGGATTTACCAGCATGGCATTCTTCCCAGGATCCTGTGGCCCCTTCTCGTCTACTCGTTCCCCATCTCGACAGTTGAGATCCTAGAGTGGAGGGTCAGCAACCACCTCCGGAGATGGCTGGGACTAACTAAGAGCCTGAGTAGAATTGCACTCTAAGGGAACAGCAACAACCCTTGGAGGAGGAATTTAAGATAACTAGAGCCAGAGAAATGGTTCAGTACAGGGACCCAAGTGATCCAAAGGTGGCCAAAGCAGGGATCTAAATGAGGACTGGCAGGAATTGCAGGGCAGAGGAAGAAAGTCAAGAGGCAAATGCAAGGCTGCGACACAGTAGCCTAGTTGGAGTAGTCACACGGGGTCGAGCTGGGCTAGGATCCATTCCAACTCCCCAACTGAACACAAGGCGGAAGGAAGGTCGATGTCTTATTCAGGATGAGGTGAGAGTGGCAGCAGAGGAGACATGAACCTCCAAGGCTGTTGGAATGAAGCAGCAGGGAGCTTGGACAAGATGGGAGAATGCGGTTGAGAGGAGAGTGACCTGGGCTGAGCTTTGGAAAGCCGACCCGCAACGCATCAAATTTCTCATCCAGGCAGTGTATGATGTACTCCCAAACCCTTCAAACCTGCACACATGGGGCATAGCAGAGACACCAGCATGCTCACTGTGCTCCAAGCGAAGAACCCTGGAACACATCCTCAGTTGCTGTACAAAGGCACTTGGAGATGGAAGGTACAGGTGGAGGCATGACCAAGTCCTGAAGACCATCGCTGAAGCCATTAGTGCAGGACTGGCATGGGCAAAACAGTTCCTCCCCTCCAAGAAAACCATCGCCTTTGTCAGAGTTGGTGACATGCCAACTCCTGCTAGAAGAATATCTGCAGGCATCTTGACGTCTGCAAAATACTGGCGGTTGTTGGTGGACCTTGAAAACCAGCTGAAGTTCCCCAGTTTTTTTGCAGTCACCACCCTGCGACCAGACATTGTCCTTGTGTCTGAGTCCACCAAACAAACTGTGCTGCTGGAGCTGACAGTCCTATGGGCAGATCGTCTGGAAGAAGCCTTTGAGTGGAAGCTCTCCAAATATGCAGGACTGGTCAACAACTGTCAACAGTCTTGTTGGAGAGCAAGGTGTTTCCCTGTGGAGATTGGATGCAGAGGATTTGCAGCCCGTTCCTCAGCAGTTTAGGCATCGATGGAGAGAGAAAGAGGAGAGCCATCCATAGTATCACCGAAGTGGTGGAAAAAGCCTCGAGATGGTTGTGGTTCAAAAGAGGAGATACTTGGAGTAATGGTAGCTAGCTAGCCGTCTGGACACAAGCCGGGGGATTTGGTCACCCCCGGTTGGTTCACTTGGAGGTGGGTGTATGACCAGTGGAGAGACTCGAAACGCCCGGTGAATCCAAGAGGTCACACAGGATGTGTCCAGACTAGGCATCAGTAGATGTATATACGCAGCATACTAACAAATCTCATCTGTGCATTTCTTACTCTTAACCATTCATGACAAAATTTTTCCAAAACACAATATTGAATGTGAGATATAACAAGATAATGCATACATTTATCATTTGTTTTCAAAATGGTTACAAAAAAGTGGGACCACAAAAAGTTACCGTGGGACCCCATTTTGAAAATTCCCAGCACCAGCACTGAAGCTTTTTAAAAAGAAAAACAAACTTTTAGATAAGTGTAATATATATAATACAGTCAATCAATCAAAGTGCATTTGTATAGCTTTCAAAGGGCTTCAGAAACCACAATGACATCCCCTGATCTGAATCTACATTTGGGCAAGGAAAAACTCCAAAGGCCCAATAATGTCCACAGAGGTGGGTGAATCAGCCAAAAGTTTTACTCAAGACTACTGTTACTTTACCACCTTCCCCGAGAGGGAAGAAAAATGTTTACGCACCCCCTCACTTTCCAACTCAACTATAACTAGTATAATTTGTCTATGACATTGTTATTGTTATTGACATTGTTATTTTGATGAGTCATCTATATTGCTGCTCCTCGATCTTAGTGCTGCTTTCAATACCGTCGATCATAATATTTTATTAGAGCTTATCAAAACATGAATTGGTATGTCAGACATAGCCCTGTCTTGGTTGAACTCTTATTTTACTGACAGGGTGCAGTGCTTCTCCCTTAACAATGTGACTTCGGACTATGTTAAAGTAACGTGTGGAGTTCCCCAGGGTTCTGTCCTTGGCCCTGCACCCTTCAGCATCTACATGCTGCCGCTAGGTGACATCATACGCAAATACGGTGTTAGCTTTCACTGTTATGCTGATGACACCCAACTCTACATGCTCCTAAAGCTGACCAACACGCCAGATTGTAGTCAGCTGGAGGCGTGTCTTAATGAAATCAAACAATGGATGTCGGCTAACTTTTTGCAACTCAACGCCAAAAAAACGGAAATGCTGATTATCGTTCCTGCTAGACACCGACCTCTATTTAATAATACAACTTTATCTTCGACCCAACTTTCTCCTTTGAGCCACACATTAAAAGCCTTACTAAAACAGCCTTCTTTCATCTCTGTAATATCGCTAAAATTCGCTCCATTTTGTCCACAAAAGACGCTGAGATCATTATCCATGCGTTTGTTACGTCTCGCCTCGACTACTGTAACGGATTATTTTCGGGTCTCCCCATGTCTAGCATTAAAAGATTACAGTTGATACAAAATGCGGCTGCTAGACTTTTGACAAGAACAAGAAAGTTTGATCATATTACGCCTGTACTGACTCACCTCCACTGGGTTCCTGTGCACTTAAGATGTGACTTTAAGGTTTTACTACTTACGTATAAAATACTACATGGTCTAGCTCCAGCCTATCTTACCGATTGTATTGTACCACATGTCCAGGCAAGAAATCTGCGTTCAAAGGACTCTGGCTTATTAGTGATTCCCAGAGCCCAAAAAAAGTCTGCGGCCTATAGAGCGCTTTCCGTTCGGGTTCAAGTACTCTGGAATGCACAGTAACAGTTCGAGATGCCACCTCAGTAGAAGCATTTAAGTCTCATCTTAAAACTAATTTGTATACCTTCAAATAGACTCCCTTTTTGGACCAGTTGATCTGCCGTTTCTTTTCTTTTTGTCCTATGTCCCACTCTCCCTTGTGGAGGGGGTCCGGTCCGATGTCCATGGATGAAGTTCTGGCTGTCCAGAGTCGGGACCCAGAATGGACCACTCGTCTGCAGGTGGGACCCAGGATGGACCGCTCGCCTGTGTATCGGCTGGGGACATCTCTGCGCTGCTGATCCGCCTCCGCTTGGGACGGTTTCCTGCTGGCTCTGCTGTGGACGGGACTCTCGCTGCTGTGTTGGATCCGCTTTGGACTGGACTCTCGCGGCTGTGTTGGATCCACTATGGAAGGAACTTTTCACAGTATCATGTTAGACACGCTCGACATCCATCGCTTTCAGTCCCCTAGAGGGAGGGTTGCCCACATATGTGGTCCTCTCCAAGGTTCTCATAGTCCTCATTGTCACCGACGTCCCACTGGGTTTGAGTTTTCCTTGCCCTTATGAGGGCCTACCGAGGATGTCGTAGTGGTTTGTGTTGTGGTTTGTGCAGCCCTTTGAGACACTAGTGATTTAGGGCTATATAAATGAACATTGATTGATTGATTGATTATAAGTACACCTCTGCATAACATTGAATCCATATTAACATTGAAGAAAAAAAGAATAGAATAGAATACAATATGATGGCTTTATTTTCATTGTGTAGCCAAGGCGTCGTCCCGACTTCACTGCGTTAGGGCTGGGCGATACATCGATATACTCGATATATCGGGGGTTTGTCTCTGTACGATATAGAAAATGACTATATCGTGATATTCGAGTTATCAAGCAGTTGCTTTTAGCTGCAGTCATTACACTACAGGCTTTTCCCACTCTGTTGTCTCTCCTTCTCACAGAGAGTAAGCGCACTTACACACTTCACATACTGTCATGTCATCAATCACATACGTATACGCCGTCACGGAGCAGAGAGGTAACGGCATGGGTTACGTTAGCTGTGGTGCTAGCTGTAATACGAGAGGAAGAGGGTGCGAATCTGGTAACAAATGAAGGAAGAATAAATTCTCAAGAAAAACAGCAGGGGGTCCATCGTCTGGCGGTTGTTTGGTTTCAAGTGGGAACATGTCGAACAGACAACCGTAATTTGTCAAGTGTGGTGCTTGAGTGTTGCTACCAAAAGTAGCATTACTCCTAATATGTAGCATCATTTCAAAGGTCACCTGCTAGAGTGATTACTCGCATGTCAACATCTCCATTCGGTGCCACGCGCCCACAAACTCATGCACAAAAGTGCACTTTATTTGTTTTAAACTATTGTAGTGGCGTTCTGTAAAAAAAAGTGCACTTTAATTTAGTGTTGTTTTGATATGTCATCTTAGTGACATCTTGCACAAAAGTGCACTAATAGTTTGTTTTGAAATGTCTCTGACAATCTTGCACTTTCTGTTTTGAAATGACATGAATGTTTGTGCCACTGCTTAATAACTTTTTAATAAATACAGTTTTGGTCAACTGACTTAGTTGTGATTTCCTTCTCTGCATGAAAGTTTAAAATGAGCATATGTTAATGCAGTATGAAGAAGAATGTTTTAATGTAGTGTGGTGTCTCACTCCAGCACCGCCTGACAGGTAAGCGCCTCACAGGGGAGGAGCCAGAGCATGGAGGCAGAGTGAAACATGGAAAACAACGCCCCACCCTTGGCCGCATCATCGAGGCGCGGTACATTCAATCAATCAATCAATCAATGTTTATTTATATAGCCCCAAATCACAAATGTCTCAAAGGACTGCACAAATCATTACGACTACAACATCCCCTCTACCTGTTCAATCAGCCAAAGTGCCACCAGCTGTGCAACCAGGTGGGACCCAGCTACAAACCTTTCTTAACTCTGCCTCATTCAGGTCTGGCTCTCCTCAGTGTCAAGGCAGGTGCATCAGACGTTAAGTGAGACAACCACTATTTCCCCACTAAAGACATTACTGGTGAAATGTTTACTTATGTTGTGTTTCTATTGTTTATAGACAAGTACCTATGACCTTTAAAGACATGTGCTGTGTGAAGGACTGAGAGCCCCGGATGGGATATATTTATGTTTGGTCACTTTAAGTGTGATTCTTCCACACCCCACCCTTCCTAAAAAGACTTGTATAATAAATACCCGTTTTTGGCTTGCTGCAAAACCAATACTGTGTTTTGGTGAGAGTCAGGGTACCACAGTAGACACATAGACTCATCATACTGCTGTGATTATATGCATCAAGTGTTCATTCAAGGCTAAGGCAAAATATCGAGATATACATTGTGTATCGCGATATAGCCTACAAATATCGAGATATTAAAAAAAGACCATATCGCCCAGCCCTACACTGCGTCATGTTTAAGTTCACGATGACAAGAAGGGACACGGATAACACAATTTTATTGTTGTTAATGTATTTAAATCACAAAAGGAGATGTGTGTGAACACGCCTCAGTCAGGTGCAAAGCAGACTGACTTCATATGTTTAAATGTATCAAAAAACAAACAATAGAACAAATGTCGGACACACTTCACGTGACATGAAATACATATGATATAAAATAATATTGCAATTCAACTGTATCAAATAAGCAAAACAAATACAAAATAATTTGTCTCGTCCAAAAATGTCCCTAAAACTACACTACACTGAATGAAATAAGAGGATAAACTTTTGTTATGATCGTTACACCATCATTCTTTGTGTTGAATGGTTATTTCGCCTCCCAAAAAGTAACTTTTCATCTTCCACTGCTCCAACGCACGTACCTTCCTCAGTCAGGTGGGAAGCTGACTGATTGAAGAGAGGTGGAAGGAAGCAACGTAACATCCTTTGCCCTTCAAAATAACGCTCCATACTGTGACGAAAATATAGGAAGTACCAAAATAAAACCGTAAATGGTCAATAAAATAAAAAAATAATAATTAAAATGAGAAACGAAACCAAGCGAAAGAAAACAGATTTTGGTGAAATCAATGCTTACATAAAAACATTGTAATTGTATCCCTTCTCACATGTTAGAATTGCACTTAATTAATACAACATAATTTGTTTAGTAACATTGCTTATAGTCAGAAAATGCATCCATTTGCCTGAAATAATATATATACATTATAAATATATGTATATATATATAGTCATTATTTGAATCAAAAACATTCTTTGACCGACTTGAACCATTTGACGCTGAAAAATAAATAAACTTAACAAACACTAATACATTAATTTTACCATTAATTGGTTAACGTGGACCGTGTCTTAAACAAGTTCAAACATTTATTCGGGTGTTAGCATTTAGTGGTCAATTGTACGGAATATGTACATTACTGTGCAATCTACTAATAAAAGTTTCAATTAATCAAACATTCAAATTGATCAGCACCATTAAGTCTGGAGCACAATACATAAAACACTTAAACCAACAAAACAAAAGTGAATAAAACAATTTGTGCTGATTCATTTATTTTTTTAATCAAAACGAGGTAGTCAGCATTAATGACTACAATGAGCACATTTTGAAGTCCACAGCTTTTGGAAGCAGAGTTTAAAGTATGATACTGTATGATACTGATTCTCCGCAGTCACACTTACCCCCCCATGGCATCACATGGCCCGGGAATGATTGCTTTAGAGTAATATCATCAAACTTGCACAAACTAAATTTATTAATATGACTTAAGTAAAAGTAAACATATGCATCCAAAAAATTGCTTGGTTGATAATAAAAGTAATTATTCACTGGAAAAAAACTACTCAATTACTGAGTAACTGGTGAATAAATTCTGATTTAGTTGCTATTTTTAATTATTCTTGCACTGCAAACATAGTTGACTGTTTAAGACTTATTAAGCAGGTTTTTGATCAAAGATTTCCCTGCTGTGAGATGTTACATGATGTTGCTGGTGTACAACCTATTGTGCTAATAACATTTATAATAAAAATGGATGAGGTATTTACACAGAAAGATTTTGTAAATGTTTATTTTCATACCTTAATTGTTTTTAAACGGTATCTGTAAAACGGTAGTAAAAGGGCCAATCAAACAAAACAGAAGTCATTGTCATTGACCCAATAGCTGCAAAAACTAGCTCTCCAATTAGCTAAACAGACTCAATAAATTCCACGGCAACGTTTTGATGAATTTACTGAGGAATTTGTGAAACTGAAACAATACAAAAAAATGCCATTATAAGTTAAGAATACTAACAGAGACATTTGTAAACGTGTAAGCCTTTTAACTAATGCTAAAACTGCTAGCTTCATTTGATTATGATAGCATGTACAAATATGCATGAAGACACTCCTACAGACATCACACTTGAGACGGTTTGCTAAGTAAAAATTATTTTAGTGCAGCTGAGATAGAAATGGATGGATGGATGTATTGTAAAATGATGTGAGTGATGAAAGAAAAAAACATACCAGTAGAAGCGCTATGGATGATTAGAAGACGGAACAGCCCTTATACCTCCGGTTCAAAGCTTTAGACAGGAAACACTGTCGATATTTACTCAGCGGCACTTGCAGTGAGCAAACTCGTGCAAAAAATAGCGCCACAGCACAAACAAAAACACACCATGTCAGTGTCTTTGCTTGTATTTTATGAAAACTATTTGCATTGTGGCTGTCAGCGAAGAAAAATCCCTAAATTAGCCGCACCATTTAATAAACCGCGGGGTTCAAAGTGTAGGAAGACATTTTGGCCTATAACAATACCGATAAATACTGATACTGATAAGGAATATCGATCGCATTTTATCAATACCTAATAATATACATCCTTAAATATTACACTTGCAGGTTTGCATTTGTTCCATGGATTTCCGACTGTAGGCGTTCCCTGTAGGCCGCTTGTCAGAAACTGTGAGCGAGGTAGTCGGGTCCACCGAGCAGCCAACAGACTTTGCTGATGTTGTTGTTGCTGTGCAGCCAAGCAGTCTTGAAGCTGTAAGACAGCCCCGACACTCGCATGTGAAGTCCCCCGACTCTCGGGCCTCTCGTAGGTCCCGAAACAAAAAAAGGCAAGAGCGCCAAAAACGATGGACAGTTTTAATACAACAGCCCCGCCCTCCGGGGAGTCGGCTTGCAGGGAAGCCCCTACAGATGTTATGGGTGGCAGTGGCGAAATGAAGCACATCCATTTCGGGCAGCCTGCGGGGTGACGTGACGACGCAGGCCTCTGAAGGGGTTTGTTGTCGTCTTGTCTCTCACACGAGTCTCTCAGAATTACACAACGCTGGAATCCCGCATAAGAGCGAGTCAGGCGCATTGATTCCATCCTTTCTGACTTTGACTATTTGGGCTTACAGCGCAGCACACAGTCCCTGGTCTGATGTGAAGGAAGAGGAGAAAGCTGCAGTTGAAGTGAAATAATGGTCGCTTTGGGGGACGTTAGCGTATTGTTTGGACTAGAAGGCTCACTTAAAATCCTTCTATTTTCTCAAAACAGTGTGCCTTATAACCCGGTGCGCCTAAGATACAGAATAATTTTGGTTGTGCTTACCGGCCTTTGAAGCTATTTTATTTGGTACTAGGTGAAATGATAAGTGTGACCAGTAGAAGGCAGTCACACATAAGAGATATGTGTCGACTGCCATATGACTTAAGTAAACAACACCAACATTTTATATGTTCCATTGAAAATATAGAACATTACACACGGCACTCTTTAACGCGCCTTATAATCCGGTGCACCTTTTTTTTGAAAATATACCTGAATAGACCCGCTCATCGGCAGTGCGCTTTATAATCCGGTGCGCCCTATGGTCCAGAGAATACGGTATTCTGACTGTATGACACTATTGCTATGATGTGAGAGCATGAAGGTTCGGTCAGGTGATTTATCAAAATGACACCTGAAAGAGCGCACACTTCACATTATTAAAATGAACCTTTTTTAATTGTTTTTGTTTTATTTTTTAACACCATCTCGTGCCAAGGCTGAACCCTCGGGATTGTGAAAAAAAAAGTTGTTTGTAACACAGGTGTCAAATACATTTGCGGAGACTATTAGGCTCTTGTCTTTCTATTTATTCTTTGTGCACTTCCTAGTCATGTGACCGCCACAGTCCAATCAGCTGTAGGTATATACCGGTAGCCGAAAGTGACTGGTATGCTCTTGCTCTAGTTAATCTTTGGCAACTCAGCGCACTCCTCCCTTGTCACGTGACCACCGCGGTCCAATTAGTGGTGCATATAAGCCGATAGGAGTAAGTAAGGAGGAAGTAGCCAGGAGACAGGACATGAAAGATCGATTGCATTTCTGTTCGAGGTAGGTTTTAAATCTCGTTTTTACCTGAAATATTGTGCTGACGGATTTTACACTACATGCCTGTTTTGTAACTTTATAAAGCCGACTTCCAGCGCTGGATTCTTTGTCATTAAGCTGTGTTTGACTGTAGAAGTTGAGTTGGTGAGTCCATATTAGTGACAATAGCACTTTAAGCATTAATCTTTCTTCATTGCAACAGTTTTTGTGGCATATTCTCAATCGTCCATATAAAAGGTTTATATTGAATGTACTTTTATGTGTTTAGATCATAAGCACATTTAGTGCACTGACTGCTTTGTATAGGTCATAATTATGCTGCTAATGGTTATTTTAGCATTTTATTGCATATTGTGATTCTGATATGTTTATTGATTTATATTTTACAATATTGAGGAAAGAACTAGAAATTATTGAATATTTATTATGAATACTTGATAATATATTATTGGATAATATATTATGAATTTAATATATTATATACTCCTCTCTGAGCTGCCACCTTATCGTGGTAGAGGAGTTTGCGTGTCCCAATGATCCTAGGAGCTATGTTGTCCGGGGGCTTTATGCCCCCTGGTAGGGTCTCCCAAGGCAAACAGGTTCTAGGTGAGGGATCAGACAAAGAGCAGCTCGAAGACCTCTATGAAGAAGAGAAAACATGGACCCAGATTTCCCTCTCCCGGACGCGGGTCACCGGGGCCCCCCTCTGGAGCCAGGCCCGGAGGTGGGGCACGATGGCGAGCGCCTGGTGGCCGGGCCTGTTCCCATGGGGCCCGGCCGGGCACAGCCCGAAGAGGCAACGTGGGTCATCCCTCCAATGGGCTCACCACCCATAGCAGGGGCCATAGAGGTCGGGTGCAATGTGAGCTGGGCGGAAGCCGAAGGCAGGGCACTTGGCGGTCCGATCCTCGGCTACAGAAGCTAGCTCTTGGGACGTGGAACGTCACCTCACTGGGGGGGAAAGAGCCTGAGCTAGTGCGCGAAGTGGAGAAGTTCCGGCTGGATATAGTCAGACTCACTTCGACGCACAGCAAGGGCTCTGGAACCACTTCTCTCGAGAGGGACTGGACCCTCTTCCACTCTGGCGTTGCCGACAGTGAGAGGCGACGGGCTGGGGTGGCAATTCTGGTTGCCCCCCGGCTTAAAGCCTGCACTTTGGAGTTCAACCCAGTGGACGGAAGGGTAGCCTCCCTCCGCCTTCGGGTGGGGGGACGGGTCCTGACTGTTGTTTGTGCTTACGCACCAAACAGCAGTTCAGAGTACCCACCCTTTTTGGGTACACTCGAGGGAGTACTGGAAAGTGCTCCCCCGGGTGATTCCCTTGTCCTACGGGGGGACTTCAACGCTCATGTTGGCAACGACAGTGAAACCTGGAGAGGCGTGATTGGGAAGAATGGCCGCCCGGATCTGAACCCGAGTGGTGTTTTGTTATTGGACTTTTGTGCTCGTCACGGATTGTCCATAACAAACACCATGTTCAAACATAAGGGTGTCCATATGTGCACTTGGCACCAGGACACCCTAGGCCGCAGTTCCATGATCGACTTTGTAGTTGTGTCATCGGATTTGCGGCCTTATGTTTTGGACACTCGGGTGAAGAGAGGGGTCGGAAATGTCTACCGATCACCACCTGGTAGTGAGTTGGCTGCGATGGTGGGGGAGGATGCCGGACCGACCTGGCAGGCCCAAACGCATTGTGAGGGTCTGCTGGGAACGTCTGGCAGAGTCTCCTGTCAGAGAAAGTTTCAATTCCCATCTCCGGAAGAACTTCGAACATGTCACGAGGGAGGTGCTGGACATTGAGTCCGAGTGGACCATGTTCCGCACCTCTATTGTCGAGGTGGCTGATCGGAGCTGTGGCCGCAAGATGGTTGGTACCTGTCGGGGCGGCAATCCTAAAACCCCTTGGTGGACACCAGCGGTGAGGGATGCCGTCAAGCTGAAGAAGGAGTCCTATCGGATCCTTTTGGCTCATAGGACTCCGGAGGCAGTGGACAGGTACCGACAGGCCAAGCAGTGTGCGGCTTCAGCGGTCGCTGAGGCAAAAACTCGGACGAGGGAGGAGTTCGGGGAAGCCATGGAAAATGACTTCCGGACGGCTTCAAAGCGATTCTGGACCACCGTCCGCCGCCTAAGGAAGGGGAAGCAGTGCACTATCAACACTGTGTATGGTGCGGATGGTGTTCTGCTGACCTCAACTGCGGATGTTGTGGATAGGTGGAAGAAATACTTCGAAGACCTCCTCAATCCCACCAACACGTCTTCCTATGAGGAAGCAGTGCCTGGGGAATCTGTGGTGGACTCTCCTATTTCTGGGGCTGAGGTCGCTGAGGTAGTTAAAAAGCTCCTCGACGGCAAGGCCCCGGGGGTGGACGAGATCCGCCCGGAGTTCCTTAAGGCTCTGGATGCTGTGGGGCTGTCTTGGTTGACAAGACTCTGCAGCATCGCGTGGACATCGGGGGCGGTACCTCTGGATTGGCAGACCGGGGTGGTGGTTCCTCTCTTTAAGAAGGGGGACCGGAGGGTGTGTTCCAACTATCGTGGGATCACACTCCTCACCCTTCCCAGTAAGGTTTATTCAGGTGTACTGGAGAGGAGGCTACGCCGGATAGTCGAACCTCGGATTCAGGAGGAACAGTGTGGTTTTCGTCCTGCTCGTGGAACTGTGGACCAGCTCTATACTCTCGGCAGGGTTCTTGAGGGTGCATGGGAGTTGCCCAACCAGTCTACATGTGCTTTGTGGACTTGGAGAAGGCATTCGACCGTGTCCCTCGGGAAGTCCTGTGGGGAGTGCTCAGAGAGTATGGGGTATCGGACTGTCTTATTGTGGCGGTCCGCTCCCTGGACGATCAGTGCCAGAGCTTGGTCCGCATTGCCGGCAGTAAGTTGAACACATTTCCAGTGAGGGTTGGACTCCGCCAAGGCTGTCCTTTGTCACCGATTCTGTTCATAACTTTTATGGACAGAATTTCTAGGCGCAGTCAAGGCGTTGAGGGGTTCCGGTTTGGTGACCGCAGGATTAGGTCTCTGCTTTTTGCAGATGATGTGGTCCTGATGGCTTCATCTGACCGGGATCTTCAGCTCTCACTGGATCAGTTTGCAAACGAGTGTGAAGCGACCGGAATGAGAATCAGCACCTTCAAGTCCGAGTCCATGGTTCTCGCCAGGAAAAGGGTGGAGTGCCATCTCCGGGTTGGGGAGGAGACCCTGCCCCAAGTGGAGGAGTTCAAGTACCTAGGAGTCTTGTTCACGAGTGAGGGAAGAGTGGATCGTGAGATCGACAGGCGGATCGGTGCGGCGTCTTCAGTAATGCGGACGTTGTACCGATCCGTTGTGGTGAAGAAGGAGCTGAACCGGAAGGCAAAGCTCTCAATTTACCGGTCGATCTACGTTCCCATCCTCACCTACGGTCATGAGCTTTGGGTCATGACCGAAAGGATAAGATCACGGGTACAAGCGGCCGAAATGAGTTTCCTCCGCCGTGTGGCGGGGCTCTTCCTTAGAGATAGGGTGAGAAGCTCTGCCATCCGGGAGGAACTCAAAGTAAAGCCGCTGCTCCTCCACATCGAGATGAGCCAGATGTGGTGGTTCGGGCATCTGGTCAGGATACCACCCGAACGCCTCCCTAGGGAGGTGTTTAGGGCACGTCCAACCGGTAGGTGGCCACGGGGAAGACCCAGGACACGTTGGGAAGACTATGTCTCCCGGCTGGCCTGGGAACGCCACGGGATCCCCCGGGAAGAGCTAGACGAAGTGGTTGGGGAAAGGGAAGTCTGGGTTTCCCTGCTTAGGCTGTTGCCCACGCGACCCGACCTCGGATAAGCGGAAGAAGATGGATGGAATGATATTATGGATACTTGATGGAATATTATTGGATAATATATTATCAATCAATCAATCAATGTTTATTTATATAGCCCTAAATCACAAATGTCTCAAAGGACTCTACAAACCATTACGACTACGACATCCTCGGAAGAACCCACAAAAGGGCAAGGAAAACTCACACCCAGTGGGCAGGGAGAATTCACATCCAGTGGGACGCCAGTGACAATGCTGACTATGAGAAACCTTGGAGAGGATCTCAGATGTGGGCAATGCCATTCAACTCATTGTGTGTGTATATATCTGCTGTCCATCACTAATTCTCTAATACACTGTGTCAACCAAACTACAAATCAAGCTCTGCCTCTCTCTACGAGTTGAAACTAGTCTTCTGTTCCTAGCCCATAACACCACATATATATATTTATTGCATTGCTTTGTAGCACGTATAGGTTATATGTTATTATATCAAATAAGTTATATAATCACTAACTCAATTACTCTTTTATACATGTAAATAATTACTTGGGAAAGTAATTAATAGGTCACCACACTTAAACAATAAAATATGCAGTTGAGAGACGTCTTTTATTGAGAGCACACTGTGCGTGTGGTCTCTGTGTTTAAAAAAGGCGGGGCTTGCTGCCTAGTGATGTGTGACGTTATCGAGGATTTCCGACCGAGCTGTGTTTGTTAGCTTTAGCACTTAGCAGTCGCAGTTTGTCGGCTCTGACTCCGGCTGTTTTGAATCTTTAATCTGATTGTGTTGCCTCTGCTTGATAAATGGGAGGAATGTGCTTCGATGGCTGTTATATCTTCTTGTCAACAAACGGTGTATTGTTTGGATGGAAAGTTTGTTGCTTGTATAATTGTTGTTGATGATTTATTCTGCTGTGTCACAGTGTGATGGAGCCTCTTCCTTTTTGATATCTAGTCGATTTCAGTCCGGTGCTGCTTGTTTTCACGAGTAAAAAGACATTTCCGTCATTGAACTTGCTGCACTCATGACGACGTCTTGTTGTCGACATAAAACCACATCAAAAGTAGGGTACTACGTGACATCGAGCTATTGCTAACCTTGTTGTAACAGACCTAAAAGTAATTAATTGGAATGTGCATTACTAGTAGAAGTAAGAGTTACAAACGGAAAATCTGAATCGGACATCCCATCGTACGGACAATCTGCCCGTGCCCTTGCAAAGAAGTTTTGCCTTATCAACCAATCTCTTGAAAGTTTTTCACACATGCTTGTCAGTCCCAAAATCCGTGGCTAAATGCCAAAGTTACAAATTTAGTGTTTTGTAGAGTGTACGTTACAAATGTGTGATCTGTGACATTGTTACAAGTGAATGAAAAGGATTTTTAAAAATCCTACAGTTTTGCAGTTTACAGGATTGTGATGTAGCCTAGTTGCATCAGTTATTTTCATTTTAACAAACAGAGTGACTCCTTGCTTCAGTGCAAAAGAGGACTCAACTCGTAAATGGATGCATCCAATTAACACTTGCTGTCTCTTTAACGCCGTCACACGTTTGCTCTTTCCATTTGGATGGCTCGTCTGCAGCTTGTCACCTACACCGTTTGCGCTGACCAGCAGCTAAAGAGCTCCATTGTTCCCGTGGGGGTCTGTGGCAAAGTCTTTTTTATTTCCACAAAGTTTGATAACAACATTTCTTAACTTGTCAAGTATCAGCGCTTTCTCTCTTTCTGACTGTATGCACTTTTGCACCGAGCTCTGCAAACGTTGATAGGTGTTTGATTCTTATTAGCAACCACAAGTGACTCATTCGCAATTTACCGCCGATGAAATTGAGACTGCCACCACGAAGTGATTTAAAGGTGAGCTGTTAAACTCATTTTTGGTCTTTTCGTGTTACATTTTTGGACAGGCGGCAACACAACGCTTTGTGGACCTGCATCACTCCTTGTTTTTTTTGCATCCCTCTCAAATGGTCCACGTACAAACCCTGTTTCCATATGAGTTGGGGAATTGTGTTGGATGTAAATATAAACAGAATACAATGATTTGCAAATCCTTTTCAACCCATATTCAGTTGAATATGCTACAAAGACAACATATTTGATGTTCAAACTGATAAACATTTTTTTGTGTGGAAATAATCATTTACTTTTGAATTTGATGGAAGCAACACGTGACAAAGAATTTGGGAAAAGTGGCAATAAATACGGATAAAGCTGAGGAATGCTCATTAAACACTTATTTGGAACATCCCACAGGTATGCAGGCTAATTGGGAACAGGTGGGTGCCATGATTGCGTATAAAAACAGCTTCCCAAAAAATGCTCAGTCTGTCACAATAAAGGATGGGGCGAGGTACACCCCTTTGTCCACAACTGCATGAGCAAATAGTCAAACAGTTTAAGAACAACGTTCCTCAAAGTGCAATTGCAAGAAATTTAGGGATTTCAACATCTCCGGTCCATAATATCATCAAAAGGTTCAGAGAATCTGGAGAAATCACTCCACGTAAGGGGCATGGCCGGAAACCAACATTGAATGACCGTGACCTTCAATCCCTCAGACGGCACTGTATCAAAAAACAACATCAATCTCTAAAGGATATCACCACATGGGCTCAGGAACGCTTCAGAAAACCACTGTCACTAAATACAGTTTGTCGCTACATCTGTAAGTGCAAGTTAAAGCTCTGGTATGCAAAACGAAAGCCATTTATCAACAACATCCAGAAACGCCGCCGGCTTCTCTGGGCCCGAGATAATCTAAGATGGGCTGATGCAAAGTGGAAAAGTGTTCTGTGGTCTGACGAGTCCACATTTCAAATTGTTTTTGGAAATATTCGACATCGTGTCATCCAGACCAAAGTGAAAGCGAACCATCCAGACTTATCGACGCAAAGTTCAAAAGCCAGCGTCTGTGATGGTATGGGGGTGTATTAGTGCCCAAGGCATGGGTAACTTACACATCTGTGAAAGCACAATTAATGCTGAAAGGTTCATACAGGTTTTGGAACAACCTATGCTGCCATCTAAGCGCCGTCTTTTTTCATGGACACCCCTGCTTATTTCAGCAAGACAATGCTAATCGGAAAAAACCCCGAGTGCGGGTACTTTCCTGGCCCGCCTGCAGTCCAAAACCTGTCTCCCTTTCAAAAATGTGTGGCGCATTATGAAGCGTAAAATAAGACAGCGGAGACCCCGGACTGTTGAACGACTGAAGCTCTACATAAAACAAGAATGAGAAAGATTTCCACTTTCAAAACTTCAACAATTAGTTTCCTCAGTTCCCAAACATTTTTTGAGTGTTGTTAACAGAAAAGGTGATGTAACACAGTGGTAAACTTGCCCTTTCCCAACTACTTTGGCACATGTCGCAGCCATGAAATTCTAAAGTAATTATTATTTGAAAAAAAATGATAAAGTTTATGAGTTTGAACATGAAATATCTTGTCTTTGTAGTGCATTCAATTGAATATGGGTTGAAAATGATTTGCAAATCAATGTATTCCGTTTATAATTACATCTAACACAATTTCCCAACTCATACGGAAACGGGGTGTGTAATTAACTGTGTAACAGTCACTGTTCTGCGTTGTGTCTTTTTTTCATGATGAACACACAGGATTCGAGTTGAAGAGGATTTATTCACCAGCATTTTCATTGGGACAAAAAGAAAAGGGCTCACATACAGTCCACAGTATCTCTCTCCACAGCTGCAGGAGTCAGTGCTCACTGAAACTCAACTTATGCTTACATATGGAAACAACAACAATAATAATGAAAATAATAAAAAGGCAAACAAAGCACAAAATAGTCCAAAAACTAATTAATTGAAATAAAAAACAGTATATAAAGTATATACAGCAGCAGACAGCAAAAATATACATTAGGGAAAAAAAGGTCCTTATTATGTGTAGCAAATCACCTCTTTTTTTCCCCCACTCACATCCACTCATTTTATATTTTTTTTACTACAATAAACAATGCCAAAACTTATTAACAGACATACCTTTTTCATAGGGGACAAAAAGAAAAGGGTGTCACATACAGTCCACAGTATCTCTCTCCACTACAGAATAAAGAAAAAAGAAAAAACACACACACATTAATGGCACAGCAGCACACAAGATGTCCACACAGACGCAGCAGAGTACCCTCGACCCGTGCACAAACTCACGAGGCCAGGAAACCCCGCAGCAACTGCTGCTAGCATTAAGCTAATCCACACATCATTTAGCAAATAAGTCCGTTCTTTACAACACCTAAATAAAACGAAAATTCGGGAATTCAACCCCAAAACAGTGTTCACTTTAAAAATACTTTAAAAGTGACAAGCAAAAAGTTTATAAAAAAATAAAAGGAGAAAGACATAAACATGACATACCAGCTGCATGAGTCAGTGCTCACTGAAGCTGGTCACACAGGTGCAACGCCAAATCACCCCCCAGGGAAACAAAAAGGTATGTAATAGAAAACAATAGGGCGGAACCTATTTACAATGACAGACACTTTTGGGGAAGTTCACAACAGAAAATGATGTGAAATCAAATTATGTGAAATAAAATTATGTGAATAAATTACCAAAAATTAAAAATACAATTAAATTTAATTTAGCTCGGCTACAACTGCACCCCCCTGTTATATTGATTGCAACAAGCTCGCCTTGCAGACATGCTGTCTGTCAATTACTGTGTGAGCTTGAAACAGGTTGGGGTGAATAAGTATTACATTTGGGTAGCCATTCTTTGGCAGGTCCCACTTTGTGCGCCCTGGCTCTAAAACAGAGGCCTTCAACAGGGGGTCCCTTACAGTCAGGGGGTCCACAGAGGTACGACAAGGGGGTTCATAAAATACAAAACATGGGAAGTTGGCAAGTTGTCCATCCATCCATACATTTCTACGGCTTATTCCCACAATATAAACACTTCAGAAAACCACTGTCATTAAATAGAGTTTGTCGCTACGTCTGTAAGTGCAAGTTAAAGCTCTGCTATGCAAAGCGAAAGCCATTTATCAACAACATCCAGAAACGCCGCCGGCTTCTCTGGGCCCGAGATCATCTAAGATGGACTGATGCAAAGTGGAAAAGTGTTCTGTGGTCTGACGAGTCCACATTTCAAATTGTTTTTGGAAACATTCGACATCGTGTCATCCAGACCAAAGAGAAAGCGAACCATCCAGACTGTTATCAACGCAAAGTTCAAAAGCCAGCGTCTGTGATGGTATGGGGGTGTATTAGTGCCCAAGGCATGGGTAACTTACACATCTGTGAAAGCACAATTAATGCTGAAAGGTTCATACAGGTTTTGGAACAACATATGCTGCCATCTAAACGTCGTCTTTTTTCATGGACACCCCTGCTTATTTCAGCAAGACAATGCCAATCGGAAAAAACCCGAGTGTGGGTACTTTCCTGGCCCGCCTGCAGTCCAAAACCTGTTTCATTAACGTCCTCCCAGCGCGGTAACAACATACAACAACAGCAGTCACGTTTTCATCTATTTTAAAGCAGTTTGTCTGCCGTAAACAGCTATGTTGTGACACTCTTAAACAGGACAATACTGCCATCTACTGTACATGCATAGGTAACAATAACATCTACGGCTTTTAGAAAGTGCAGTGCACAACTGCGCACACAACAAGGAGACGAAGATGGAAGATTCCAGACTGTAGTGCATTTGATGAAAGCACTTTTGTGCATGACACACGGCAATGCATCATCAGAGAGGGTGTTCAGCATGGTTCGAAAAATAGTGACAGAGAATAGAACAAGGATGGACATTTCAACCCCTAACTCAACAATGAGTAGATGAGTGTTATGTGTGTGTATATGTGTGAATAAATGAACACTGATATTCAAGTATTTATTATATATATATATATACATATATAGAAAACCACACCCTTTGTTGACAAAGTGTTGACCCTCACCCTATCCTTGTTTTTGAATAACTGAGCATTTCATGGCAGCTGCTTGTATACCCAATCATGACACCCACCTGTTCCCAAATAGCCTGTTCACCTGTGGGCTGTTTCATATAAGTGTTTGATGAGCATTCCTCAACTCGGTCTTTTTTGCCACTTGTGCCAGCGTTTTTGAAACATGTTGTAGGCATTACATTCCAAATCAGCTAATATCTACACAAAATAACACATTTTTCCATTTCAAATGTTAAGTATCTTGTATTTGCAGTCTATTGAATTGGATATAGGTTGAACATTATTTGCAAATCATTGCATTCTGTTTTTATTTACCATTTACACAACGTGCCAACTTCACTGGTTTTGGATTTTGTACTTAAAGGAGCCATATGTAATAATGTGGTCAGAAATGGTACTGCAATCTCGGTCAAAATTCTGTAGTACCCTCCCCCTCTCCCTGAGTGAGATTGCCAGATACACAGCCGAATCCAGCTGGATGGACTTACTAGGGGTTAAGGTGGTGGGACCATAATAGCTGAATAGACAAGTAGTGTTTTGTCGATAACAAATCTTTAACCAACACATTTTACACATAAATGAGGCTATTTTCAAGAAGAAGTACGTCATGTCTGCATACAATATCACAACAATCATGTGGTTATTGTCAATACTATCAGAAAACAAAGACTAAAACCAACGCTCGCAATGGTTATACTGGGGGGGAAAAAAAAGTAAAGCATGCTTAGCAGCCTAATCTACACCCAAAACTAAAGAGGAGACATTTTACCAATGTATGCTTATAGGCTACACCAATGAGGATTTTTTTGATCATGTGATTTGGTTGTCTCCATACCTTTCACATTGCCATTATGACAGCTGTGCTAATGTTGGAACCCATTTCCTCAGCGTATCAGCATATTGAGAAGGAAATAATCACTGACACTACCCATATCCACATAATTTTTATTTGTCCAAAATATATTTTGCCCTTTTAGTTGGATGACACATTAACAGGCTAACGGGCATATATTTCCCCCGTTAGCCTGTATGTGGATGTGTCATTGACCGGGCTAGCATGCTAAGCATTACACTAGGAGCTAAGCACCATCACACTAAGCATTGATTGCAGGAACATACTATCTTTGTTAGAGAAAATCATGGACTGTATTGGACTATGTAGCTTACATACCAAATGTCCGTTTCCATTTATTACAAGTCATAAGAAAAGGTAAATGCCTGACTTACAAATGAAGGAGGAAATTAGCAAGTTTGGCGTCAAATGAAAAATTCTTCTGCGTCCTCAATGGTTTCCATCTTTCAAAGGCTTTCCTGATACAAATCCAGGCTTTGTCATGAATAAATTGAGAATGGTAACTTTTAGATTGACTCTGACATGTTTAATAACTTTACCAGTGGCAGTAGCCAGACCAAGATGGCGGTTTGTACCTGGCAACCTGAATGTGACTCACTCACAGACTTTCTAATTGGTCAAACGGTGGAGGGCGGGATTTCGAAATGAAAAAAATAACCATATTTTGGGGCTGGAAATCAAATTTTGAAATGAGCATATCAGTTATAGAGGTATCGTACAAGAACATTATTTATTAATGCCTTTTGACATATTTAATGATGACTTCACGTGGAATTTTTACACAAGGCTCCTTTGAATAATTAGATTTTTCATTCACATTATTTTCCCAGGAGTTTAAATGTTTTTACATACACACTGACATTAATCCAACACATTGTCATGTGTTGCCTGATTGGCATTGGCATGGACACAGCAGCTTGCTGTTTTAAAGACTAAATCCACACTGCAGGCCAAATGGGCACAAATCGGATTTTTTGGAGATCTGACTTTTTCCAGCTGACTGTTGACACTGCAAGTAACATTTGACTTTCATCAGACTCCAGTGTAAATATACACAGGCCCAAAGTACTTCGATAAAGTAAAAACAAAGGAAGTTAACCAGAAGGAAGTTACTACTACTACAAAATTGAATAAAAGTCACGACACCTTAAAATTTGTGTTTTTATATGAAACCAAAGGTATATAGATGGCTCCGCTGTACTGGCTGCTGCTGGCAGGAGCTCTGTGCTTTTGTGTCACCCTTTTGTGTTTCCCTCTTGTTTTCATGTGTTATACACACACATATATATATATATAATTTTTTTTTTTTTTTGCCTTTTGGGACTGTGTGACAAGGGGTGGCACTTTCGTGACCTCTGCGGTGCTTTTTGTGGACTTCTGGATCTGCCTCCCTGGAGCCTTTTGGCCATGGAGACCAGCTGCTGGGTCTCTGCTACACCAGAGTCAGTTTGGAGAGACTGGAGGAGATGCAAATGAGAAGACAGGGCTGCGGAGCTGGCACGGAGCGCCGGGACGGACAAGCTTCACAGTGTCTTGGCTGAATGAGGAGGTATCGGACACCTCAGTCTTCTTGGACATATCCTCGCTCATCCATGCGGACTGGACACTGGCCGAGAGTTGGTTGGCGGCCGAGAGTGGAGTCGGCTCTCTTGGTTGCTTTGTTGGGTCTGCTCCTGTCTCTGGCCATGCTCCCTCCACCCCAGCAAACGATGACGTGGAACACCGCAGAGGCCACCACAGTGTACAGTATATGTTTCTTCTACTTTTTATTCATAGCTGTATATAGAAGTGGCTGGTTGTATCAGCTCCGCTGCTTTATTGTCTTTCATGTCCTTTGTTTTCTTTGATGTTTGCCTCTTACACACATGTAAGAATGATGTGTACTATGGCTATGAGTTGTTGTTTTTTCCCTTGGCCTCAGTCTGGACCCCCTCTCCAGAGGCCCAGGCTTAGACTGATTTTTTTTAATTTTAAATGATAAATGGGTTATACTTGTATAGCGCTTTTCTACCTTCAAGGTACTTAAAGCGCTTTGACACTACTTCCACATTTACCCATTCACACACACTGATGGAGGGAGCTGCCATGAACGGCGCTAACCAGCACCCATCAGGAGCAAGGGTGAAGTGTCTTGCTCAGGACACAACGGACGTGACGAGGTTTGTACTAGGTGGGGATTGAACCAGGGACCCTCGGGTTGCGCACGGCCACTCTCCCACTACGCCACGCCGTCCCTATATATATTTTATTTTATTTTAATCTTTTATTTTTTTTTGTCCAATTCCACCCCCTTGTTTACCTGTATCTCACCTTTTTTGTAAGGGGCGCTGGAAGTCGGCAGACCTGTCAGCGATCCTGTTCTGTCTCCCTGTAATGTTTGTCTGATCTTGAATGCGATTGTGCTAAAAATGTTAATTTTCCTGAAGGAATAAATAAAGTACTATCTATCTATCTATCTATCTATCTATCTATCTATCTATCTATCTATCTATCTATCTATCTATCTATCTATCTATCTATCTATCTATCCATCTATCTATCTATAAAGGATGCATGGATGTATCCATCCCTCCATTTTCAACCGCTTATCCCTTTCGGGCCACAGGGGGTGTTGGAGCCTATATAGTGTAGGATATTTTGGAGGGTTGTAATCTTTTTATGGCTGTTGAGTAGAGGAGACATCAGCCTGGATCTATGTTAGCTTTATTTTTCAACTGTAAACAAATGCACCACAGCGTCAATTACGGTCTTTCAAAAATCGCTTTTCCTTTGGAATCAAAATATATACTTATATATTACATATAGACTATTATGTATGCCCTACTGACAAGTGATGCACCGAAAATGTGGTCGTCTTAAATACAAACCGAAACCGGATGTTGTGAAGAAATATCCATTTAAGCTGGTGACTGCGAATGGCTTAGCTCGCCCAAAGCTGACGAAACAGTTGTATTTGGGAGATGGGCTCTACAGGGAACCCACCTCAGTAAATGATTGACTGAGGATGACTTTCTGACTGTTGGACACTGCGGACAAAAGCCTGACTTTTTATGAACAATTCGGTACGCTTTATTGTTAAAATCATATAGTTTTTTGTATTATTGTTTTGTATTTCATATACTACTTTTTAGTAAAATAACTGTGACCTTATAATGCCTGTTTGATATAGTAAACCACTCCTGTGTACATCATCAGCCTGCTTTGTAAAACCACACTGAACTGTGAAATGCGGTGGAAACACAAAACACAGACTTCTACAGGAACGCATAGTTCCAGGAATGTTTGGTTCTAGGAAAAGGGTGAAATGAGAGAAACCATATCATGAACGTACATAGTAGCATCATTTAGATGTAACTCAATACATACCAAGTTGATTTAATTAATAATTTCTGACAAATACGCCACCACGTTAAAAAAACAGCTAAATGAAATAAATTGACATTGGAGTTGCAGAATACAACAATAATAACACAGAAATGTAACTCATCAGATCAAAACTGGATCATATATAGTACACGTTTCTGTTCTGAAATATAAAGGATTCACTTTAGGCTACCTCTGAATCATAGCATGAAATATTCCAGCACCTTCATAACATTTAGTTATACTAAAGCTTCTCTCAAGTCTAAATAGATTTATATAGCTTTATTGTGCCCGGCTACATTGATCCATTATGAAACCAACCTGAGATTTTTCTGTCTGTTGCGTTTATTTCCAAATTGTTAAACGTGCGTTTTCTCTCTCTCAAAACGTGCCAGAGACACATTATCAGCCCCGCGTTGCAACAAAGACAAAACATTAACGTTATTCACAAAAAAGCTGAACTTATGAATGTCTCTTGCCACTCATAACAAAACAGAAAATGAAGTCGTCGCACTATCCAAAAAGTTCCTAACACTCTGAAAGTTAACACACAATAGTTGCTACTGTGCTGCCTTAAAAAAAAATCTCATCGTTAACAAAAGATTAAAAACACGGACACAACGGATCAATATACTCGGATTATGGACTTAAAAAGTTACGTACCGTGAGTTCTTCCCTTCATCCAGGGCTCCTCATCAGGTGCTCCCGAAGCTATGTTGTCCGTGGTGCCACGTACGCGAGGTCCATGCTGCTCGTTTTGCAGGAATTGTCGTCTTTGAAGTCTTTAAAGTAAAGTGTTCCGACACTTTTGACGACTTAGGTTGTACACTTTTGTAACCTCGAGATGTTTCTCCGCTGAACTATCCGTACTGTTTACCTCCGCCATTTTTCCAATGTTTCCAAACAAAGGAAATGGTCACGTGAGCTGCACATGACACATCATTGGCTGGCTCACTGCCACCTCAGGAAACGTGGGCTCAGCACCGCTCATTTGCTGTTTTGTACCGTTTTGTACTTATTTTGATTATTGTTTTTCAGCTGTTTGTAAATGTTGCAGTTTATAAATAATGGTTTAGGGAAAAAATAAAATAAAATAAAATAAACCTCCACGCATGGCATACATTCAACGAATCGATGACTAAATTAATCGCCAACTATTTTATAATCAATATTAATCGATTTATATATATATATATATATATATATATATGTATATATATATATATATATACAAAAATATGAGTCGCAGAAATTATTGGAAACTCAAGACAGCCATGACATAATGTTCTTTAGAAGTGTATGTCAACTTTTGATCGTGAGTGTGTATATATACAAACCCCATTTCCATATGAGTTGGGAAATTGTGTTAGCTGTGAATATAAACGGAATACAATGATTTGCAAATCCTTTTCAACCCATATTCAATTAAATGCACTACGAAGACAAGATATTTGATGTTCAAACTCATAAACGTTATCTTTTTTTTTTTGCAAATAATAATTAACTTAGAATTTCATGCCAAAATAGTTGGGACATGTCATGTTCACCACTGTGTTACATCACCTTTTTTTTTAATAACACTCAATAACTGTTTGGGAACTGAGGAAATGAATTGTTGAAGTGGAATTATTTCCCATTTTTGTTTTATGTAGAGCTTCAGTCGTTCAACAGTCCGGGGTTGTGAGAGGCGGGGCGTGGTCACGCGCCGCCTGTCGACGGGGCATGCACAGGAGCCGGCTGGAAGCAAGATGACAGGTGAGTGGATACCTCAGCTGGAACGAGTTATCTAATCGCCTGTCTCTATTTAGCAGCGTTGGTGACTGCAGGGCGGGGCTGAAAAGCCAGAAGAACCCCAGGAGGTGCTGATGACGCCAGAAGGGTTGTGGGAGGACTGAGCGAGTTAAAAACTTTGTGAGTGAACGAATTAAGACTGAAAAGACTTAGTGAGCGAACAAAGAAGATGAAATGTTGTGAAAATTAATAATGAAAAGAAAACCCTTTTGGGAACAAACGTAAGAAGAAATATTGTGTGTAAAGAGATTAAAAAGAATTGTCAACTTGAACCCCTGCTGTGATCCTTCGGTCCTTAAGACCCCACGACACGAGCCTGTCACAGGGGTCTTCGCTGTCGTATTTTACGCTTCATAATGCGCCACACATTTTCGAAGGGAGACAGGTCTGGACTGCAGGCGGGCCAGGAAAGTACCCGCACTCTTTTTTTACGAATCCACGCTATTGTAACACGTGCTGAATGTGGCTTGGCGTTGTCTTGCTGAAATAGGCAGGGGTTATGGCGTCACATTAGTGCCAAAAGTCCAAGCGCATAAAAACTGTTATCGTGCTAATTCTCCACTTCGTGCGCGCACGGCGCCTTTTTGCATGCGCGCGGTGCCTATGTGCGCGTGCGCCGTCTTCGTTTTGGCACTTTGGTGGCGGTTATGCTTAGACGGCCCCTCCTTTCTGATTGGTCAGGCGAAAAATGCTCAGGGCCAATCAGAAGTAAAGCAGGGCGGGTCATCGTCAAGATTTACGGAGGAAGAAGTGAATAAAAAAATGTCGGCTGAAAAAGAGGTAAGTTGAGGGACACAGTTATTGACATTATTGAACTGGCTTGGAGTGATTGTAAGGGTATATGTAAATATTTAATGTATGCCTCAATGTGGGACTATTAATATTCTTTCCTCCATCTACTTTAAGTTTACACCAGAGTCTACCCGAACCCACTTATCTATGCGTACTTCATATCAGGACCACATGATTAGCATATGGGCCTAATTATTGATGTTATGATTGCAATTACTATTTTAGTAGAATAATGAATGACAGGTTATCACTACAATTAATGAATATGGTTTTAATATTACTATAAAAAGTATTTATGTTTCTGCAAACAACTCAAACTATGGAAAATGAGATATCAGCCCAGATCAGTATAGATGGCAGAGTTAAAAAAATGTATTTAAAAAACAACAAAAAAAGCTAGCTCCATACATTAGGCAAATTAAATCTGAGAGATAATTGTATTAAAGACTTACTTGCTCAGCCATGATAGCCCCATGAAAACCTGATTTCGTTTCTTTTTAATTCCAGGGAACTGCCATGGACCTTTCATCATAGATATGAATAAACACTCCATGTTTCTCCAGCGTAGCGGCCGTCTTACCTCGGACAGCTGGTTCCAATCATTTTATTGATGTCAATGGTACATGTACTTTTTAAATATACATATACATACAATACTCTGACATTTATAACAAATCAAACCGTTTGGAAATTAGTTGAAAATTGAGCAAGTTACGGTTATTTAAATAGTACATGTTCCTTGACAACTATGTACCGGGCGGGGCCAGCTGCCTGAGGTAAGATGGCCGCCACGTTGCCATTGACTGACAGCGCTCAGAGCCAATCAGAAAGAAGGGACCGTCTAACCATTCCCGCCCCCAAAGTGCCAAAACAAACATGACAGCGCGAGGAGAGATGCCAGGAGTACACAGAGAGCGCACAGACCGAGACGACGCCCGCGCACATATGGCACAGTGCTCACGCAAAAAGGCACCGCGCGCAGAGGCACCTCACGCACGCAAAAGTGTGTCACGCGCGAGCACAAAGTGGAGAATCAGCGCGCGATAACAGTTTTTATGCACTTGGATTTTTGGCACTAATGTGACGCCATAAGGGGTGTCCATGAAAAAGACGGCGCTTAAATGGCAACATATGTTGTTCCGAAACCTGTATGTACCTTTCAGCATTAACGGTGCCTTCACAGATGTGTAAGTTACCCATACCTTGGGCACTAATGCACCCTTGAAATCCCTAAATTTCTTGCAATTTCACTTTGAGAAACGTTGTTCTTAAACTGTTTGACTATTTGCTCACGCAGTTGTGGACAAGGGGGTGTACCTCGCCCCATCCTTTCTTGTGAAAGACTGAGCATTTTTTGGGAAGCTGTTTCTATAACCAATTATGGCACCCACCTGTTCCCAATTAGCCTGCACACCTGTGGGATGTTCCAAATAAGTGTTTGATGAGCATTCCTCAACTTTATCAGTATTTATTGACACCTTTCCCGACTTCTTTGTCACGTGTTGCTGGCATCAAATTCTAAAGATAATGATTATTTGCAAAAAAAAAAGATGTTTATCAGTTTGAACATCAAATATGTTGTCTTTGTAGCATATTCAACTGAATATGGGTTGGACAGGATATGAAAATCATTGTATTCAGTTTATATTTACATCTAACACAATTTCCCAACTCATGTGAAAACGGGGTTTGTATATATATATATATATATATATATATATATATATATATATATATATATATACATATATATATATATATATATATATATATATATATATATATATATATGAATGAATGAATGGTTTATTTTGAGCCATGCAAACAAAACAAGAGGATGACATAAAATACAAAATAAATATATAAATACATTATTTTTACACCTACATTGAAAACATTACATGTGACTAATCTTTTGTAGATGTCAAGATTGGCTCAAAAGGGAGTGGGAAGAAGTAAACTTATTAGGTCCCACCCCTATACATATACAATATATATTTACAATATATAATACAATAATATATATAATATAATTCAGTTCAGTGGTTGCTGCGTAGATGCTATATATTATCTATATATAATACATTTAAATTCACACACACACACACCCCTATATAAATACAATATATATAATAGTATATATAATATACACTTTTGTCTAAACATTATTAACAGTTTATGGTGCCTATGGGAACAAGCTTTCATTTTGACTGTGATATTAGTGGTTAAAAGTGGATCTGTGGCTGTGGAGCTACTGCCCCTGATCAACAGGACCTGAGGACCACTCTTGCTATGTGTCCTATGCTATGCATTAAAAGAGACGAGGGGAGCCCCCTGCCAGAGGAGTTATCCACGAACATAAGATCCCCCACTCGCCTGCCCTGTACTCCAGATAGTGTACCCAAATCCCTTTTCTTAGTTTCCATCGGCACCAATTCTTTAGTCAGAATTCATATTTGTTTTTACATTTGCAGAATATTAATATTACTCAAACTGCATATAGGATTGTTTGTGCACACACACACACACACACACACACACACACACACACACACACACACACACACACACACACACACACACACAATTCAATGTATTCCTCTTATTGATACTAATTCATATAGTTTAACTAGTTGGGTGATGTCATAGAAGTAATAATAATAATAATGATAATATCAACAATGACTAAACAATAATAACGATAATGATAACAATAATAACAATAGCAATAGCAATGACAATAAACGATGACAATAATACATATAAAATAATGAAGATGATGATGACGATGATAATAACAACAACAATAATAATAATAATAATCATCATTATTAGCCAGTGATAGAGTTTAACACTTAGGCATCCATGTTCACATTCATATACATTGCCCATACCATTTTTTTGTATCTTGTTTTGAACTGATGGACATTTGGACACTGCTTGAGCCCCACATCCAATCCGTTCCAAGGTTTCACTCCACGCACAGACCCACACAAACTTTTCCTCGTAGTTCTTACTGTTGGAATAGTAAAGATACTACACCCCCTTAGATTATGAACTCCTTCTCTGTGTTTGAAATGTTTTTGAATATTGGCAGGTAGAACCTTTTTGTTTGCTTTAAATAGTAATTGAGCTGTATTAAAATCAACTAGATCAGGCAGTTTTAATAATTTAGATTGTAGAAATAAAATATTTGTGTGGCCACAATATCCCACCTTGTGTAGAATTCTTATTGCACGTTTTTGGAGTGTAACCAGGGGATGTAGTGAAGTTTTGTAGTTGCCTTGCCTCTATACCTGGCTGTTATATATATATATACATTTTCTACCGTAACAATGCAATCCAATTCCAAAACCAAACCTGACCCAGCAAGACTCGGAACAGACCGCCAGACACTTCTGGATGTGGACAGATCGGGCCGTTTTGGACTGATAGACGCATGCCTGCTAGACCTGCTAGCTAGCATGGGAATACTTTGCCGACTACATCCAGCGGCCTGTGAAGCAGGGGAGTATAGTACCAGCGGGGGCCGTCTACGGAGCAGACGCAAGCGGTGTGATTGGGAACGCAGATGCCGAGCTTGGTAAGGAGTCAGTTAAGTTAGAACAAGTTTTTTCTGCTTTGATTGTTTCTGAGTTGGACATGCGTTCTACTGAGGTGGCGGACTATGATGCGTTCAGTTTATCAAAGCACCAAACAAACAATCGGAAAATTCCCGTCGTATATATTCCTAGATATGGTCGTAATTGTATTAAATGCACTGGGCATAATAAACAAAACATTATTAATATTGCTACTATGGATAATTTGATAAAAAATTCTCTAAAACAGCCCACTACCTATAATATAGGTTTTTTTAAACATAAGATCATTATCTCCCAAAACGTTATTAGTTAATGAGGTCATCAGAGACAACAATCTTAACGTCATCGGTCTCAGCGAAACCTGGCTTAAACCAGATGACTTTTTTGCGCTAAATCAGGCATGTCCTCTTAACTTTACACATGCGCATATTGCCCGTCCCCTTAAAAGGGGTGGGGGGGTCGCACTAATATACAACGAAAACTTTAACCTTAGTCCTAACATAAATAATAAATATAAATCCTTTGAGGTGCTTACTATGAGGTCTGTCACACCCTTGCCTCTATACCTGGCTGTTATCTACCGCCCCCCAGGGCCCTATTCGGACTTTATCAATGAATTCTCAGAGTTTGTTGCTGATCTAGTGACGCACGCCGATAATATAATTATAATGGGGGACTTTAATATCCATATGAATACCCCATCGGACCCACCGTGCGTAGCACTCCAGACTATAATTGATAGCTGTGGTCTTACACAAATAATAAATGAACACACGCATCGCAACGGTAATACGATAGACCTAGTGCTTGTCAGGGGTATCACCGTTTCCAAAGTTACGATACTCCCTTATACTAAAGTATTGTCCGATCATTACCTTATAAAATTCGAGGTTCAGACATATGTTCGTCAAACTAATAATAATAATAATAACTGCTATAGCAGCCGCAACATTAATACGGCCACAACGACAACTCTTTTTTTTTTGTCCTGTCCAGCTTCTTAGGCAAATCATATAGTTGATGTAAATGCCCGTATCGGCTGTTCGGATTTACTTTACAAAAGAGAAGTGTAAGATACTTCTCTTGTTGTCTTATTTGAATGTGACTTTATTAAATGTATTTATATTATCATTTTGTGCAGCCGAGCCGGAGCAGGAGGGGATAGAAAGAGAAAAAAAGGAAGACAGAGGGGGACATTGTGGGGATAAAAGGGGGATTAGACAGAGAGACAAAAACAACAGCAAATACAACAATAACAACAACAACAATAGAACAACACCAGCACATACATAATATGTACAAATATGATCGTAAAAGTGATAGCAAATAAGCAGTTAGTGAAATAAATAATATAGTAATGACAATGAGCATTTTTACACTAAAACCCGAGCAATACAAATACCAATAGAAAAAGCGCTATTGATCATGAACAAAACCAATAGATTACCTCTATTATCAACAATAAAGTTGTTCAAATGCAACGATACGTATACATAATGATAGCTAAAAAGATAATTAAAAAAATAAAGAAAGAAAGAAAGAAAAAAGAAGGAATACCGAAAGATGAAAGGGAAGAGAGAGAGCCAACCTATATTAATCTTGTAGATTGTTATAGTAAAAATGGTTTAAGCTCTGTCAATATGCCTTGTGTTACCCAGTTTACCCTAAAGCAACAGCATTGATATATGTTTGATGAAACATGATTATGTGCATGAGTGTATGTATGTATATGTACTTGTATATGAACACAATGTGTATATGAATGTTTGTACAGTAAATGTATATGTACAGTATATGTATGTTCGTACCGTGAATGTGCGCGTGGATGGACGGACTTGGAGTATGTACATATGTAATGTATTTGTGTATGTATGTGGGAGCGTAGGTACCAATGTATGGAAGTTTATATGTATGAGTAACGGTGTGTGTTGTGTTAGTCTATGTGTGTTTGTATGTACAATATATTTGACCCCTAGTGTGCGTGGGAGCCGGAGTGCGGACCCAGCCGCCCAGAGAGCCCAACCCAAACAGCAGGTGTGGCGCCCAGGGAACCAGGGACCACCCGCCCCACGCAGCCAGGCCGGCCAGCGGCAGGAACCCCAGAGCCCGGCCCATCCAGCCGCCCGGAAGAGCCGGCAGCAGGCCGCAGACAGACGCGCCCGGCAGAGGACAGGGCACGAGAGAAGCAGCGGACGGCCAGACCCCAAGCCAGCGAGAGAGAACCCTCCACACGGGCAGAAAGACGGGACGCCCCGCCCGGGGGGACCCAGAGACTCCCCGCAGCCGGACGGGAAGACCGCCCCCGCCCCACCAGCACCCGGGACACCCCGACTCCACCCCCACCCCCGGGGAGCACGGCGCGGCCCACACCAGGCCACCCCACCCGAGCCGGCCGCCACAGGACCACCCAGCGCAGGGCCGCGGGGACCACCCACCCCACCCGCAGGGACCCCAACGATGGAGATGGAACAACCAGCAACCGCCCTGTCGAAGTCCCCCCCTGAGGGAGGGGAGAAAAGGAAAAAAAAAAAATAAATAAATAAATAAATACATTAAATTATATATATATATATATATATATATATATATATATATATATATATATACACATATATATACATATATATAGGTGTGGGAAAAACCACAAGACCACCTCATCTCCACAGAAACACCCCACGAGGGGCCCCCCCAACCACCAGGAGACTCCAATGGAAGCACCCACATGCAACGGTCCACACAGGGCACAGAGCGGGCGGGTACCCACCCACTCTGTACCCCATACAAACCACCGCATGCGAATGCCCCCATCAAAATCCCCCGATGACCGAGGGAACCCCCCACGAAAAAGCCCTGCAGAGACGAAGCAGTCCCGCGATTCTTCCCACACCTACATATTGCGCTCTACCACGGTATCGAGCACTATTATCTGGATTATCCAATCAAAATATATATATATATATATATATATATATATATATATATATATATATATATATATATATATATATATATATATATATATATATATATATACATATATATATACATATACATATATATACATACATGCATATATATATATATACACATACACACATATATACATACACATACATATATATATATATATATACACATACACATACATATTTACACACATACATACATACACATCCGTACATATATACACACATAAATACACACACATACACACATACGTATATATACACATACACACATACACTTACACACACACACACACATACATACATATATACACACACACATACATACATATGCATACATACACATATATACATATATATACCCACATATACACACATATATATACATACATGCACACATACACATATATACATACATACATATACACACATACCTCTGCATACATATATACACAAAAAAAAAAAAAAGATAAATGGGTTGTACTTGTATAGCGCTTTTCTACCTTCAATGTACTCAAAGCGCTTTGACATTACTTCCACATTTACCCATTCACACACACATTCACACACTGATGGCGGGAGCTGCCATGCAAGGCGCCAACCAGCACCCATCAGGAGCAAGGGTGAAGTGTCTTGCTCAGGACACAACGGACGTGACGAGGTTGGTACTAGGTGGGATTTGAACCAGGGACCCTCGGGTTGCGCACGGCCACTCTCCCACTGCGCCACGCCGTCCCTAAATAAATAAAAATTAAAATTAATGAATAAATAAATAAGCTCACAGACAGGCTGACACACAACCTCACTACCCCAGCAGCTGGCCGACTCGCAGCAATTCGGAATACCCTGCTGCAGCACCAAGCTACCACAATGGATGAGGGGACTAGACCCAGCCGGCCCCAACCAAGAAGGACACCTTGAAGGGATGGACGGCGGGACCCAGGGGCCCCAGACATGCAGCCCGGATGCAGTAGCCTGAGGCGCCGACCCCGATTGACCAGCATGCCCAGAGCGTATCCCCAGAAATATACATACAAATATATACATATACATACATACACACATACATACACAACCACATACATATACAACTATATACATCTGCATATATACATACACACACACGTGTGTATGTATATATTCATACATACATACTTATTATATAGCCATATATATATATATATATATATATATATATATACATATACATATACACATTCATATATACACATATATATATATATACATATACACATGCATACACACATACACACATATACATATATACACATACACACATACATACATACATACATACATACATATATATACATATATACACACATACACTTACACGTACATACATACATACACACAGATACACACATATACATACACTTATATATGCACAAACATACACACATACATACACGTGTATACATACATAAAAACAATATTAACATACATAAATATATACATACATATACACGCATACACATACATACATATGTATACATACCCACACATGCACATACATATTCACATCTATGAACACACATACTTGTAACCATACATGCACACCAATATACGTACATACACACATTTGCATCCATCCATACACACATACACACGCACAAATATCTATACGACAACAAATCCATACACATGTCGGAGGGACAGCAATGAAGTCCAGGCATCCACTGTCCACTGAGAACTAGCCGAACCCCCATCCCCACAGGTCTGGCCCCGTACCCACGCCACCCAGGGACAACCCCCCACAAGCCCGGCCCAGACAACGGTGTGAAACCGGGCGCGCAAGGGCGGCGCGGCAGGGCACAAGGGCACCCCAGGCCCACACCCGACAATCCAATCAACACGACAATAAACAAGTATGAAGCCAGCTGGTCAGTCAGCC